>NC_053396.1:98363287-98671120 GCF_905171765.1 Bufo bufo
GTGCATCAGGGGGGCTTCAAATGGGACATGGTGTCAAAAAAAACAGTCCAGCAAAACCTGCCTTCCAAAAACCGTATGGAATTCCTTTCCTTCTGCGCCCTGCCGTGTGCCCGTACAGCAGTTTACGACCACATATGGGGTGTTTCTGTAAACTACAGAATAAGGGCCATAAATATTGAGTTTTGTTTGGCTGTTAACCCTTGCTTTGTAACTGGAAAAAAAATATTAAAATGGAAAATCTGCCAAAAATGTGAAATTTTGAAATTGTGTCTCTATTTTCCATTAAATCTTGTGCAACACCTAAAGGGTTAACAAAGTTTGTAAAATCAGTTTTGAATAGCTTGAGGGGTGTAGTTTCTTAGATGGGGTCACTTTTATGGAATTTCTAATCTAGGGGTGCATCAGGGGGGCTTCAAATGGGACATGGTGTCAAAAAACCAGTCCAGCAAAATCTGGCTTCCAAAAACCAAACCGCGCACCTTTCACTCTACGCCCTACTGTGTGCCCGTACAGTAGTTTACGGCCACATATGGGGTGTTTCTGTAAACGGCAGAGTCAGGGCAATAAAGATACAATCTTGTTTGGCTGTTAACCCTTGCTTTGTTAGTGGAAAAAATGGGTTAAAATTGAAAATTAGGCAAAAAAATGAAATTCTCAAATTTCATCCCCATTTGCCAATAACTCTTGTGCAACACCTAAAGGGTTAACGACGTATGTAAAATCAGTTTTGAATACCTTGAGGGGTGTAGTTTCTTAGATGGGGTCACTTTTAGGGAGTTTCTCCTCTAGGGTTGCATCAGGGGGCTTCAAATGGGACATGGTGTCAAAAAACCAGTCCATAAAAATCAGCCTTCCAAAAACCAAACGGCGCACCTTTCACTCTACGCCCCGCTGTGTGGCCGTACAGTAGTTTACGGTCACATATTGGGTGTTTCTGTAAACGGCAGAGTCAGGGAAATAAAGATACAATCTTGTTTGGCTGTTAACCCTTGCTTTGTTAGTGGAAAAAATGGGTTAAAATGAAAATTTTGACAAAAATATGAAATTCTCAAATTTCCTCCCCATTTGCCAATAACTCTTGTGCAACACCTAAAGGGTTAACAATGTATGCAAAATCAGTTTTGAATACCTTGAGGGGTGTAGTTTCTTAGATGGGGTCATTTTTGGGTGGTTTCTATTATGTAAGCCTCGCAAAGTGACTTCAGACCTGAACTGGTCGCTAAAAATTGAGTTTTTGTAAATTTCTGAAAAATTTCAAGATTTGCTTCTAAACTTCTAAGCCTTATAACATCCCCAAAAAATAAAATATCATTCCCAAAACAATTCAAACATGAAGTAGACATATGGGGAATGTAAAGTCATCACAATTTTTTGGGGTATTACTATGTATTACAGAAGTAGAGAAACTGAAACTTTGAAATTTGCTAATTTTTTTCAAATTTTTGGTAAATTAGGTATTTTTTTGTGCAAAAAAAATAATTTTTTTGACTTCATTTTACCAGTGTCATGAAGTACAATATGTGACGAAAAAACAATCTCAGAATGGCCTGGATAAGTCAAAGCGTTTTAAAGTTATGAGCACTTAAAGTGACACTGGTCAGATTTGCAAAAAATGGCCTGGTCCTTAAGGTGAAAATGAGCCCGGTCCTTAAGGGGTTAATTTAAAGTATAACTGTCATATTTTTTTTTTTTTTTTTTTTAAATTTGGAGTATTGGATTGTGGTAATATCTCCTTGGTGGCCCTATTTCAACTTTTCACTGTGTATTCAATTACCCCTTAATTCCACATTTTTGTTCCCTGTACTGCCTACTTTTACCTGTGCTTAAAATAGGGTTGCTAGGCATGGTCCGTCTATCTGTTGAAGGACTGAGCACGCAGAAGCAGGCTGCGTGCAAGGTCAGATTGCTGACAGCCAGGGACTGTAAATAAATGATTAAAGCCAGGTCCTCCCCAGCAGCTGATAACAGTGCCTGGGCTGTGTGCACTTCTCACTGTCCCTGCGCTTGGCAGACGCTCCCTCACTCAGCAGAGCTGGAGAATGCAGAGTTGAACCAGCGCACAACAGTGAAGGGAGATCTGCTCAGTGTATAAATGAAAGCAACATGTGGTAAGAGGACCCCTTTGTGCTGCAGGAGATTAACCCTTTAGGGGGAGAGCTCTGGTTACTGACACTTTTGGGGGGCTATTGTTACTGGCTAGTAAGGGCAGGCGGGATTAGCCTCAGGGTGAGGGCAGTGGCGGCCATCTTAAAGGGAACCTGTCACTGGGATTGTGTGTATAGAGCTGAGGACATGGGTTGCTAGATGGCCACTAGCACATCCGCAATACCCAGTCCCCATAGCTCTCTGTGCTTTTATTGTGTAAAAAAAAAACGATTTGATACATATGCAAATTAACATAAGAGTCATATCTTACTTGTGTGACCAGAGAAGAGTCATATTTTCAAGCTCTGACTCATCTCAGGTTAATTTGCATATGTATCAAATCGTTTTTTTTACACAATAAAAGCACACAGAGCTATGGGGACTGGATATTGCGGATGTGCTAGCGGCCATCTAGCAACCCATGTCCTCAGCTCTATACCCAAAATCCCGGTGACAGGTTCCCTTTAACTGAATAGTGAGATTGGTTGCTAAGGGCTGAATCTTATTAAATATGGGGTAAGTCAGTCTAATAGTAACTGATTCTGGAATATCATGTTATTACAAAGTACATATATGAAAATTGAAATTAGGGTCTAAATGTGACAGTTATCCTTTAAGTTTCAAGATTTATGTTAAAGATTTAACATATTCGTACGTTTAGGAATTATTTTTAACATTTATATAGTATGTATTGTTAGACAACATTGAGTGCAAACGAATAGGCAGGAAAGGTAAATGTGAGCAACTTGGATGCTGTCTGGGAGTTAAATATGACTCAACCGCTGACATTCCCTGCAAATTAAATAGCAGCAATTCATATTAAATGGTGTTCCCAATAATTGGCCTGTTTAATCTTTCAGCCAATGAACGAGCAAACACTCGCTTGACTTTTTTATTTATTTCTTCTTTTCTTAAAAATGTTTTATTCCAGCAATAAAATTGTACAAATACCATATATGCAACATTCATAGTATATTTTATGATTAATAAAACAGCCTAAACCCACCCCAAGAGCAAAGAGGAGCAAAAAACAAAAAAAATAAAATAAATAGCCGTTTATCATATCCAGAAAGTTGTTCCAATTACTCCGTATTTTCATAGGCTTGCATTTTTTTTAATTTGATGTAACCTGCTTTTTTGATGGACCTGTTTTTAAATTCATCATTTATCTACTCCCTAACAGCGGGAGCCTCAGTTCTCATCCATCTTCTAGCTACCGCTAACCGAGCTAAAAAAAAGGGATTTATAAAGCATAAGCCTATTATCTTTTGTTAATTTAAGGGGAATTTCTCCCAAGATGCAAATAGAACACGTCATAGGCAAATTAATGGAAGAAGCATCTCCGATCACTTCAATTAATCCTTTCCAGAAGGGTTGTATTTTTGGACACTGCCACCACACATTAATCAAATCTACTCTGCATTTACAGTACCTGCTGAAACTCTCTGGAGCCATTTAGGGGTCACATATAACCAACGTAAAATCATAAATTGGGTAACTCTGTGATGGATTCCTCAAATAGTTGCTCGCTTGCCAGAAGCCCTTCCATTGTTCATCTGTTAGGAGACCAATATCGCTTTCCCAAGCAATCTTGCTATTCAAGCTCTCTCCACTGTGATTAGCTGTACTATCACCCAGTGCCTTATTGTACCAAAAGAGTATGACATGTGATTCCCTCCACTCCCAAGTGTCGTTTCATCATAGTCCAATTCTCCATTACCTCTTTCACCATAGGAAACATACAGTATATGCCCCTCTGTTATATAGTTCTTGATTCAAGTAGTGCAGACATATTTGGGAGGCGACCTACACTATTACCCACCAGGTATTTTAATAAATCCACCATTTCATTATCCATGCGATATATTAACCGCTAAATAATAAAGCTTCATATCTGGTACCTTCAGACCTCATTGATCATAGGCCTTAGTAAAGCAGCTTAATTTTTTTCTTAACTCTTACCTGCCCATAGCAAAGCGTTGACTAATTTCTCCATTTCTGTAAAAACAGATTTACCCAACACAATGGGGCGGTTCCTAATAATATACAGTATTTGGGGTAGTAAAATCAATAATGCCTATCCTGTCAGCTTTATCTATGGGAAGTTTGTTCCATATCCTGATCCTTTCTTTAATCTTCCGTAACAGCGGCAACAAATTAAGATCTATAAATCTAAAGGGGTCTTTTGTTTCTAATCCCAAATATTTAAAACTGTCACGGGGATCCAATATCCTTAATTGTTGATGTTTTATCTTCACTTTCTCACTCAATGGTAATAAAATTTACTTATTCCAATTTATAACAATACCCGAGAGTGCCCCAAACTCGCTCATTACTGTCGTAACATAGTCCAGATCTTTGTTAGCATCCCCCAAGAAGAAAAGGAGATCTGCATAGAGATTTTATTCGCCGACCCCAAATCCCCCAAAATCTGGATCTTGTCTGATTTTTATTTTTTTTGCCACTAGTGGTTCAACAGCTGGGGCAATAAAGTAAGGGGGAGAGAGGACAACCCTGTCTCACCCCCCTTTTCAATGTTAAAACAGACAGCTGACGTTGACAAAAATACACGCTGTCGGAGCCCTATTAATAATCCTCAACCACGTCTTAAATTCGGGTCTAACAGCAAACTGGTCTAATATTTCCCATAGAAAATCAGATTCCACACTCTCAAAAGCTTTTGACGCATCCACTGACAGGACAGCACACTGACCAGGATCCTCCCCCACCCATTGCAAATTAGCGAAAATCCTGAAAAGGTTAAAGGATGTGGACCTTCCAGGGATAAATCTGTTTTGGTCTGAATGTACCAACTTTGTAATTACTCCTTTCAGTCTTTTCACCAAAATCCTAGTCAGGATCTTGGTCATTATTCATTAAAGATATTGGACGATAAGAACCTGGGTCTAAACTATCCTTACCCTCTTTGAGAAACAAAATAATCATTGCTTCCCCCATTGAGTCAGGCAAATAAGCCATTTGTTTTGAATATGAAAAAACCTCCAATAATTTTTTGCCCAAAACTCCCCATCTAACTTGTATAACTCCATGGGTAATCCGTCTGGGCCTGCTGCTTTCCCCATTGGAGATTCAGTTATTGCAGAGAACACCTCATTTAATGAGATGGGTCGATCCAAGCATTCCTGCTGGGTGGTATTAAGTTTGGGAATATTAATATATCCTTCAAAAAGCCCCTCAGTCTACAATGATCTAACCGGGTTTGTGTAGAGTACAAGTCTGCATAATAATCCTTAAACACCCCCATAATCTTTTGTGGGTGACTATATATGTTATGCCCTCCTTATCCCTAATCATCGCTATATTTGCCACTATTTCCCGCTTATTAATTATTCTGGATAGGAGCTTGCCTGGTTTACCCCCTTCCCAGTACCTTCTTGATCTAACAAAAAGCTCCTTATTCTGTGCTTAGATGCTACCTGCCATGCTTTATTTGCTTCCTGAGGCTTTTGTTTAATCATACTTTCCTCCCTTACTGCCATGTCTCTCCTTTAAAGGGTTTCTATCACTTCGTATCACATATTTAGGTGTCAGACACTAGCGATCCGCTAGTGTCTGCTCTAACAAACCATCCTAATATGATAGGTTTTGGGGCAGCCGTTTTGCTAAAATAACAACTTATATCTATATGCTAATGAGCCTCTAGGTGCTATGGGGGTGTCATTAGCACCTAGAGGCTCAGTCTACCTTCATAAACTGCCGCCGCCCAGCGCGTCCCTCCAGCCTGCCCATCTCCTGCTGAATGCGATCCTCTCCGTGCGCGTCTCTGTTCGGCGCATGCGCAGTGAATGTCTGACCGCTTCCCTGCTCAGACATCTCCACTGCGCCTGTTCTTTGGAGCACTATGATGTCATCGGCGCAGGCGCAGTGGAGATGTCTGAGCAGGGAGATAAATATCTCGGTCAAATGCCAACTTTGTATAAAAAAATGGGAAAAGTTGTCGTTTGCCAAGATATTTATCTCACCCAGCATGGGTATATGTAAAAAGACACCCCAAAACACATTGCCCAACTTCTCCTGAGTACGGGGATACCAGATGTGTGACACTTTTTTGCAGCCTAGATGCGCAAAGGGGCCCACATTCCAAAGAGCACCTTTCGGATTTCACCGGCCATTTTTTTTTTACAGATTTTGATTTCAAACTACTTACCACACATTAGGGCCCCTAGAATCCCAGGGCAGTATAACTACCCCACAAGTGACCCCATTTTGGAAAGAAGACACCCCAAGGTATTCGCTGATGGGCATAGTGAGTTCATGGAAGTTTTTATTTTTTGTCACAAGTTAGTGGAATATGAGACTTTGTAAGAAAAAAAAAAAAATCATCATTTTCCGCTAACTTGTGACAAAAAATAAAAAATTCTAGGAACTCGCCATGCCCCTCACGGAATACCTTGGGGTGTCTTCTTTCCAAAATGGGGTCACTTGTGGGGTAGTTATACTGCCCTGGCATTCTAGGGGCCCTAATGTGTGGTAAGTAGGTAAATGACCTGTGAAATCCGAAAGGTGCTCTTTGGAATGTGGGCCCCTTTGCCCACCTAGGCTGCAAAAAAGTGTCACACATGTGGTATCGCCGTATTCAGGAGAAGTTGGTGAATGTGTTTTGGGGTGTCTTTTTACATATACTCGTGCAGGGTGAGAGAAATCTCGGCAAAAGACAACTTTTACCATTTTTTTTTTATACAAAGTTGGCATTTGACCAAGATATTTATCTCACCCAGCATGGGTTTCTCACAAAGTCTCCCTTTCCGCTAACTTGGGACAAAAATTTCAATCTTTCATGGACTCAATATGCCCCTCACGGAATACCTTGGTGTCTTCTTTCCAAAATGGGGTCACATGTGGGGTATTTATACTGCCCTGGCATTCTAGGGGCCCTAAAGCGTGAGAAGAAGTCTGGAATATAAATGTCTAAAAGTTTTTACGCATTTGGATTCCGTGAGGGGTATGGTGAGTTCATGTGAGATTTTATTTTTTGACACAAGTTAGTGGAATATGAGACTTTGTAAGAAAAAAAAATATAATTTCCGCTAACTTGGGCCAAAAAAATGTCTGAATGGAGCCTTACAGGGGGGGCATTAATCAATGACAGGGGGGTGATCAGGGAGTCTATATGGGGTGATCACCCCCCTGTCATTGATTACCCCCTATAAGGCTCCATTCACATGTCCGTATGTGTTTTGCGGATCTGATCCATGTATCAGTGGATCCGTAAAAATCATACGGACATCTGAATGCAGCCTGACGGGGGTGATCAATGACAGGGGGGTGATCAGGGAGTCTATATGTGGTGATCACCCCCCTGTAAGGCTGCATTCAGATGTCCATATGCATTTTGCGGATCCGATCCATGTATCAGTGGATCCGTAAAAATCATACGGACGTCTGAATGGAGCCTTACAGGGAGCTGATCAATGACAGGGGGGTGATCAATGACAGGGGGTTGATCAGGGAGTCTATATGGGGTTATCAGGGGTTCATAAGGGGTTAATAAGTGACAGGGGGGGTGTAGTGTAGTGGTGGTTGGTGCTACTTTACTGAGCTACCTGTGTCCTCTGGTGGTCGATCCAAACAAAAGGGACCACCAGAGGACCAGGTAGCAGGTATATTAGACGCTGTTATCAAAACAGCGTCTAATATACCTGTTAGGGGTTAAAAAAAAATCGCATCTCCAGCCTGCCAGCGAATGATCGCCGCTGGCAGGCTGGAGATCCACCTGCTTACCTTCCGATCCTGTGTGCGCGCGTTCACAGGAAATCTCGCGTCTCGCGAGATGACGCACGGATGCGTCCAGGAGAAGGGACAATGTTGTTGAAGTAGAAGTACTTCTCAACAACATTGTCCCTTACTTGTTTGGAGAGTTCCTTAGTCTTCATGGCAGTGTTTTGTTAGTGATGCCTCTTGCTTAGGTGTTGCAGCCTTTGGGGCCTTTCAAAAAAAGGCATGTGTGTGTATATGTAATGACAGATCATGTGACACGTAGATTGCACACAGGTGGACATCATTTCACTAATTGTGACTTCTGAAGGTAATTGGTTACTTAGTCTAGAACTTAGACTATTGTGTTCTGATCCATCACATAAAATTCAGATTAAATAAACATTGAACTTAAGGCTGTAATGTAATAAAATAGGAAAAAAGTCAAGGGGGTGAATACTTTTGCAAGGCACTGTATATCCAGTTAGTAAAACCAGTTAGTATGCGAAAAGCGAATAATGGTTAATATTGTTGGGTAGCATCAAATTTCAGAAGAGGTGGGTTAATAGGCTCACGGAAATCCTCAAGACAATACAGCAGGCAGCTCTCCCACCATCTCACAGCTCCTTTGCTTCCCAGGGACTGTATTTCCACAGAGTATGCATATTCCAGAGGGCGGTGCTGGGGGGGTGCGCACGCACGCAATAATCCGCCCGCCCCCCTCTCTCAGGATGACAGTCTGTTTGAAACGGCTGACATCATCACACAGATGTCAGCTGTTTAACCCCTTCCATGCCTGGACCGCTGTATGGAAGAGGTTAATGGGGAGGGAGCTCCCTCCCTCTCCCATCGGGGGCTACTGTGCCTTTTTTTTAGCCCCTGATTCTTGACCGGATCACAGAGGGAAGGGGTCCCCCCTCCCTCCCCATCACCCGCTGCTCTGTTGTGGCAGCGAGTGATGGTTACCATGGCAACCGGACGCCTTCACAGGCTACCGGCTGACCATGGTGCTGATCAGACTTCTGCTAAAGGCAGAAGTCTGATCAGACTAAGGTGAAAATACAGTACAGTACACTATATAGTGTACTGTATTATACAGACATCACCCACTGCATCTTCAAGAACCAAGTGGGTCTGGGTAAAAAAAAAGTGAAAAAAATAAAAAAACACTCATCACTGATTAAAAAAAAATTATAAATTCCCTACACATGTTTGATATCACCGCGTCCGTAACGACCTGATCTATAAAACTGTCATGTTACTTTCCCCGCACTGTGAACACCATAAAAAAATAAAAACTATGATATTATAATTTTGCCCACCTTACTTCCCAAAAAGGTCGTACGTACGCCAAAATAGTGCCAATCAAACGTCTCCTCATCCTGCAAAAAATGAGCCCCTACATGAGACAATGGCCCAAAAAATAAAAAAAACTATGACTCTAAGACTAAAACATGATTTTATTTATTTTTTGTTTCAAAAATGCTTTTTTATGTTAAACATAAAAAAATAAAAGTACATATATTGGGTATCGCTGTGTCCGTAAGAACCTGCTCTATAAAATACCACATGACCTAAACCCTGAGGTGAACACCGTATAAAAATAAACTGTCAAAGCCATTTTTTTTGTCACCTTACATCACAACAAGTGTAATAGCAAGTGATCAAAGCCATATGCACCCCAAAATAGTGCCAATCTAACCGTCATCTCATCCCGCAAAAATGATACCCAACCTGAGACAACTGACTCTCAGACTATGGAGACACTAAAACAAGATTTTTTAATTGTTTCAAAAATATTGTGCAAAACCTAAATAAAAAAAGGTATACATATTGGGTATCAACGCGTCCGTAAGAACTTGCTCTATAAAAATAGCACATGATCAAACCTGTCAGATGAACGTTGTAAATAATAAAAAAATTAACTGTGCCAAAACGGCTGTTTTGGCAAATTTTCCATTTTAATCCATTTTTTTCCAGTAACAAAGCAAGGGATAACAGCCAAACAAAACTCAATATTTATTGCCCTGATTCTGTAGTTTACAAAAACACCCCATATGTGGTCTTAAACTGCTGTACGGGCACACAGCAGGGTGCAGAAGGAAAGGAACGCCATTTGGTTTTTGGAAGGCAGATTTTGCTGGATTGGTTTTTAGACACCATGTCCCATTTGAAGCCCCCTGATGCACCCCTAGAGTAGAAACTCCAAAAAAGTGACCCCATTTTGGAAACTAAGGGATAAGGTGGCAGTTTTGTTGGTACTATTGTAGGGTACATACGATTTTTGGTTGCTCTATGTTAACCCTTGCTTTGTTAGTGGAAGAAATGAATTAAAATGGAAAATTTGCCCAAAGTTTTATCTCCATTTACCATTAAGGCCTCTTTCACACTATCGTTTTTTTTTTCCGTTTTGCGGTCCGTTTTTTGCATTCCGTATACGGTCCGTATACGGAACCATTAATTTCAATGATTCCGCAAAAAAAAACGGAATGTGTTCCGTATGCATTCCGTTTCCGTATTTCCGTTTTTCCGTTCCGTTGAAAGATAGAACATGTCCTATATTTGGCCGCAAATCACGTTCCGTAGCTCCATTAAAGTCAATGGGTCCGCAAAAAAAACGGAACACATACGGAAATGCATCCGTATGTCTTCCGTTTCCGTTCCGTTTTTTGCTGAACCATCTATTGAAAATGTTATGCCCAGCCCAATTTTCTCTATGTAATTACTGTATACTGTATATGCCATACGGAAGAACGGAAAAACGGAACCGAAACGGAAACAAAAAAAACTGAAAAACGGATCCGTGAAAAACGGAACGCAAAACACTGAAATGGACATACTGTAGTGTGAAAGAGGCCTAACTCTTGTGGAACACCTAAAGGGTTGACTACGTTTGTAAAATCAGTTTTGAGGGGTGTAGTTTCTAGAATGGGGTCATTTTTGGGTGGTTTCTATTATGTAAGCCTCACAAAGTGACTTCAGACCTGAACTGGTCCTTTAAAAAGTGGGTTTTGTTTTTAAAAACTTCTGAAAAATTTCAAGTTTTGCTTCTAAACTTCTAAGCCTTGTAACGTCACCAAAAAATAAAATGTCATTCCCAAAATGATCCTAACATGAAGTAGACATATGGGGAATGTAAAGTTATAACTATTTTTCTAGGTATTACTATGTATTATAGAAGTAGAGAAATTGAAACTTGGAAATTTGCAAATTTTTTCAAATTTTTGAGGTTTGCTATTTTTTTTTTATAAATAAAAATGCATTTTTTTACTCCATTTTACCAGTGTCATGAAGTACAATATGTGACGAAAAAACGATCTCAGAATGGCTTGGATAAGTCTAAGCGTTTTAAAGGGATTCTGTCACCAGGAATAACGATATAGCGATATTTATATGTGCCCATTAGTCTCCATGCAGTGTTTAAAATGATCCCATTGTTTATGCTCTCTGTGTTAGTTTTTTTTATAAGAATCTATCTTAATATGTAAATCACCTGTGTCAGGAGCCCAAGGGGTTGTCCCACGTTACAGGGAGTGCAGAATTATTAGGCAAGTTGTATTTTTGAGGATTAATTTTATTATTGAACAACAACCATGTTCTCAATGAACCCAAAAAACTCATTAATATCAAAGCTGAATATTTTTGGAAGTAGTTTTTAGTTTGTTTTTAGTTTTAGCTATTTTAGGGGGATATCTGTGTGTGCAGGTGACTATTACTGTGCATAATTATTAGGCAACTTAACAAAAAACAAATATATACCCATTTCAATTATTTATTTTTACCAGTGAAACCAATATAACATCTCAACATTCACAAATATACATTTCTGACATTCAAAAGAAAACAAAAACAAATCAGTGACCAATATAGCCACCTTTCTTTGCAAGGACACTCAAAAGCCTGCCATCCATGGATTCTGTCAGTGTTTTGATCTGTTCACCATCAACATTGCATGCAGCAGCAACCACAGCCTCCCAGACACTGTTCAGAGAGGTGTACTGTTTTCCCTCCTTGTAAATCTCACATTTGATGATGGACCACAGGTTCTCAATGGGGTTCAGATCAGGTGAACAAGGAGGCCATGTCATTAGATTTTCTTCTTTTATACCCTTTCTTGCCAGCCACGCTGTGGAGTACTTGGACGCGTGTGATGGAGCATTGTCCTGCATGAAAATCATGTTTTTCTTGAAGGATGCAGACTTCTTCCTGTACCACTGCTTGAAGAAGGTGTCTTCCAGAAACTGGCAGTAGGACTGGGAGTTGAGCTTGACTCCATCCTCAACCCGAAAAGGCCCCACAAGCTCATCTTTGATGATACCAGCCCAAACCAGTACTCCACCTCCACCTTGCTGGCGTCTGAGTCGGACTGGAACTCTCTGCCCTTTACCAATCCAGCCACGGGCCCATCAAGACTCACTCTCATTTCATCAGTCCATAAAACCTTAGAAAAATCAGTCTTGAGATATTTCTTGGCCCAGTCTTGACGTTTCAGCTTGTGTGTCTTGTTCAGTGGTGGTCGTCTTTCAGCCTTTCTTACCTTGGCCATGTCTCTGAGTATTGCACACCTTGTGCTTTTGGGCACTCCAGTGATGTTGCAGCTCTGAAATATGGCCAAACTGGTGGCAAGTGGCATCTTGGCAGCTGCACGCTTGCCTTTTCTCAGTTCATGGGCAGTTATTTTGCGCCTTGGTTTTTCCACACGCTTCTTGCGACCCTGTTGACTATTTTGAATGAAACGCTTGATTGTTCGATGATCACGCTTCAGAAGCTTTGCAATTTTAAGAGTGCTGCATCCCTCTGCAAGATATCTCACTATTTTTGACTTTTCTGAGCCTCTCAAGTCCTTCATTTGACCCATTTTGCCAAAGGAAAGGAAGTTTCCTAATAATTATGCACACCTAATATAGGGTGTTGATGTCATTAGACCACACCCCTTCACATTACAGAGATGCACATCAACTAATATGCTTAATTGGTAGTAGGCTTTCGAGCCTATACAGCTTGGAGTAAGACAACATGCATAAAGAGGATGATGTGGTCAAAATACTCATTTGCCTAATAATTCTGCACGCAGTGTATATGTTGGCGCCCAGCCGCGCCCATCGATCCGGATTCCAGCACCGCCTACCACTTAAATTTATTCACTCCACTATCCCTGACGTCAGTTCTTCTCAGTGGCGTAATCTGGCGCAGTGGACACTGTAGTCTGCGCCCGTGCGGACTACTGGCACTGGCTTCGAGTCAACGGCACATGCGCTGGCTCCCTCTGTGCGAGATTACGGCACTGAGAATAACTGACGTCAGGGATAATGGAGTGAATAAATTGGGTGGTGGGAGGCGGTGCTGGGCTCCGGATCGATGGGCGCGGCTGGGCTCCAACAGATCGTGGGACAACCACTTGGGATCCTGACAGAGGTGATTTACATATCAATAAGATCGGTTTTTATAAGAATCTAACACACACATAGCATAAACAGTGGGATCATTTTAAACACTGCATGGAGACTAATGGCACATATAAATATCGCTATATCGTTAATCCTGGTGACAGAATCCCTTTAAAGTTATCACCACATAAAGGGACACAGGTCAGATTTGCAAAAAATGGCCTGGTCCTTAAGGTGAAAATGAGCCCCTTAAGGGGTTAAAGAGGACATTTCATGTTTGTTTTTTATTCTAGATTAATACCTTTTTTTACATGCGGGGTACTCCCCTGCCTGTTTTTTTTTTTTGTTTTTTTTTATTACATTTTTTTAAAATATCGCTTCTACGCCCGCTGTGCCCCCCTGTAGTTTTCCTGTTTCGTATGTTAATACTGAGCATCGGTACAGGGAGGAGACAATGCCAGGGTTTCTTAATGGGCGTCTCCTCCTCCTTGGCTGTACCGCGATCATATCACGGTGGAGAGCGCAACAGCCAGGGAGAAGGTGAGCTTTTCTTATTTTTTTTTTTTTCGTATTTTTATTTTTTTTCTCCCTGGCTGTTGACGCTCTCTGCTGTGATTGGACCGCGGCACAGCCAGGAAGGAGATGCCCATTGAGAAACCCTGGCGTCGTCTCCTCCCTGTACCTATGCTCAGTATTAACATACTGAGTGGGAAAACTATTAGGCAATCTAATAGTGCCCTAAAGAGGTTATCTGGGAATTTATATTGATGCCCTATCCTCAGGGTAGGTCATCAATATCAGATTGTAGGAGTCTAGAGCTCCTGTGATCATGGGGGGCTCCCCAAAACAGCTGATCAGCAGGGGTGCTGGGACTCGGACCCTCGATGTGATAATGATGACCCATCGTGAGGATAGGTCATCAATATGCATTCCTGGGTAACCCCTTTAATCTGATCCGTGAACTGTTTGAGAGCAGAACCAGTTGGATGGCTTCTGTTCTACACTGACAAGATCTAATGAGACTGAAGCTCAGCCCTACTATATAGCTTGAGGATTTTTTTTTTTTCTTTTCCATTTTATAGGCGCCTCACTAGATCTGCAGGGTTATACAGTAGAAGTAGGCAAGATTGTAAGAACTAACTATGCCTATTTCAAATTGAAGAGCAGTGTCTGTTTACTGAGTGTTAACATTATTGAAAAAGCATTAAGTGCTAACAAACTTACCACAAGCAAGCTGCTATGATCTGATACACCGGCCAAGAAGAGTAAAATGAAAATTGTATCGTAGACAGTGATAAACTGTGTGAAAGACTCTAATCTAGTCTAAAGGATTCTAGGGAGGTTGCTCTAATTTTCCATATAGTTGATACTTGGAAACAAAGTATTTTCATGAAGAATGTTACAAATGATCCTGTAATTTCATTCCTTGTGTCTTCAAGGTTTGCAGATGTCAAAGTGAAGTAAGCGGAATACTAAGAGTAGGCTTACCTAATGAGTCCAGGAGGGGGCATCTTGTATTACACAGCCATATGGTCATTACCTGATGAAAGGAAAAGTACAGTTAATGTGTTGTCAATAAAATAACTGATCAAGTTTGTTCAATCCTGCCTTAGTTTCATCAATTTCTACATTAATTGCCTCCATGAATTGGCTTGGAGGCAACAGGTTGAAGTAGCAGACTGACAAAATACACAAGTTTTGTCTAATTTTAGCACAACTATGGAATGCATAGCCAGAAATACTTAGAATACATAATTTTCCCATCCTCTAGCTATGTGTAAATGCAGTCAAATACCAAATTTTCTTACTCAACCTTGCCTAATTTGTGCCTACTAACCAATGACCCTTTCCTCTCTAGAATTGGACGCCACTCAAAGTCTCTAGACACAGAGAAATTTGTCTGTGCTTTATGTAAGGGAACACTTGTGCTACAGACCACATCCCGAAAAGACGGAAGTCCCTCTGTTTATCAGCTTACTCCATTTGCAAAATTTGTTAAAGAGAACTATGGGTCTACAAAGAAAGAAATGGCCGGAATGAGCCATGCAGAAGTGATGCGGAAGCTTAGTTCTGATTTTTCCAGCAAGGCAAAAATTTCCAGTTGACTTTATCATGAATGTGAACTTTTTTTTTAAATGTGAAGTTGTGTCTTAATTATGAGACATGTCAACCTAGTTAGATTAACTTAAAGGAAGCCCATCAGGAAATTTACTGTTTAACCAGGCACTGCCTTGTAGGGCTAGCACAGCTAATTGTAATGATACATTTCACTTAGTGATCCTTTCTGGAGAAAGCCCAACTTCTTAATCCATATGCAAATGAGCAGTTAAGTGCACAGAGGGCGGGCCCAAGCTACTCTGTTCATTCTTGCTCTAACTTCTTTTCCAGTCTCTCCCTCTCCTTCTTGATTGACAGGGCTAGGTGTGATGACTACCCAGGACTCTTGTCCTTGTCCTGTCAGTCAAGGAGAGGCAGGGAATTGATGGAGGAAGCAGGGGGAGCAAGGGTGCAGAGTGGCTTGGGGCCACCCTTGGTGCCCTCTTCCCCTCATTTGCATGAGAAAGTATTTTTTCTCTAAAATGAAGCAAAAGATCCCCAAGTGAAGCATTACATTCAGCTTAGCAAGCCCTACTAGGCATTGTCTAGTTTAGCAGTGAATTTCCTGGTGACAGACTCCCGTTAAAGCCTACCTTTGGGATTATGTGTTACAAACTGGTATGCTTACCAGATAGTATGGCCCCTACAGATGCAAGCACTCTCCCCCCCCCCCCCCCCCCAAAAAAGAAAATCCATTCTGCCACTGTGCTCCTTGCTGTTTTTGGCACCAGATATGTTAATTTAGACCATTGGTACAAGGAGGAATAGACATGTAGTCTTCTCATTTGGCTGGCTGTGACGCTGTCAAATTGCAGCAGACCGCGTCACAGCCAGGGAGATGGTGAGCCGTTTTTTTTTTTTCCCCTGGCTGTGATGCAGTCCACTGCGATTGGACGGTGTCAGTCAGGGAGAAGGAGACTCCCATTGAGAAAGCAATGTGTCTCCTCTTTCCTGTACTGATGTTCTAAATGTACATATCAGACACTGGCGCACACACACTATGGGGCCACACTATGTGGTAAGCATGCCAGTTTGTAACACTGTTCTTTAAAGAGAACCTGTCGGCACAAAATGCTGTGCAATCTGTAGGCAGCATGTTATAGAGAAGTAGTAGTTGGGCAGATTGATAGTTTTTATGGGAAAAGATTAAGCATAACTTGTAATGTATACATTTAAATCTCTGCTCTTTCTGAACCGAATACCATTGTTGTGCACAGCTATCAGTGACTGACAGCTATCTCTGTATACACATACAGGGAATGTTGGCAAACACTGATAAGATTACCTTTGTGTACAACTGAATAAAAAAAAGCAGAGATGTAAATGTATAAATTACAAGTTTGATGTAGTTTTCTTGGAAAAGATTCAATAAATCTGTTCAGCTCCTGTTGCTCTGTAACATGCTGCCTGCAGGTTGTATTGCATTTTGTGGTGACAGGTTCTTTTTAACAGAGTGAACTGTGTAAAGTTGTCAGGCCTTTGTGTGTGTTTAAGATATCTGTGAGTTATCGTAGCTTGTTTGTTCCTCCTTCGTCTGTTTTTATTTTTACTATTAATAAAAAAAAACTTTAGACAATCTGTTCCTATTTTATATAGGGATAGAAGACTGGATTTGTCACCAAATACATTTTTGCTAAATATTTATAAAATGAGCCATATGCAAGGGTATTCTCTTTTAAAAAAAATTTTATATATATATATACGGTATATAATATATTTTTTTTTTATAAAAGGGTCTTTATTGTAACTGTTAAAAAAAACTATGGAGGAGATTTATCAAACTGGTGTAAATGAAAAGTGGCTTAGTTTCCCATAGCAACCAATTAGATTCCACCTTTTTATTTTCCAAAGGATCTCTGAAAAATGAAAGGTTGAATGTGATTGGTTGCTATGGGCAACTAAGCCAGTTTTCCTTTACACCAGTTTTGATAAATCTCCCCCTATATGTATTTATTATCGCGGTAATCGTACTGACCTAGAGAGTACTGTAAAGTCTTACGGAAAGTGCTGCCGGCCGCGGCAGCACCTTCGCTCTTCTAAGTTTGTCTCACTACAAGGAGAACTGGAGTATTCAGCCATGGTTCCTTTCTCTGGGAACTTTTTAGCAGAGTGTAAAGACCTCTGTACACTGGACCATCTGGATGAGCCTGGAGCCGGCCTTGAAAGAGATACAAGGTAACAATACATCAAAAATATATACAGTACAGACCAAAAGTTTGGACACACCTTCTCATTCAAAGAGTTTTCTTTATTTTCATGACTATGTAGAAAATTGTAGATTCACACTGAAGGCATCAAAACTATGAATTAACACATGTGGAATTATATACATAACAAACAAGTGTGAAACAACTGAAAATATGTCATATTCTAGGTTCTTCAAAGTAGCCACCTTTTGCTTTGGTTACTGCTTGGCACACTCTTGGCATTCTCTTGATGAGCTTCAAGAGGTAGTCCCCTGAAATGGTTTTCACTTCACAGGTGTGCCCTGTCAGGTTTAATAAGTGGGATTTCTTGCCTTATAAATGGGGTTGGGACCATCAGTTGTGTTGAGGAGAAGTCAGGTGGATACACAGCTGATAGTCCTACTGAATAGACTGTTAGCTGCTTTTTTCTTGCCATAATACAAATTCTAAGTAAAGAAAAACGAGTGGCCATCATTACTTTAAGAAATGAAGGTCAGTCAGCCGAAAAATTGGGAAAGCTTTGAAAGTAAGGGCTATTTGACCATGAAGGAGAGTGATGGGGTGCTGCCTCCACAGTCACCGGACTGGTCCGGTGACCTGCCCTCCACAGGGGTGAGCTGGACTGCAGAGTGAAGGCAAAAGGGCCAACAAGTGCTAAGCATCTCTGGGAACTCCTTCAAGACTGTTGGAAGACCATTTCAGGGGACTACCGCTTGAAGCTCATCAAGAGTGTGCAAAGCAGTAATCAAAGCAAAAGGTGGCTACTTTGAAGAACCTAGAATATGACATATTTTCAGTTGTTTCACACTTGTTTGTTATGTATATAATTCCACATGTGTTAATTCATAGTTTTGATGCCTTCATAGTCATGAAAATAAAGAAAACTCTTTAAATGAGAAGGTGTGTCCAAACTTTTGGTCTGCTCTGTACTGTATATGCCGCCATATATAAAGCTCCTGGTAATATTGTTGCTAATTTGGGTTCGCATCCCTCTAATATATCATCCAGTCAGGCTCAGGGGAATAATCTATGCCATACCATATATTACAGTAATTATGGGTTAAGGATGTCTTATACCAGAAGTGGGAGCGTGGTCTACATATTTACAGTTTTATTGTGAACACAGAGAATTACAGTGCCAGTACAGGAAGAATGAGGATTGCAGCACCTATGGATTTTTTTGAAGACCCTGTCTGTGTATTAGTGCCTATGCATGCATAAATTAGGTTTTTGAATATAAAAAAAAAAGTCTGTCATAGCCCAGACAAGTAATGTATTCATGGGGGTTCTGAGATCTGAGATCTTGCTCTACTGGGCTTGATGCACTAAGTGGGCTTCTGAATGTGGAGTTTAAAAAACCGGAGTGCTGGTGCTGAGTGTGATTTTGTGGGAGTGAGTGCAAATAGTTGCATATAGTTTATAGAAAAGGTATTTGTGGTGGGTGAGGGAGCCCATCGGGTCCTCCGCGCTGCTGCAAGGCATCAGGACCTGCCTTCTACGGGTGCCGAGGAGATCCAGCCCCAGGCTCGTCTCCTAGGCGACCTGTTAGTGTATTACTCAGTGTAATACAATAACAGGCAATGCATTACAATACAGATGTACTGTTATGCATTGCAGAGGGGATCAGGCACCCAAAAGTTGAAGTTCCATAGTGAGACAAAAATAAAGCTTAAAAATAAAGTTAAAAAAAAGCATTTTTAATAAAAAAAAATAGCTTCAAGTAAAAAAAAGAAAGAAAAAACACTCCTTTCCCCTGATTTTATAATAAAAAATAGAAGAAAAAAAAAAGAAAAACACACATTAGGTATTGCTGTGTCTGTAACGACCGGCTCTATAAATATATCACATGATCCACCCCGTTAAAAAAAAAAAAAAAAAAAAACGGCGTCAAAAAAGCTATTTTTGTCACCTTACATCACTAAAAGTGAGACACCAAGCGATCAAAAAAGCATATGCCCCCCAAAATGGTACCAATAAAACCGTCACCTCATTCCGCAAAAAACAAGCTCATACATAAGACAATCGTCCAAAAAAAAATAAAAAGTATAGCTCTCACTATATGGAGACACTAAAACATCATATTTTTTTGTTTCAAAAATGCTATAATTGTGTAAAACTTAAAAAAATAAGAAAAAGTATACATATCAGGTATTGCCACGTCTGTAATGACCTGCTCTGTAAAAATATCACATGACCTAACCCCTCAAGTGAACGCTGTAAAAATAAATAAATAAGAACTGTGCCAAAACAACCAATTTTTTGGTCACCTTGCCCCATAAAGTGTAATAATGGATGATCAAAAAAATCATATGTACCCAAAAATGGTACCAATAAAAACGTAAACTCTTCCTGCAAAAAATGAGCTCCTGCACAGGATGATCGGCAGAAAAATATAAAAAAATATGGCGTTCAGAAAATGGAGACACAAACATATTTTTTCCCAAAAATGTTTATTATGTAAAACTGAAACAAACAAAGAACGTAGACATATTTGATATAATCGCATCCATAACAACCTGCTCTATAAAAATAGCACATGATCTAACCTATCAGATGAATGTTGTAAAAAACAAAAATTGAAAACTATGCCAGAACCAAAAAACAAAAAACGTAATATAGATCGATTAAAAATCATATGTACCCCAAAGTAGTACCAATAAAACTGTCACCTTATCCAAAATGGTGTCACTTTTTGAAAGTTTCTACTGTAGGGGTGCATCAGGGGGGCTGCAAATGGGACAAGGTGTCTAAAAACCAGTCCAGCAAAATCTGCCTTCCAAAAACCATACAGCGCTCCTTCCTTTTGTTTCTGTAAACCACAGAATCAGGGTAATAAATATTGAGTTTTGTTTGGCTGTTAACCCTTGATGTGTTGGTTGAAGGGATTTCTATTGGCCAAGGTAATAATCCTGAGGCAATGGGTGAAAGATACACCACCAACAAAACATGAATGGCAAAGCTTAATGGCAAGAGTAACAGACTTTGAGTGCATGAAACGGCGTGGGACGAGTTAAACTACAGAAATAGGTGCATAGTCAGGGGAAATGACGGAAAGAAATGCACCACCGGACTGGAACTGATGACCCACCACTCTCCGAGCCTAAGCTCTCACATAAATAAACCTCCAATAATTTCTAAATAATAAATAATTATCACAATTTGTTCATATTAAATAGGATTTGGTCCTATGAATGTCTGAGAAATACCCCGAAGAGGGGCGCGAGCGGCCTACCGCCCCTCGTGGCGGCCATACCAGGCCAGGTACGTTGGGTGGGGGGATGGGGGGTGGTTTTGTTTTGGTATGAGGGACAGAGAATTGACACCAATCTAGGGTGTCTTTGATTAAGATGTCTTTGTATTTATATACGTGGCCCGGCACCAAAGGGATATATTGTATAAATGTACCTGTCGTATGTGTCCACTCTCTGTGACCAGATATTTTTTAATATTGTTTTGACTTAAGAAAATCAATAAAGATATTCAAAAAGAACCCTTGATGTGTTAAAGAAAAAAATGGATTAAAATGGAAAATCTGCCAAAAAAGTAAAATTCTGAAATGTAATCTCCATTTTTCTTAAATTCTTGTGGAATACCTAAAGGGTTAATAAAGTTTGTAAAATCAGTTTTGAATACCTTGAAGGGTGTAGTTTCTACAATTGGGTCATTTATGTGGGGTTTCCACTATGTAAGTCCCACAAAGTGATTTCAGACCTGAACTGGTCCTTAAAAAGTGGGTTTTGGAAATTTTTGTAAAAATTAAAAGATTTGCTTCTAAACTTCTAAGCCTTCTAACGTCCCCAAAAAATAAAACGGCCTTCACAAAATGATCCAAACATGAAGTAGACATATGAGAAATGTAAAGTAATAACTATTTTTGGAGGTATTACTGTCTATTATAAAAGTAGAGAAATTGAAATTTGGAAATTTTTCCAGATTTTTGGTAAATTTAGTATTTTTTTTATAAATAAAAATGAAATTTTTTGACTCAATTTTACCACTGTCATGAAGTACAATATGTGATGATAAAACATTCTCAGAATGGCCTGGATAAGTAAAAGCGTTTTAAAGTTATTACTACATAAAGTGACACATGTCAGATTTGCAAAAAATGGCCTGGTCCTGAAGGTAAAAACGAGCTTGGTCTTGAAGGGGTTAATAATATATTCCCAAATACATTTCATTAGCTATAATGGTTCATTTTGTCTCGGGAGCAATCATTAGGAGAAATAAAATGGTGCCGTCCTATTAGTACACCCGAAACTCCACAACACAGAGCTAAAGAGCTGCCTCATCCTCCTCTATGCTCTGCTTGTCAGGTATTATGATCCTGAATACAGATGATGAGATCTTCAGCTGAATCTCTGTAGGAAGACAGATGGACAGACTGTGGTAATAGAGACTGCATACAAGTGCTGCTGCTCATTATTTACATACCCAATATCCTCTCTGTTCTTCATGTCTCCTAATGAACTCCATTCCTACAGATATTCATCTGAAGATCATATTAAACTGTATTTAGGATCATAATCCCTGACAAGTAAGAGAGGAAGATGGCGCAGCTCTTTAACTTGTCTTCCTGTGTGATTAGGACAGGTTTTGTGTGGACTAGTAGGATGGCGGCCATTTAATTTTTTCAAATAACTGCTTCCCTGACAAAACGAGCCATTATAACTAATGAAAGATATTGGGTAATATATTTATAATAAAGTTTTATATTTAAGTATTTTCCTTTTCTTAATTCCCGGAGAATCTCTTTAATGAAGGAAGAAGGGGTAGAGGGAAAAGTGCCAGGGAGGCTAGTCCTGAGCTGAAAGGCCCTAGTAAATATGCCTGTTTGGCTGATAGTTGGGATGAAAGCCCAGGGCCAGCAACACTGCAAGCAGGGCATTTCTCCTAGCAACCAGGAAGATGACCACTGCAGGAAAGATGGGAAAAGGAGTTCAGCAAAGGTCAGAAAGATGCTGGTGGTAGGGGACTCTATTATTAGGAGGACACATAGGGTCATCTGTCGCCGAGACTGTGAATGCCGAACAGTATGTTGTCTTCCGGGTGTTCGAGTTCGGCATATTGCTGATCGAATTGACAGATTGCTGGGTGGGACTGGGGTAGACTCGGCAGTCAGGGTACACATTGGCACCAATTACAAAGTCAGGGGGAGGTGGACGGTCCTTAAAAATTATTTTAGGGAACTAGGAGAGAAGCTCAAGTCCAGGACCTCCAAGGTAGTCATCTGTATCGCTGTCCGTCCTCAGGACAGCGATACAGATGACTGTGCTGAGGCAGGTGAGGGAGAGGCGTGTCCCTTTCCCTTCCTCTGATAGGCTGCAGGCACTAGGCTGCCTGAGCCGTACAGCGCAGGACACAGGCCGGAAGAGGCCTGCATCGCATTTCTGCCAAGGAGGTAAGTATAAGTGTTTATTTTTTTTTTTTGTGTACAATAATGTTGGCTACTGGCACATAATGGGGGGGGGGGGGCTGTCATTACTAGCACATAATGGGGGGGGCTGTCATTACTAGCACATAATGGGGGGGCTGTCATTACTAGCACATAATGGGGGGGCTGTCATTACTAGCACATAATGGGGGGGGCTGTCATTACTGGCACATAATGGGGGGGTCGGCGCAGGTGGCGCGATGACGTCATCGCACCGCCTGAGTCTACTTTCACACTAGCGTTCGGGTGTCCGCTTGTGAGCTCCATTTGAAGGCTCTCACAAGCGGCCCCGAACGGATCCGTCCTGTCCTAATGCATTCTGAGTGGAGGCGGATCCGCTCAGAATGCATCAGTCTGGCAGCGTTTGTCCTCCGCTCAGCAGACGGACACCTGAACGCTGCTTGCAGCGTTCGGGTTTCCGCCTGGCCGTGCGGAGGCAAACGGATCCGTCCAGACTTACAATGTAAGTCAATGGGGACGGATCCGTTTGAAGTTGACACAGTATGGCTCAATTTTCAAACGGATTCGTCCCCCATTGACTTTCAATGTAAAGTCAAAACGGATCCGTTTGCATTATCATGAACAAAAAAAAAAAAAAAATTTTTTTTTTTTTTTGTTCATGGTAATGCAAACGGATCCGTTCTGAACGGATCTAAGCGTTTGCATTATAGGAGCGGATCCGTCTGTGCAGATACCAGACGGACCCGCTCTGAACGCAAGTGTGAAAGTAGCCTGAGCCGTACAGCGCCGACACAGGCCGGAAGAGGCCTGCACCGCATTGCTGCCAAGGAGGTAAGTTTAAGTGTTTTTTTTTTTTTTTTTGTGTACAATAATGTTGGCTACTGGCACATAATGGGGGGGCTGTCATTAGTGGCACATAATGGGGGGGGGGGGGCTGTCATTAGTGGCACATAATGGGGGGGCTGTCATTACTGGCACATAATGGGGCTGTCATTATTGGCACATAATGGGGGGGGCTGTCATTACTGGCACATAATGGGGGGGCTGTCATTACTGGCACATAATGGGGGGGGCTGTCATTACTGGCACATAATGGGGGGGGCTGTCATTACTGGCACATAATGGGGGGGCTGTCATTACTGGCACATAATGGGGGGGCTGTCATTACTGGCACATAATGGGGGGGCTGTCATTACTGGCACATAATGGGGCTGTCATTATTGGCACATAATGGGGGGGCTGTCATTACTGGCACATAATGGGGGGCTGTCATTACTGGCACATAATGGGGCTGTCATTATTGGCACATAATGGGGGGGGGGCTATCATTACTGGCACATGATGGGGGGGCTATCATTACTGGCACATGATGGGGGGCTGTGATTACTGGCACATGATGTGGGGCTGTTATTACTGGCACATGATGGGGGGCTGTTATTACTGGCACATGATGGGGGGGCTGTTATTACTGGCACATTATTGGGGGCACTATAGGGGCATCTACTGACTCCACAAAGAAGGGGTGTTTTATATGGGGGGGGCTCTGTACAGTAGAATTTTATACTGGGACACAATATGGTGGGTACTATGAGGAAGGGGGAGAGGAGTACTATGGGGTATTCTACGGGGGGCACTAAGAAGGGGTATTTTATACTTGCAAATTATGGTGGACACAGGGCATCTACTGGGGCATTTTATACTGGTACATTATGGGGGGCACTAGGAGGAAGGGGGCAGAGGAGCACTAGGGAGGCATTTACTGGGAGCACTATATAGGGGTATTTTATACTGGCACATTATGGGGGCACTATGGGGACATTAGCTCAACTGGGGGCATTACAAGGGGGTATTTTTTGCACGGTCACATTATAAGGAGAATTATTTCTACTGGGGGGCATTATGGTGAGCTTTATTACTCCCCCATGGTATGACACCCTAGTAGCAGCACCAGCCTCTCCCTGCTCTGCTATCCCTCTGCCCCTTCTCCAAATCTTTATTATGAAATCTTTCTCATGAGGATAAAACACAACATCAGCTCCGCCGAGCCCCAAGCCAAAGTGTTGAAGTGGTGTCCAAGATCCCCAAGGGCCAAGCCAAGTAATTGTAAGTTTTCATGTGAAATATGTTTATGTTATACACATATAGCCTACACATTTATGTTTGTTAACACCAAATGCAGTTTCTACATTTTTTATTCGGTTATAGTGCCTTGATCATGGGTGTATGACTAATGTGGTGCATTGAATAATGTTTACATTAAAGGCACACTATAGTCACCAGGTCCAGAACAAGTCTTTTTTTCCAGCCCCTTGTTTGTCAGTTTACCCTCGTATTTGTCTTATTCTAGTTTTACTTTTATGTATATATATATTGTCCCTGTTCGCCGCGGTTACGTCCCGCTTTTGGGGGGGGGGGGGTTGTTGCTCTCACTGACTCCTCTTTCCCCTCCGCTCACCTCCACTGTGGGGAAATCAGTGTCGGCTTACCGGTTACCCTCCGGTCTTCCCTTGGGGCCTGTTAGCTCAGCATACGGTGCCATCCCCCGTCCTTTTGCGCCGTCTTTCTTCTTGCGCCCGAACTCTCGCGAGATATGGGAGTTCGGGCGCCATCTTGCAGGTCCCCGGGACTAGTCACGGGCGCCATCTTGGTGGCCCTCGCCGCTCTGAGACGCCTCCCTGGGCGGTCTTTCTCTTTCTGTGGGCGGCAATTCGTTTCTCCTCCGCTCCGATTGGCTTCTGGGAGCGGAGGGGGTGTTCCTTGTTCTATCTGGCGGCCGTGCTCCTGCTTACCCGGCGCCATTTTACATCTGCAGTACAGGTTAGGTAGATCTATCTCTCTGCTTACGGTTTCTCTGGAGTGACTAACTCCCTATAATTATGTCGGCTCACGATTCGGCTACCCCTGCCCCCAGCTCTCTGGTCCCCATACCCCAGGGTCCCTCTCCTGGCCTTGGGTCATTGTCCATCTCCCCTGTTGAAGCCCAGGCTCTGGCCCTACAGCAATCCATATCCCATGCGATTGCTTCTGCCATGGGGTCTATGTCTTCTGTGATCACACAGTCCATTACTCAGGCCCTTATCCCTATGGCTTCTCCCAGCTTCCCACCACCTGCTGATTCTGCCTCCAGAAACCCTGTCACTGATAGCATGGTTCTATCACATGAGAGCGTGCCTAGCACACGCAAATGAGCCTGTCCGCGCCAGGCAGAAAAGTCGCGTCGGTGGAAATCTGCTCGCAATCAGCACGAGCCTAGTGATCACTCTGATAATGAGTCTGATGAGGAGGCTTTGAGTTTCCATCCGGATGGTTCGGATGATGAAATTGCAGGTGCTATGGTGGATCATGATGTGGACGATTACGTCCCAGTTTCCCGGCCATCCACTAGTGGGGCCTCTGGTGCTGTCGCATCTAATGACAACACTCTTATTGACCCAGCTGGGGAGCCCTTGTTTGACCCCGATAGCCTCCACCATCCCAGGTCGGCTGAGTGGGTTCCTACCTCCCATGTGGCTCAGTACTTGGAAGCCAGAATTAGAACTCCGCTTTGCAAAGAGACCCGCAACAAACTAAGGGCGGAATGCCCACGCCCCATTATCCCCAATAAAGTCGGGGAAACGCCTAACGTAGACCCTAAAATGGTCCAATTTCTGGCCAAAACAGGCTTTCACCCTCGCAGAGGCCTTGACTCAGCCCTGCGGGCTTGCCAAGATAAGCTTTTGGATTGGCGGAATCTGCCAAGGCGGATGGCTCTCAGATTGACCCAGATGAGCTCAGAGGCTGGGTGCAACGTGCCATTTGCGTCACGGGGAATGTCAACACTTCCCTGGCAATTGAGAGGAGGAAGGCAATCCTCATGAAAATCGAGCCTAAGTTAACCAACATGGCTTTGTCTGAATCTGGCAAAGATGCGCAGGGGCTCCTTTTTGGCGACCCCTTTATTAAGGAGTTAGGCAAATTTTTCGGGGCCTTTACGGCTTTGGATAAAGCGCAATCTAGTATGCGCAGGGTCTTTCAGAATAGGGTCTCTACCAGGGCCGGCAGCTCAAGGGGCCGCCTGTCCGGCCGTACGCATTTTCAGACCCGTAATACCGGTCGAGGCTCCTTTCAACAACGCCAGACGTTTCAAGATCAACGTCAAACTCCATTCTTCCCGTCCAGAGGTACCTTCGGAAGGTCCAGAGGCTTCAGAGGAGCTCCAGGTTCCTGGCGTCCGTTTGGTAAGTCCTCAAGTTTGTCCTATGTCTTCTTCCCCATGCATAGGGGGCAGGCTCCTACATTTTTCGCATGCCTGGGATCACATCACCTCCGACTCATGGGTGCTGTCCACAATCAGGGGGTTTCAGATCGAACTGATAGACACGCCAATTCATCTACCTCCGTTCAGGCCGCGAGAGTTTTCCCTAGAGTCTCGCACTCTAATAGACACGGAACTCTTGTCCCTTCTGGAAAAGGGTGCCATAGAAAGGGCTCCAAACCCCTACGGGGGAGTGATCAGCGATATTTTCCTTGTGGAAAAGAAGGGGGGACAATTTCGTCCAGTGATAAACCTGAAGAATCTGAACTTTTATGTGCGATACCGCCATTTCAAAATGGAGGGCATTCATCTGCTCAGAGACCTTCTCCTTCCCGACGAGTGGATGGTGAAACTCGATTTAAAGGATGCATATCTCACAGTTCCTATTGCCCATCAGTCCAGGGATCTTCTGCGTTTCCTGTGGGGGGATCAGGTATGGCGGTTCACATGTCTCCCGTTTGGCCTCTCGTCAGCCCCTTGGTGTTTCACCAAGCTCATGAAGCCGGTGGTTTCATGGCTTCGGGGTCAGGGTGTCCGTCTGATAATTTATCTGGACGACATGCTCCTGATTGCCCGGGATCCTCCCACTCTCCTGGCACATCTGCGTCTGTCCGTCTCCCTGCTCACCGGTCTGGGATTTGTTATCAATCAAGAGAAATCTTGTCTTCAACCATCCAGATCCATGGAGTTCCTGGGGTTCCGTGTGGATTCTGCCACCCGCACGCTTTGTCTTCCGATGTCCAAAGTTCGGGCCATCCGCAGGGAGTTACGTCACACTCTCCGGTTGCCTCGCGTTTCTCTACGTCACTTGGCCCGTGTTTTGGGACTGCTGTCTTCTTCAATTCAGGCGGTCTTTCCGGCCCCGCTGCACTACCGGGCGCTTCAGCGACTCAAGATTGCCCATCTTCAGGCTGGGGCCTCTTACGGGGAGTCGGTGGTGCTGGATCAAGAAACCAGGGACGAACTGACGTGGTGGATCCACAATCTCGAAGCGTGGAATGGCAAGGCTATCGTGGGTCCTCAACCGGATGTGGTGATAGAATCGGACGCCAGCCTGCAGGGGTGGGGTGCTCGCTGCAATGGCGTGTCCACCGGAGGTCCATGGTCCACGTCAGAGACTTTTCTGCACATCAACGCATTGGAGCTACTGGCGGGATCCTTTGCGATTCAGAGCTTCGTCGACGGCAAGGTCAGTGCTTGTATTCGACTCAGGATGGACAATGTGTCGGCCGCACGTTATGTGAACGCCATGGGCGGCACTCGATCAGCAATGCTAACTCATCTAGCGAAGAAGTTCTGGTCCTACTGTCTGGACAGGGGAATGACAGTCGTGGCGGAGTATATTCCAGGTCTTCTCAACGTCCACGCGGATTGGAGTTCACGCTACATCTCGGACTTCAGCGACTGGATGTTGGATTCTTCGGTGTTCTCCTCCATCGAATCCCTTTGGGGCCCGTTCTCCTTGGACCTGTTTGCATCTCGTTGGAACGCCCAGCTGCCCAGGTATTACAGTTGGAGGCCGGACCCTCGATCGGAGGCGGTGGACGCGTTGCTCCAGGATTGGTCAGGCACCCTCTCGTACGCTTTTCCACCTTTCGCCTTGATACCTCGGGTACTTTCTCAGGTACGTCGTCAGCAGGCGGAATTAGTCCTAGTGGTCCCGTTTTGGCGTCCGCAGACTTGGTTTCCTCAGTTGATGGAGTTGTTGATTGCGGACCCGTTTCTCCTTCCGACCCGACGGAATCTTCTTCAGGGCCCGGTGGGTCAGCACCATCCCCTCCTGTTGGACAACGCTCTTCGTCTCCTGGCGTGCAGGATCTCAGGGGTTGCTGGGACATCGCTGGAATTTCGGAGACAACTAGATTCCTCTTGGAAAGTGCGTGGGCCCCCGGTACCATTCGGGCTTATCGGGCAGCCTGGGGAGTGTGGTCTGGTTGGTGCTTGGGATGGAACCTGGATCCCATTTCGTCTCCTGTAGAGGATATTTTACGGTTTATATCTTCGCTTTTTGAAGATGGCAAGGCCTATCGTACGATTAATTTGTACAGATCGGCCATTTCTTCCCGTCATCAAGGTTTTTCCCCTCTGGTTCGCCGGTTGCTCAAAGGTTCTCGTCTCGCTAGGCCTCCTAGACCTCGGTTCTCCTCTTTGTGGGATGTGTCCTTGGTCATTGACTTCTTGACACGTTGGCCGTCGAATCCGGATCTTTCCTTACGTCAGCTTTCTGCAAAGCTGGTTACGTTATTCTGCCTCGTTTCATGTAAGCGCGTTTCAGATGTCCGGGCCTTGGACTTTGACGCGGTCTCGTTCACTCCCGAGGGGATTTCTTTTAATGTTTCTCGTCGTACCAAGACGAGCATTTCTACAGTGGCTTACCCGGCTTTTTCGGATTGTCCCGCGGTTTGCCCGGTTTCCTGTTTTAGGGAATACTTCTCAAGGACGGTGCCCCTTAGGTCTAGGGACTCGCCACAGCTTTTTGTGTCCTTTCGCAGACCGTTTGCCCCGGTTACTAGTGTTACCCTTTCTCGCTGGGTCAAGTGGATTTTGTCTCTTGCGGGGATCGATACTTCCGTCTTTACCGCACATTCGGTGCGTGGGGCTTCCGCTACGTCTATGGCAGTTTCGGGAGCCCGTTTGGAAGATATTTTGAAACTAGCGGACTGGTCCAGGGCTTCTACGTTTAGGGATTTTTATTTTAGGCCTGGTCCTCATGCGTTTTCTTCAGTTATTTCTTAGCTTTAAACTAGCAATATGAAGCCTCTGTGTCTTGTTATAAAATTTAATGATTTTCCTAGTTTATGACGTAAAGTCATGATTTTATTAAAGACACGGAGGCGAATATTGCCCTCCCTTCCCTCCCTTGTATATATTTTCTGTTTAGATATATATATATTTGATAAGCAGTATATGCCATTTTTATCTGTTATATTGCATTTCATTATGTCATTTTTTATCTATATGCTTACAGTTATTCTGTCTATGGTGCTGTTGATATTTTGCAGTATTCTTTACTCTGAGATTACCATACTATTTGTGTTCTGTTTTCCCTAGGTTGATGCTCCTGTTCTGGGCGCAGGTCTATGCAGATCGTTACAACTCTGGTTCGCAGTTAAGGTCGTCTCCCGTTGGAGTGCACCGGTTTGGTAGTTCCCAGTGTCTGGATGTTCGGGATGTTTCGGTTGGACAAAGAAAGAGGAAGTGTTCCCTGAGGATGGGCTACTTATGGACTTATGGAGGGAGGGGTTACCCTTAGGGGTGTTTCTTTTTTGTTACCATGGTTACTCTTCTTGCTGCTATGGATTTTAGTAAAGGAAGAGAAAGCAATATTCGCCTCCGTGTCTTTAATAAAATCATGACTTTACGTCATAAACTAGGAAAATCATTACATTTTATTATATATGAGGGGGCAACGAGGCAGAGGGAGCTATTGAACCAGGGATACAACTTTGTATTCCTGGCACTTATAATATACATTTAAGCTTTCCCATCACGTTGCACAGCTCATGCGTTATTATACTTTGTGATAATGAATATGCCCCTCCCCTTCATTACATTCTCAGAAACAAGCAGAGCATGGATGTCAATAAAATTATGCCCCCGCCCCCCCTGGAAAAATTTCTGCGGACGCCCATGGCTGGAGGAGCTTTTAAACTAGGATCTGGGGGGGGTCATACTATTAAAGGGTATATAGTGTAAATAGAGAATGGGATATAGGAGGGGGCAGTAGGGATTTATTGGGGGCTGGGGTTAGTGAGGAAAGTAGGGAGAAGACTGGGCAGAACTGTACACTGATAAAAAATAGAACTGCTGGTAACAAGAACCTGTTACATACAAACATCAACCAAGGTTAACCACAAAATCATGGAAACAAAATGGAGGAGCTGGAGGCTATGGTACTAGAAGAACACATAGATGTAGTTGGTGTGGCTAAGACATGGTTGGACTCTTTGCATGACTGGGCTGTTAATATTGAGGGTTTTACACTATTTAGGTAGGACAGGGTCAATAGAAAAGAAGGTGGTGTGTGCCTGTATATGAGGAGTGATCTGAAGACAAGTGTGAGAGAGGCAATTGTGGGCGCGGATGGTGAGGATGTTGAAACCTTATGGGTGGAAGTTCAAAGGGGTATAAACACAGAAAAAATTATACTTGGTGTAATCGGTAGACCCCCTAACATCACAGAGGAGATAGAAGCTCAACTGTATAACCAAATAGAGCGGGCTGCACAGGCTGGTACAGTAGTCATAATGGGAGATTTTAACTTCCCAGACATTGACTGGGGACATGGTTCTGCCTCAACCGCAAAAGGGAGAAAATTCCTCAACTTGCTGCAGGACAACATTATGGGCCAGGTTATAGAAGCTCCCACTAGGGGTTGGATCTAGTAATTTCTAATAATGCAGAGCTTGTTGGAAATGATACTGTTCGAGAAACACTAGGTAATAGTGACCACAATATAATTATATTCCACCTACACTATAAGAAGCAAACTCTGTCAGGCAGAGCAAAAACACAGAATTTTAAAAAGGCTAATTTCGCTGGGTTGAGGGCAGCATTTCAGGGCATAGACTGTCACATAATAAGGGCTCATGCACACGAACATATTTTTTTTCTGTGTTCGTTCAGTTTTTTTGCAGACCGTATGCGGAACCATTCACTTCATTGGGTCCGCAAAAAAAAATTAAGTTACTCCGTGTGCAATAGAACATGTCCTATTATTGTCCGCATTACGGACAAAGATAGTACAGTTCTATGAAGGGCCAGCTGTTCCATTCCGCTAAATACGGAATGCTCACGGATGTCATCAGTATTTTTTGCGGATCCGTTTTTTTGCGGACCGCAAAATATATTCAGTCGTGTGCATGAGCCCTAATACTGAGGATAAGTAGGAGAGCTTTAAATCCACATTGAGTAATTGCACTAAAAAAATTATTCCTTTAGGTAACAAGTATAAACTGATAAAATTAACCCCCCCCCCCCCCCCATGGCTTACAGATACTGTAAAAAGGGCAATAAATGACAAAAAGGGCATAAAAAAATACAAATCTGAGGGGTCAGATGTAGCCTTTGAAGTTTACAAAGGGCTTAACAAAATCTGTAAAAAGGAGATAAAATTAGCAGAAATACAAAACAGGTGGCAGAAAAGAGCAAAACAAATCCCCAAAAAATTATTTAAATATATAAATGCTAAAAAACCAAGGTCTGAGCAGGTAGGTTTCCTAAATAATGGTAAAGGGGGGTTAGTCACTGAAGATAAGGAAAAGGCAGAGTTACTAAATGTTTTTTTTAGCTCTGTCTATACAAAAGAGAAAGGAGCTGATATCTGTGGTGTTGGGGCTGTCAGTGGCCAGTAATATACTCAGTTGGCTAACTGTAGATATGGTCCAAGCTAAGTTAAATAAGGTAAATGTGAACAAGGCTCCGGGTCAAGATGGATTACACCCAAGAGTTCTTAAAGAGTTCAGTTCAATCATTGATGTGCCCCTGTTTATAATTTTTAAAGATTCTCTAGGTACTGGTACAGTGCCAAGTGATTGGCGCAAGGCAAATGTGGTGCCCATATTTAAAAAAGATCTAGGTCCTCCACAGGTAAAACTGTCTGAAGGACCGTGTCCAGAGAGTTGTGGTCAATGATTCCTATTCAGAATGGTCCTGGGTTATAAGTGGTGTACCCCAAGGTTCAGTGCTGGGTCCTCTAATATTTAATTTATTTATTAATGATATTGAGGACGGGATTAGAAGCTCCATTTCTTTTTTTGCAGATGACACTAAGCTGTGTAGTACTGTGCAGTCTATGGAAGATGTCCTTAAATACAAGCTGACTTGAACACTTGGCATCAACTTGGCAAATTAGGTTCAATTTTGGATAAATGTAAACAAATAGGGAAGGGGTCGGGTGGCACAGCTCACACTCCTGAATAAACCCCTATATTGCAATCAATAAACCAGGGATATCCAGCGCACCTCTTGTCAAAACTGCAGTACTGTGGTGCACGTCTTCAAACAGACAGTCACAAGTACCAAAGTAGGAGAGGATAATGAGGCGGCACTCACCCAGCAGTGTTCAGTAAAATCCTTTATTTCTTCCGGGATGCGAGTCACAAATAACTAGCAGATAGTACAGGGGCCGACAGCGAGTCTTCCATACAGGAGTGGTGGGGTAATCAAGGTTTTGATGTGGGACTTTGACATTGGTGTTTGGGTTGCTCCTCAAACATCTGATACACCTTCCCACATAATCTGACACTAACTGTGTAATGCCTGTAATATAGAAATTCTGTGCTAGCAGCATGTGTGTTGTTTGAATGCTGTTGTGTCCTACTCCATGAAAATGTGCAATGAACAGAGGGGAGCTGTGCTGTGGTATGCATGGTTTCCCCTCTTTGCAGATTAATCCTGTCCTAGGATTCTTCTGCAAGATTGGATAACACCAATCGGTCATTTCATCGTCAGTAGCTGAGGACTGGAGATCCACAAGCATCTGAGTTAACTCAAGTGAAGGAGGTACTAATTTCACCATTTGCAATGTGGCCGGGGCCATCAGTGCAGCCTTCTTGGCCTCCTTCTAAAAGTTGTATGACAAGTTGTGAATGTGAGATGTGCTTACCATCAGCTGCAATGAGTCCTCTCCTTTGCCAAATGACCCCATGGTCCCAGACCACTCCATGTGCGTACCTGCTGTCAGTGTAAATGGTGACTGGCTTGCCTTCATGTAGTATGCATGCTCTCGTGATTGCAATTCTGCTGCTTGTGCAGATTGGTATGTGATGGGTCTGGCTTCCAGGACAACATCGGGTAGCATAACAATAGCATATCCTGCATGATAAGTGTTGTCATTTGGTCTGCTGCAGGATCCATCAACAAAAACATCAGGAGCCCCTTCTACTGGTACAGATTGTAAATCAGAGCGGGGTGATGTCTTATGTTGTATGGCGTGTATACAATCATGTGCCTCTGTCAAATGATCCTCAGGTCCTTTAAGTACTAATAGTGCATTCAAGATAGGTGCTGGACCTGAGGTGTGTGTTGCGTATTTGATTTGGAGGGAGGGATTGCTGAGGAGTAGAATCTCATATCCAGATAGTCTTTGTGCGGACATGTGCTGTGTGTGTATGCCTTTGAGAAGGCCTACTACATCATGTGTGGTGTACAGGATAGTCTCATGTCCCATTGTGAGTGGCGTTGCAAGCTCAACCATCATAGCACAGGCTCCAAGAGATCTCAGACAGGCCGGCATTCCTTGGACGGATGCCGGAACCACCTTTGAGAAAAAAGCACAAGGACGTAACTTGCCCTCGGTGATATTGTGTCAGCACACCCGCCATGGTTTTACAATTTTGTCGAGCATATACGTGGAATGTGAGTTTGTAGTCAGGGAGGCCCAAACCTGGGCTTGTCATTAAAGAACATTTCAAATAATCAAATGCATTAAACATTTCCTCAGACCACCTGATGACATTATATTGTCATAGTAGGAGCAATCAGGAATCCATTGTCTGCAGTAGTTTATCATACCAAGGAAAGATAACATTTCTTTCTTGGTGTGCGGTGTGACCAGGCCCGCAACAGACTGGACTCTTTCTGTGCTGATTCTCCTTTCTCCCTTTGTGAGAACAAAGCCCAAGTATTCAACTCGCTTTTTACACCATTGTATTTTCTTGCGTGACACCTTATGTTCACATTCAGACAACCATTTCAACAAAGATAAACCATCTGTTACATTGGCCTCCTCTGACAGAATGCACAATAACAAATCATCCACGTATTGCAAGAGTACAGAACCCTGGGGGGGGGGGGGGGTGCCATGGTTTTAAACTGGCTTGGAGGACAATGCTGTACACGACAGGTGAATCAGCATATCCCTGGGGCATCCTGCACCAGGTGAGTCTACGACCCTCAAAGGAAAAAGCAAAAAGGAGTCTGGTCTGCTTGTCAACCGGGATAGAGAAGAAAGCATATTTCAGGTCTATCACGCTGAAACAGACAGCATCTGCTGGGATGATTGAGAGCAGTTGTGTCACATCAGGTACAATGGGCGCAATGGGAATGATGAGACTATTAATTGCCCTTAAGTCTTGTACAAATCTTACCGTACCATCGGCCTTCGTCACCGGATTGATGGGTGTACTGTATGGTGAGACAGTGTACTCTAGGACTCCGGTCCGTAGGAATTCCTGTATCATGGGTCTTAACCCTTCGATTTTCTCTTTCGATAGTGGGTATTGTTTTTGGTACACTGTGGTTGCATCTGCTCTGAGTGTGGCCCTATATGGAGTACAGTCAATGAATCCTGTGTCATAGTCTCCGGATGACCACAGGTTAGGGTCAATGTCCTCCAATTCTTGTGACTCAAATGTGGTGAGTGTAGGAAAAAATGATGATGATGATGATGATGAGGGTTTGGCAATAGGTACTGATCGCACATCCAGTCCTCCCTGAGATGCAAAAACCTTGAGTTTCAACTTGCAGAACAAATCTCTACCTAAGAGGTTTACTGGACACTCAGGGATGATGCTGAAAGTGTGGTCAGTGATGTAATCTCCGTCTATGGTTTCAAGTGTCAGTGGGTCAGTTTTGTATGTTTTTGTAAGAACCCCATTGATTCCCATGGAAGGATCAGACTTTCTTAAAGGAGCTTTGTAAAAATCCCTACACAGGACACTGGATGTGGCTCCGCTATCTACCATGAAACCTACCTTTCTCCCCGCTACTGTTAAGAGAATGACAGGTGAGTCTTTCCAATGTTTTGTGACCTGTGTGAAAGTGGGGGTACCGTCCTCTGGGCAGCATCAGTGTTGACCCTGTTGGTTCCAGTCAATGGGAAACCTTGGGTTCTGGCTATCCCTTACCTGGGGCTGAGTGCCAGGGTTTGAGTAGCGCTGTTGTCTGGGCAACGGGCATTGCCTCGCCCAGTGTCCCTCTTTACCACATTTAATACATACAGTGGCAGATGGTGGCTGCTGCTGCTCAGGGGTTTGATTTGGGCTGTAAGGTTTCTGCTGAGACTGGGGTGGACCTCTGTTACCTTGACCTTGATAGCCTCTGTTCCTGTTCCCCCATCCCCTCTTGTTTCTGTTGCCAGCATACCCATGAGTAGTTATAGATTTCTTTACCTCGAAACAGCTTGCTGCCTCTTTCTCATATAAATGCTTTTCAAAATCCGCAATGTCATCAGAAGTCCAGGAAGATACGTTCTGTTTCACGGTAAGCATCAAACTAGGCAATAGGTTGTTTACAAAGGTTGAGATAACCAAACTATCCTGGTTAGTCACTGTGAGACCTGCTTCGTGTTTCTAGCAGTCTATGAACTGTTTCCAGAAGTCAGTAACTGACTCATTGTTCTTTTGTTTGCATGCTACAGCTATGGGGAGGGAGGACCTCTGTTTGAAAACCTCTTTCATGTGTTCCGTAAGTTCTTCCCACATCTTATTCCTGCCCTGTTCTGTGTTCAGCTGTATGTAGTAGCATCGGGGGTTGTCTGAATGAGGCTAATGCTGGGTATTTTAACCCAATCCCACCCTGAGTGCATCCCTATTATACCATCCACTATCAGCTTCATATCTTCCTGTGTGTAATTTCTCCCCTTACATGCCCTTTTCAGATAGGTGATAGTACCTGATGTCACGTTGATGAGACACTAGGGGATGATTTGTTGAACATAACAATTTTATCCCGAACACTGGGTGATTCTATTGGTGTATACGCTTGTCCTCCTGTTGCTTCAGTGGAAGAATCAGGTTGTTGAAAGACAGACGCTGATATCTGTTCCACCAAGGACACAGGCAGGCGGGGTGCTGTGGGCACTGGTTGCAGGACAATATGACCCGCAGCCAATATTTCCTCCTCTGAGAAAGAAGGGTAGAGCTTCTGAATGCTCGATTTCTTTTCAGTCACCGTGTGGTTTTTTGTTACACTCTGGGTTTTGTATGGCGGTGGTTTTTCTAGTATTTTGTTCTCTCTTCCCTTTCTGAGGTCCGCCTCAAGATCGTGTTTATTTGAGTCATTGGGTACCTTTTTAGGTGATTTGGCCTATTTTGTGGGCCTATCATACCAATGACATGCTATTTCTAACCATTGTTCTCCTCCTTTTTGCATATATGTTGTGCCCACTGTGGGTCTGGGTCAAAGTGTGGCCAGGGGACTTTGTCTCCCAAACACAGTCCTTTGACCATATCCATGTGATAGGGACTATTGTCACCATCACGTGGAAATGGACTACATGTGTCCATAAACTCTGTCCATCCTGCCAAGTTATCTACCCACAGATTGATGAGGTAGTAATTTGTGGGACTAACCCATATTCTTTACATGTTTCTCCTACATTTGGAGGAGGAAACTCCACTTTTGAACCTTGTCCACCCATAATAATATATGACAATACACAGCAATAGTAACAAGGAGGTATGTCTGTACACTTACCACCCAGACAAGACCTCCAAAAAACAAGACAGATAATCAATAATTGATCTTATCACTTTATAGTAATAGTAATCTTATCTATATGGATTAAACCAAGGTAGGTCAGTCTCCCTGAGACTGCTATCTTACATGTACCCCTGGTACTAAAAAATCTCTGTCGACAGTTAGATAAAGTAAATAGATCTCCCTGAGATCCTATGGTGTGTCCCTGACACAAAACAAATCTCCCTGAGATTTTTTTTCCGTGCGTGGCACTCCAAGTGCCGGCCTTATTCATGAAAGTACTCCAAGTACTTATTAGAAACTCCCGGAGTTTATTTTTAAGGCTTAACAATGTATCCTGGATACATAATAAAAACTCACGGGTATAGATGTGGCCAATGCCCTCGGACCGGGTAGTGGACAAAAGGTATGTCTCTCTTACCGGTCACGAGGATGGCCTTCTCTATCCCGGACGGAGCCCCCAAACTGAAAGGATTTGGACCTTTCTGGACCTCTACGACCACCTTGGTTTGATGTCACTGACGTCAGGAGAGATGTTTCTGAGTTGGCAATAATAGACACACACATAAGTATTACTGAGAAACACTCTAACTGTATTATGCTATAGCTTGGCCTTATATAGGCAGTAGAAAAGTTTGCATAACAACAGCGTTAAACCAATCATAAAGATAAACATTGGTGCTCACACACATACTACCGGAACATCCTTTTATGGTATGTAATACGTCACATATAAGAATGTACGCAGTTGTGCCGAATGACCCTGAATGAGACAAGAACGTTTGTTCTAGTTCTAGGATATTCCCAGAATCTGTCCTGGGACAGATAAGGAAACCTAACTCACAGAGGGGGGATGTGAAACAGTGTGTGGGTGAGATATTATAACAATTCTGTACATGTAAGAGAAGACAAGATGGAGTCACATTTCTCTTCAGGCGGCGACAGCCGTTTCGCACAAACAATGCGCCTCTTCAGGCCGCTGACCTGAAGAGGCGCATTGTTTGCACGAAATGGCCGATTTGTACGATTTCAGTAATTAAAGTATATTGCAAAAATGGCCAGCATCACTGCCCCTACACATTACACAAATAAAAATAGAATGGCAGTTACACTTTAAAATGTATCTAATGAACAGAGTAGAATATTCAGCATGGGTGTAACTACCAAGACAGCAGGCATAGAAATTATGCGGCCCAACAATAAAAGGGCCCACTTGCGCTCAGACATAAGTGCCTTTTATGATGAATATGGAAATGGTGTGCCCCATGGTTACTCCTGCTGGGTGCATTATCTCTTCTCTAGTGGTATTATTTTTTTGCATCATTCCTGTGCTGTGACATCACTGAATTATCCCTGTGCTGGGACATCATGTGTGCATTATAGCTGCATGTGACCTCATATGTTTTTTCCCTATGCAATAAAGTCATAGGTACATTTTCTTCTGTGCACTATCCCTGTATTGTGACATCACTGTGTGCATTATACCTATACTGTGACATCACTGTGTTCAATATTTCTGTACTGTGACATGACTGCGCGTATTATCCTTATATACTAGGGAGACCAAAATATTCATAAGTACAAATGTGCAAATTGATTCTAAGGGTCCATTCACACATCCGCAACTGTTTTGCGTTCCGCAAAGCACTGACACTGGCCATGTGCGTTCCGCATTTTGCGGACCGCTCATGGCCGGCATTATAATAGAAATGCCTATTATGTGTTCTATTTTTTTGCGGGGCCGCAGAACAGATGCGGACCCATTTTGCGGACGTGTGAATGGACCCTTAATAAATCAAATTCATTACAAATGTCTGGCCCTGTCAAAGTGCAGAGGGCGTGGCAGCAGCAGGGAGATCGGAGCCTCTAGGAGTAACTGTAACACCCCCAATGCTCCTAGAGGCTCATTTGCATTTATTAAAAGTTCTGTTTTCTCTGAAATAAGGCCTCAAGTAGGGATGGGACCAAGACTGCTAAGTGACAGAAGCCTACGTATCTCCTCCATCTCTGTAACATGCTGATGTCATATTACACTGCATTTTCATGGTGACATCACTCAGTGTGACTCGCTATTGTGGAGGGCGCTAAGGAGGCATCATTATTGTCAGGAGACTTATAACTGTTTCTGGGGCACAAAGGCAACTAGGTATGGGTTTAAGAATGTATGAACAGTGATTTGGTGGGGCTAGAGGCATAGCTCAATGTATAAAAACTTTGCCTCTATGAGTTGACCCTACTTCAAAATTGGCAGGTATGCTTCTATTCTAAGAATATATAACCACCAATTTCTACTTTTTCAGCATTTGAACAGCAACACACCCAGGACACAATCTTATGCTATTCTCTCAGTGACCTCTAGAAGGAGAACTTGGAACACACAAAAGCCAAGGGATGAAGTGGTGAAAAATAGTTATACAAGTGATGTCCCCCAATAACAGCAGTGGCTTGGCATGCATGTGACTTGTAGCAAGAAACGCAAAGAACACTTCTCTTGCACTTTATGGTGTACTACAGTGGATTACATTTCTATAAAGGCGTTGCATTGATAAAGTGAATCGCTATCACCTGTGCTAATTACAGATTGACCACTTTGGAATCTTCAATTCATCTGGCTGAAATCTTGCGCAGGCGCAGTACCGCCTACTGCCTGCGCCTGTGTGATCCAACCGCTCCTGAGGGAAACAGCGATAAGAAGACGTCACTGGGCTCGGCGAATGCCCACTGACACTTTTGAGGCTGTTGCCCTCAGGAGCGGTTGGATCACACAGGCGCAGGCAGTAGGCGGTACTGCGCCTGCGCGAGATTTCAGCCGGACAAATTGAAGATTCCAGGTGCGTGGCTTGAATGAATTAGCTGACGTAGCAGAGGGGGCGGCACCGTTAAACTAAGGTGTGGGACGATACTACATAACGAGGAGGCGTGCTTGGGCTCTAAATAAGGGCGGTCTAGGCACTGCAGGGGGCCTTACTGGGCTCAGAGGGTGAAGAATAACGCCCCTCTGGGCACCTTCAGGGTTCATTTGCATAATACAAAGATCAAAATGAAAGCATGAATATAAGAAAGAAAACCACTGCAGGAGATAAGGTATTTTATTAAACATGGCAATGGTGAGAGCTTAATATGGTCAAACCAGGTGACAGATTCCCTTTAAGTCTGCTTTTTCCAGAAACAGCATAACTAGTGTCCATAAGCTGTGTCTGTTAGGCTACTTTCACACCTGCGTTTAGGTGCGGATCCGTCTGGTATCTGCACAGATGGATCCGCACCTATAATGCAAACGCTTAGATCTGTTCAGAACGGATCCGTTTGCATTACCATGAAAAAAGTAAGTTTATTTTTTTAACCCTCAATTGATCACCTACTAAGCATTCTGTATTCAGAATGCTATTATTTTCCCTTATAACCATGTTATAAGGGAAAATAATAACATCTACACAACACCTAACCCAAGCCCGAACTTCTGTGAAGAAGTTCGGGTTTGGGTACCAAACATGTGCTATTTTTCTCACGCGAGTGCAAAACGCATTACAATGTTTTGCACTCGCGCGGAAAAATCGCGGGTGTTCCCGCAACACACCCGCACATTTCCCCGCAACGCCCGTGTGAAAGGGGCCTAACTATTTTTTAAGAAACTTCCAAACTGCAGTTTAGAAGAACTGAAACATTGTAAAGGGGTTGTGCAGTGTCAGGACATGAAAGCTAGATGGCGTGCAGGTAAAACATTGTAGACAGGGACCCTAGAAAAAAACCTAACAATAGCCATGTTGTAGAAGTTTGGTCAAAATTGACAGAAGATGGGGGATTACATGTAGGCAGGGCAACAGAAGTAGGTGAGGCCAGCGATACCGTAGTGCAGCACAAAATACTGCCTTAGCAGCACCAAATACCACAGAGCAGCACAAAATACTGCATCAGCAGCACAAAATACCACAGTGCAGCACAAAATACTGCCTCAGCAGCACCAAATACCACAGTGCAGCACAAAATATCACACCAGCAGCACCAAATACCACAGTGCAGCACAAAATACTGCCTCAGCAGCACCAAATACCACAGTGCAGCACAAAATACCGCATCAGCAGCACCAAATACTGCAGTGCAGCACAAAATGCTGCCTCAGCAGCACCAAATACCACAGTGCAGCACAAAATACTGCATCAGCAGCACCAAATACTGCAGTGCAGCACAAAATACTGCCTCAGCAGCACCAAATACCACAGTGCAACACAAAATACCGCATCAGCAGCACCAAATACCACAGTGCAGCACAAAATACCGCATCAGCAGCACCAAATACCACAGTGCAGCACAAAATACTGCCTCAGCAGCACCAAATACCACAGTGCAACACAAAATACTGCTGTAGTCGGCACAGTATTCAACTGTATCACCACCCTGAAGACAGTGCTGTGCATGATCACTGTGTCCTCCTCAACTAGCTGATTGGTGGGGGTGCTGGGAGTCAGTCCCCTGGCCATCTGATTTTGATGACCTGCCCTGTGGATGGATCACTGGTATCCTGACACTGCACAATCCCTTTAAGACTGTATTAAAGGGATTGTCTGGCCTTGGAGCCAACAACACCTATGAGCTTTGTAACAATGGCTGGAGATGTGGACCAACTAGGTCACTAATAGATTTGGCATAGGCATAAACCAGGGAGTGTAGTCCAAGAAAGTGTGCGTTCTTCAGTCTTTAACCAAGGAGGTATGGACATTCTTACAGGAAATTTCCATGTCACTACCCTTGGCATAATCTCTGTTAGCAACAGTTTACAAATAAATGTGGAGTTCCCAAGTCACGGCACAGAAGTGGTAGGTAGGAATCATGGTCAGACTGAGCAATGGTCAAGGCAAGCAGAGTTCATTCATAAGTGTAGGTCAGGCAGAGGGCTGGACTGGCAGCACACAAGAGAAAGTAAGGCCGGACGGAGCGGTACGCTTCAGGGGAGGCCGGCATGAGGGGTTGTGGTAGCGAGGGCTAGGGTAGTCAGGGGTTAACGGTGAGACGTGCAAGGGGGGGGGGGGGGAGCCAGGAAGGGGCGGGGAGCGGCAAGCTTAAGTAGGGGTGAGGCGGGTTAGCGCCTGCCATTTTGTGGAAGCAAGGAGCCGGCATCTTCTGCAGCATCGCATACTGCCATGTCGGAAGCAGTGGAGGCGATGCTGCGGCGTTTGAGAGAGGCGGCGGACACCAGGGGCCCAGACTGGCTAGCGCAGCAGGTGACGGCTTTGTTGGGGGGAGCGGAGGGGGGTACAACTAGCCCCAATCCCATGGCTACACGGCCGCCGGCGCGCCTGAGCCCCGATCTACCCCCCTGGGTCCGGCGCCGTGTCAGGAGCCCCACAAGGGACCCTCCACGCCGGGGGCCTTCTAACGTTACCGCTCCTACGGCCCCCCGGCGTGGGAGGAATCCATATGTCCGGCGGGACCCTGCTGAGGCTGTGGGGCCTCCCCCTCAGCCCAACGCTGCAGCGTCAAGGGAATCAGGACCAGGTGCTGCAGGATCCCCTCCTGTCCCTGGGAGGCGGAGGCCTGCTCAGCGTGGGAACGGTAGCGGCAGCAGAGGCGGCGGCGGGGCTGCGCGGTCGGCCAGGGCGGCCCGGCGCAGGCCCTTACAGGATGAGCCCCTTTCATTGGCATACGAGGCTGCGCCTGGCGGTGCCAGGGACGGGCGCAGGCCTTGCCAGGATTCACCACCTTCAGAGGAGGAGGACGAGGTTGCTCTGGATGGCCCCCCTCCCCAGAGCAGGCCTCTTGGGCGGGAAGACAGGCGCGAGGCTGCGTATGTAGAGGACAGGGATGTGCGCAGGCCTTTTCCTATGTGCGGACAGTTTTCTGCTGGTCCTGACAGCGTGGAGGACAGAGGGCTTCCCAGAGTTATCCCTAACGCACCCAGCGGTGACCCGGCTGGGGTGCAGCCTGCGAACAGCGCCAGTGACCATACACAGACCATCGCGGATCCAGGAGTCGTCCGTCAGGAATCCGGATTTTCGGCTGCCGGGTTCACAGCGCCCGGGCAGCTAGGTGAGACATCATTGGGAACATTGATATCTTTATTTAACGGGGCGCCCAATTCGGGTGGGAGCAATAGTGCTATTATTGGGGGTTTGGGGCGCTTGCTGTGTGGTTTAGCTGGAGTTAGTCAGGATAGGGGGGGAATGGGGGCCACCCCCTTAACAGCGTGGGGGTTGGGGACAGGAAATAGCAATATACCGCCGACCGCTAGCACAAGTATGGCGGAGTCAGTGTCAGTGCAGACGCAGGCGGGAGGTGATGAGGATAGGCCCAGGTTAGATGATGCGGCAAAGGGGGAAGTGTATGTCTGCTTTGAGGGTCCCCTGGGAGCGCATTTGAAGGCTGAGGTGCGCGAAAAAATTTGGAAGGGAGAATATATAGAAATCTTCTCGCTGCTTCCATTGGAACGCTTCAATCTAGACGTGGTAAAGAAGGATGGTGTAAGGAAAGAGGATGATGATAAGCGTCGTTTTCGCCTTATCCCTAGGTCATTCAGTAATTGGCTGCAGGCCTTTGCTATTTTGGCAAGTGTAATTGGGGAGAAGAGTCCCGAATGTTGCTCCCCTTTATTCTGTTATCTGGATGCTATCGGGGAAGCCTATAGGGTGTATGGGGGATCAGGATGGTTACGATACGATGAACAGTTTTGTCAAAGAAAAGTGGTCCGTCCTAATATGAGATGGGACCATAAAGACATTGCATTATGGATGAGGGTGACAGCGCCAGGTAGGAGTGGTCAGTCCTTTCGGAACGAGTCAGGGGTTGGGGTCCAGCAAGGTACAGGGACACCCCCAGTTGGAAAAGGTTTCTGCTTCCTTTTCAATGAGGGAAATTGTAAATTCGGCCAAAAATGTAAATTTAGGCATGAATGTTCCGTGTGTGGCGGTGGCCATGGGGCTAACAGATGTTTTAGAGGGGGCAGACAAAGGGGAGGGGATAGTTTTGCAAAAGGGGCTGACTCCGGTACGAGTGGAAAGGATGGTGGATCATCTAAATAGATATCCGAACCGGGAGTTAGCAGAATTTTTGTGTTTAGGATTTCGGTTTGGTTTTCATATTCCCTCTCACCCGTTACCAGTGACGGAGAAGCGGATGAATTTGCGCTCAGCATTGGAGTTCCCGGACATAGTGGCAGAGAAGTTAGCTAAGGAGGTTTCTCTGGGAAGGATGGATGGTCCGTTTGCTACACCACCCATCAGTAATTTGCGTGTCTCCCCTTTGGGTTTAATCCCTAAGAAGGAGCCACATAAATTTAGGCTTATCCACCATTTATCATTCCCTAAGGGCGCGTCGGTCAATGAGGGCATTGACCCGGAACTTTGTTCCGTGGTTTATGCTTCCTTTGATGCGGCTGTAGAATGGGTTAGGAAGTTGGGTCCGGGCACCCTGTTGAAGCGGCATTCCGATTGTTACCGGTCCACCCGGATAGTCTGCATTTACTCGGTTGTTTTTGGAGTGGCGGCTATTTTGTGGACAGGTGTTTGCCAATGGGCTGTTCAATATCGTGTGCATATTTTGAGCGTTTCAGTTCTTTTCTGGAGTGGGTAGTTGTTCAGGAATCAGGTTGTCACTCTATCATTCACTATTTGGATGATTTCTTGTGCTTGGGATCAGGAGGGTCTAGGGTTTGTTCATTGCTGTTATCTACATTGCAGTCTGTTTTTGAGTGTTTCGGAGTCCCGTTGGCGGTGGATAAGACGGTGGGGCCGACTACTGAGCTGAGTTCTCTGGGTATTGTCATTGATACGCAGCGGATGGAGTGTAGGCTACCGGTAGACAAAGTATCAGATTTGAGAGCAGGAGTGGCGTCCGCATTGGGGGCAAAAAAGATTTGCCTGCGGGACCTGCAGTCATTGTTGGGCAAATTAAATTTTGCATGTAGGATCCTCCCGATGGGCCGCATTTTTAGTAGGAGGTTGGCTTCTGCGATTGGGGGTGTTGTGTCTCCGCACCATTTGATTAGGCTAGGCAGGGAGTTAAAAGGGGATTTGAAGGTGTGGGATTCTTTTTTACAACAGTTTAACGGCAGAGCATTAGTTATGGGCGGTGTTGTGGATGCCTTCGATTTCGAATTGTTTACGGATGCTGCGGGTGGAGTTGGTTTTGGGGCCTACTGTGAGGGACAATGGTGTGCGGGGAAGTGGCCGGAGTCTTGGGTGCTGAAGGGGTGGGTTAAAAACGTGGCATTGTTGGAACTCTTTCCCATTGTGTTGGCAGTCACGCTATGGGGGGAGAAGTTTCGGCACAAGAAGGTTCGGTTCCATTGCGACAACCTGGGCGTTGTGCAAGCCATCAATAGCGTAACTGCTTCTTCCCCCCCAGTCATTTGCCTGCTGCAACAGTTGGTCCTGCGGTGCTTGTCCCTGAATGCTTGAGTGTTTGCGGTGCATGTTCCTGGTTCTGCTAATTGTATAGCTGACGCACTTTCTCGATTGCAGTGGGAGCGGTTTCGCTAGTTGGCCCCGGAGGCGAGTCAGGTCGGGATGGTGTGTCCGGAGTCGTTGTGGGAGATCCTGGAGGTACCGTAGCAGTTCTATTGCAGGCGTCATTGAGTGAAGGCACCTGGAGGATGTATGATAAGGCTTGGAGTATGTGGCAGCGGTGGTGTAAAGACCTGGGGGTCGAGGTGCTGGGCGGGGAAATTCCGTTGTTGCTTTTCATTGGTCATGTGAAGGAACAAGGTTGGTCGGTGGCGAAGATCAACGGCTGCATCGCAGGCCTGGCCTTTGGATTCAAATTGCGTAATTCCCCGGACATTACTAAGTCCTTTTTGGTTCGGCAAATCTTAAAGGGGTATAGAAGGTTTCAGCACGTCAAAGATTCTCGTCTCCCTGTGTCTTTTTCGTTGTTGTTGCAGTTGGGGGAGCAGGTGTCTGAAGTGTGTCATTCGGTTTGGGAGGTGAGATTGTTCAGATTAGCTTTTGCGCTGGCTTTTTTCGGGGCTTTTCGTTTATGGGAGTTAGTGTGTGCAAGTGTGCGGCGGGAGGGGGGTCTGAGAAGGGAGGATGTAAGTTTATATGACGACAGGGTGGTGATATTTCTGAGATTTTCCAAAATGGATCGGGAGGGGAGAGGTCATTTTGTTTCATTGTTTGAGGTGCCGGGATGTTTGTTGTGTCCGGTACGGTGTTTGCGGGATTTTCAAGGAGGGGCCGGGGTCGCGGCTGGCCCGCTTCTCAGACACAAGGATGGCTCCTTTTTATCGCGATTTCAATTTATAGCAGTGTTTAAGAAATGTTTACGTAATCTGGGAATGGACTCTGCCAATTATACGGGTCATTCCTTCAGAATTGGTGCTGCCACGGAGGCTGCTCATTTAGGGGTGCGAGATGAGGTGATCAAACGTATTGGGAGGTGGGAGTCGGAGCGTTTTCGACTGTATGTACGCTTAGTGGCGGTTTGAGGCTGTGCTAACCATTGTTTTGTCTTGTTCTTTTCAGGTGACGCCCCGTTGTTAGTGTGGATTTTGGGCCATTCCTTTGTTTTCTGGGGGGCCTTGCGGGCGGACGTACGCCAGAATCGGCGTCAGTTGGGGTTTGATCGTGGGATGGCCATAGTGAGATGTATCGGGCGTAGAGGTATGTTGTGGGGTAGTGTTCTACAGGAGGTTCATCGTCATGTCAGGCTGGATAGGGCCCCGGATGTTTTAGTGTTACACGTCGGGGGAAATGACCTTGGGGTCCGTCCCTGCAGGGAATTGATTAGGGATATTCGGTTCGATTTCTTGCGTTTATGGTCCCTTTTCCCGTCAATGGTCACAGTATGGTCTGACATTGTACCCAGGAAGGTCTGGAGGGAGGCGAGATCTGTGGACAAGCTAAACAAGGCCAGGATTAAACTGAACAGGGTGATTGGGCGGTTTTGTGCCAAACATGGTGCAGTGGTTGTGTGGCACCCAGAGTTGGAAGCAGGGACTGGAGGTTTCTGGAGACAGGATGGGGTCCACCTCAATGCGGTGGGCATTGATTTGTGGTCCCTTGATTTACAGGGAGGTATTGAGAGAGCCCTCCGGGTGTGGCGGAACGCGCGAGCTTAAGGTTTCTGTCAAGCTGCGCGTTGTTGGCGGGGGGAGGTCATAGAAGCTGGGGCTACTGGATGGTAACGGTGAATGAGAGGGCCTCAATAGTGGGGCTGGACTCTCAGAGTTGGGGCACCTGGTTGGCTTGGTACGGCGTCCGTCAGTTGGTGTCCCCGAGCTTGTGGTACGCGGCTGGGGGCAAGATGGAATTGCCGTGGTGGTTGGTGGTCGTTTAAGGTGCAGTTAGGCGGCTTCTAGGACCTCCCTCGTCAGTTATATATTTATATATATAATTATATATATATATGTCATTGTTGTATCAATCGTTTATGTTTGTTCATGTTATTTATATTATTTAATTAAAAAACGGCTGCTGTGGCCGATTTAATCCAAACAGTGGCTGTGTGTGGTTATTTGGGATGGGAAGTGGGGTGGTTAGTTTAGCTAAAAGGGTTGGGTAGGGGACCCGAGCATAGCCAATAACCCTACTCAAGTAAGGCCGGACGGAGCGGTACGCTTCAGGGGAGGCCGGCATGAGGGGTTGTGGTAGCGAGGGCTAGGGTAGTCAGGGGTTAACGGTGAGACGTGCAGGGGAAGGAGGAGCCAGGAAGGGGCGGGGAGCGGCAAGCTTAAGTAGGGGTGAGGCGGGTTAGCGCCCGCCATTTTGTGGAAGCAAGGAGCCGGCATCTCCCTCCCTCCCACCCCTAGTGTTTACAGTTGGACGAATCAGGGCTGTACCGTTATATATATATACACTGCGTGCAGAATTATTAGGCAAATGAGTATTTTGACCACATCATCCTCTTCATGCATGTTGTCTTACTCCAAGCTGTATAGGCTCGAAAGCCTACTACCAATTAAGCATATTAGGTGATGTGCATCTCTGTAATGAGAAGGGGTGTGGTCTAATGACATCAACACCCTATATCAGGTGTGCATAATTATTAGGCAATTTCCTTTCCTTTGGCAAAATGGCTCAAAAGAAGGACTTGACAGGCTCAGAAAAGTCAAAAATAGTGAGATATCTTGCAGAGGGATGCAGCACTCTTAAAATTGCAAAGCTTCTGAAGTGTCATCGAACAATCAAGCGTTTCATTCAAAATAGTCAACAGGGTCACAAGAAGCGTGTGGAAAAACCAAGGCACAAAATAACTGCCCATGAACTGAGAAAAGTCAAGCGTGCAGCTGCCAAGATGCCACTTGCCACCAGTTTGGCCATATTTCAGAGCTGCAACATCACTGGAGTGCCCAAAAGCACAAGGTGTGCAATACTCAGAGACATGGCCAAGGTAAGAAAGGCTGAAAGACGACCACCACTGAACAAGACACACAAGCTGAAACGTCAAGACTGGGCCAAGAAATATCTCAAGACTGATTTTTCTAAGGTTTTATGGACTGATGAAATGAGAGTGAGTCTTGATGGGCCAGATGGATGGGCCCGTGGCTGGATTGGTAAAGGGCAGAGAGCTCCAGTCCGACTCAGACGCCAGCAAGGTGGAGGTGGAGTACTGGTTTGGGCTGGTACCATCAAAGATGAGCTTGTGGGGCCTTTTCGGGTTGAGGATGGAGTCAAGCTCAACTCCCAGTCCTACTGCCAGTTTCTGGAAGACACCTTCTTCAAGCAGTGGTACAGGAAGAAGTCTGCATCCTTCAAGAAAAACATGATTTTCATGCAGGACAATGCTCCATCACACGCGTCCAAGTACTCCACAGCGTGGCTGGCAAGAAAGGGTATAAAAGAAGAAAATCTAATGACATGGCCTCCTTGTTCACCTGATCTGAACCCCATTAAGAACCTGTGGTCCATCATCAAATGTGAGATTTACAAGGAGGGAAAACAGTACACCTCTCTGAACAGTGTCTGGGAGGCTGTGGTTGCTGCTGCATGCAATGTTGATGGTGAACAGATCAAAACACTGACAGAATCCATGGATGGCAGGCTTTTGAGTGTCCTTGCAAAGAAAGGTGGCTATATTGGTCACTGATTTGTTTTTGTTTTCTTTTGAATGTCAGAAATGTATATTTGTGAATGTTGAGATGTTATATTGGTTTCACTGGTAAAAATAAATAATTGAAATGGGTATATATTTGTTTTTTGTTAAGTTGCCTAATAATTATGCACAGTAATAGTCACCTGCACACACAGATATCCCCCTAAAATAGCTAAAACTAAAAACAAACTAAAAACTACTTCCAAAAATATTCAGCTTTGATATTAATGAGTTTTTTGGGTTCATTGAGAACATGGTTGTTGTTCAATAATAAAATTAATCCTCAAAAATTCAACTTGCCTAATAATTCTGCACTCCCTGTATAAGTTGAAAAAAAAAAAAAAAAAAGGGGGAGGATATTGGGTTATGTTAGGGGTGTTTCCTTATAGTGTTGCGTTTGTCGCGGCAGTCGTGGCGGGGGGAGGTCATAGAAGCTGGGGCTACTGGATGGTAACGGTGAATGAGAGGGCCTCAATGGTGGGGCTGGACTCTCAGAGTTGGGGCACCTGGTTGGCTTGGTACGGCATCCGTCAGTTGGTGTCCCCGAGCTTGTGGTACGCGGCTGGGGGCAAGATGGAATTGCCGTGGTGGTTGGTGGTCGTTTAAGGTGCAGTTAGGCGGCTTCTAGGACCTCCCTCGTCAGTTATATATTTATATATATATTTATATATATATATATATATGTCATTGTTGTATCAATCGTTTATGTTTGTTCATGTTATTTATATTATTTAATAAAAAAACGGCTGCTGTGGCCGATTTAATCCAAACAGTGGCTGTGTGTGGTTATTTGGGATGGGAAGTGGGGTGGTTAGTTTAGGTAAAAGGGTTGGGAAGGGGACCCGAGCATAGCCAATAACCCTACTCATGAGGTTAGGAGACTAAGCCAAATGATACCATAAAGAGCAAAAAAGAGCGTTGCAGACGAGCGTTGGTCACGCTGCGAGTCCACATCGCAGCTCCCGGCCTGAACTCCCAGCACGGATGGGGTCACATAGCATTATATTGATTTATGATGCTATGTAACCCTTACAGTTCTGGAATGTATTGGATAACACTGGCATAATGCTGTCAGTTATATACCATACATTCCAGAACTGTAAGGGTTACATAGCATCATAAATCAATATAATGCTATGTGACCCCTGACAGCGCTGGGAGTTCAGGCCGGGAGCTGCGATGTGGACTCGCTGCGGGAGGAACGCTTGTCTGCAAGGGCCCTAAGTGTTTTGCAGTCCGCAAATTGCAGATCTGCAAAACACGGATACTGGCCATGTGCGTTGTGCATTTTGCAGATGACACATGGCTGGCACTATATAGAAAATGCCTTTTCTTGTCCACAATTGCGGACAAGAATAGAACATGCTCTGTATTTTTGCTGGCCCACGGAACAAAACTACAGATGCGGACAGCATACGGTGTGCTGTCCGCATCTTTTGCGGCCCATTGAAGTGAATGGGTCCGCACCGTTCCGCAAAATTGTGGAATGGATGTGGACCCATTTATATGGTTGTGTGAATAGACCCCAACTGTGTAACTCATCTGAACTCCCAAAATGCACTGCTGTTTGGTAGCAGGAATCCAGAAGAAGCAGCAGGAAGTATCACACTGTTACAGGAGTTTTCAAACAGGAGAAAATTGATGGCAGTATGTAAAAAAAAAAACTAAAAAACTATACACCCTCCACCACTCCTGTTCTGTGTCTGCCCGGGTCCCTGCTAAGCTCTACTTCCTGCTCCTGTCTTGGCACACAGGAAATGCCTGCTTAGTCCATCACTGGCTGTGATCCGACTGATTTGTTTCCAGGCATATCCTGTGATATAGTATGTAATATGGAAACAGAAAACTGGGTTTTTCCATAATTTTCGTACTCATGGCCTATCCTCAGAATAGATCATCAATATGAGATTGGCGTAGCTCAGCCGCATTTAAGTGAATGGGCTGAGCTGCAATACCAAGCACAGTTGCTATCAAATGGACGGTGCTATGCTTGGTAAGCTGCGAGGAGGCCACAGCACTTACTGGAGCTACAGTGAGCGCTGCTGCTTCCTCAAACAGCTGATCAGCGGGGTCCCGGGTGTCAGATCCCTACCGATCAGATACTGATGACCTATCCAGAGGATAAACCTTTTTCAATACTGTAGCGGGGGGGGGGGGGGGGCATTATTTTGTGCAGCACTAAGGTATTGCTGGCCTCTGCCTACTTCTATTCTCCCTGCCTACGTGTGCTGCCCTGCCTTCTGTCAATTTGAACCTACCTACAACATACGGCCAATTTTTGTTTTTTTTCTTCCAGAGCCACTTTCATTTCCCAGTCCGCTGAATATGGATCACAAACACATTGAATCTGATACATATGGAGATGACAGTGCTGCTGCTCTTTCTTCTTATTGATCCAGACGTCAAGCTTCCGTAGTGCACACAGATAAGCGTAAATTGCCAATAATATTGTGACCATCACAATAAAGCAACCATTGTGATGATTACCCATTCACCTTACTGTGGTGTCTGCTTCCTAAACTTAGTCATCTTGGGAATTTCCCCGCCTTGAGTTAGGTAAATGATTAGAGTGGAAGCTTTACTGCTACTTCCTCCTCAGTAAGACTCTACGTCCCGCACACAAGGAGCACACACCTTCTCTCCGTGTATAAAAGGACAGGAGGCTGCACCGTCCTCTACAGTTCTCACCTGCAAACTCCTTCTCTACCTGAGCTCTCCTTTAGCCGGCATCCAAGATGACCAAGACGGTGGCAGTGATCCTCTCTGGCTGTGGGGTGTATGATGGCAGTGAAATCCACGAGGCCTCTGCAGTGTTCGTTCATCTGAGCAGAGATGGAGCACAGGTAGGATACGGGTGTGTGGGTACAGCTTTAACAGTCTTAAAGGGGAAGTCATGTGCTAATGTTAAATGAATACAGAAAAGGGCTTACAATATAAGAATTGGGGAAGCTGAGTATTCTACAACATGACTTGGTACAATAGAAATAAAAATTCACTGTGTGTATAAATGTATAGTTAATTGTATATTCACAATCACATATGGCGGCATGGCTTAAAAAGAGACAATAATACAAGCATGAAACAGAAATTATTTTGTCCGTATTTACTGGGAACTCTATAATTATGACTGAATATTTCCCCCCACCTACAAGTATAGATGAAATATAGAGGTAAATATAGCTGAAAATGACAGTATGCATTTTTCATCATTCATACGGATCATGATAAAGAATGCAGTGCAGGGGCCTAGCTATTGTGGAAGCAGAAGAAGCGGCTGCTATGGGGGCCCAGACTCAGAAGGGGCCCACCAGTGGGAGGACTAAAAGATTTTGTCAGGGCCCCCTCAACAGTATTATACATGACATGACATACATTATATACGTGTAGGAAATGGATGGAGCGGCTGCTGGGCCTCATCTAAGAGAACGATCTTGACCAGCCATAGGAGTGGGGGCTGCACAGGAGGAGGGGGTTGATGAAGGAGATGAGCGCTTCAAAAATTTGCTGTGGGGTCCAGTTATTTCTAGTTACGCCACTGTAAAGAATGCAGACTTGGTGTGGGATAAAACTTTTTTTTGAGACTTCTGAGATATTTCAAGTGTCGCAGACAATAAATGTGCCTTAATCCAGGTCTAATCTCAAATTTAGCTTTTAAACATAGACCAATCAAAAGTGGTGAGGATTAGTGATGGACGAACATCGGCCGTGATGATTCGCGAACCGTGCGTTCGCGGCGGACTCCATTGACTTTAATGGCAGGCAAACCTGAAAAACCTTCAGGTCATATTTGCAGCCACCAAATATTTACTAGAAGTGCACAAATAGTCCCACAACATGGACAGTGACATACCAGAGGGGGATCAATGGCACAAATTCCCACCAAAAATATGTATTTTAATCAGGGGTCATTTTTACGCATCTTAAAGGGAAACTCTCCAAAATGTGCCCTGCTGGAGCCTAGAAAATTTTTACTTTAGGCCACGGGAGTACAGGCCCCAAAAATAAGGCATTCACCTGACAGAAAAGAACAAGTGATTATGTGGCTGGAGGTATATTAGATGGTCACTGGACAACTAATTTACTGTAGGCCAGTACAGGCCCCAAAAATTGGGCATTCACCTGACAGAAAAGAGCAAGTGATTATGTGGCTGGAGGTATATTAGATGGTCATTGGACAACTAATTTACTGTAGGCCAGTACAGGCCCCCAAAATTAGGCATTCACCTGACAGAAAAGGCCTTTTATGCTGCTGGTTATACATAAGACAAGGACCATTCTTTGTTCTGTGGGGTGGAAGATATGTGTGGGCTGGCATGAGGAAATTCAATTACACGTGGTCGTCACAGGTGTTGAATTCCTCTGAGATCCATGCCTCATTCATTTTTAGAAATGTGAGGTATCTTGGCACCGACACTGTGTTCCAGAGATAAATTCACTTGCTGCTGAACATGGCCATATAGCTCTGGGATGCCCCTCTGGGAGAAATATTTCCTTCCGGGGACTTTCCATTGCCATGTGCCAATGGCCACAATTTTTCTAAAGACCTCAGAGTCCACCAGTTGTTGGCGGGGGGGCAGTTCCGGAGGTCAGCCATTGAGCAAGAGGGTTATCCGGCGTCATCAACTTTTTACGCTCAAACATTTGGGCCACAGAAGCCTACCTTCTGCCAGATGAACGCGACAACGGCACGGTGGAAGGTGGAGTGGAGGACAAATGGAAGGAGCGAGGAGAAGGAGAAGAGGCAGGACGTGGAGTGTCGGGAGTGTGGCTTTGTGGGTTCTGATGGTGTTGCTCCCACTGGTTTCGGTAATGGGAGGCCAGGTGCCTTCTTAAGGCGGTCGTCCCTAGGTGAGTGTTAGGCTTACCTCGACTTGACAGCACAGGCTGCAGATGGCAACACTATTGTCAGCAGCTGACACGTTAAAAAAAGCCCACACTGCGGAGCCATGCGTCGGCGTCCTGGGAGCGCAAGATGTGACCGTGCATGGTGGATGGCTCGCTCCAGATACATTTGCAGTATGCTTTTTGCCTCCTATGCACTGCCAGTTCTGCCTGCTTCTCCTCCTCCTTCTCCTCCCTATCTGCTGCTCCGTCTCTCCCTCTGAACTCCTCCTCTTCCTTTCTTGTGGGCACCCACGTGACGTCCATCGACACGTCATTATCGTCACCTTCACCATCACTGACATTAGAGATCTCGGAGTAGGCAGCAACAGCAGGGACCACCCTCCTTGGGTTGATCTTGGTACTGTCGTCAGACTGCTGGATGGCGGCCGTTGCTACCTCCTCTTCCTCATTCGATGCCAAGAATGGCTGCGCATCGGTAAGGTCTGGGAATGGATGGGAAAATAATTCCTCTGTCTCGAGTGGAGGGGCTATGGTGGTGGTGGTTTCTTTGGGGGTGCACACAGCAGAGTGAGGAGGGTGCAGATACAGAGAATGAGGAGAGTGCAGAAGCGGAAGGCTGAGTGAGCCACTTAACCAACTCTGGTGCATCCTTTGACGTAATCGCACGCACCTTCTCCAACTTCACACTTAGGCTCCGGCCTGGTGCACCTGCCCGACCCCTACCACCCCTGCAGAACGGCCTGCCTCTTCCTCTGCCTGTCATTTTCAAAATAACCCTGTGCCAAAGTCCCTAGAGAAGAGCAGTATTTGTGGAAACGGGTATATCGCAGGCCTCAATCAGTATTTGGTGGAATCGGGTATATAAAACCCCTTAATCAGTATTTTGTGAAAGGAGGTACAGTATATTGCACCCCTCAATCAGTATTTGGTGGAAGCAGTTATATCGCACCCCTCAATTAGTATTTTGTGGAAGCGGGTATATCAAACTCCTTAATCAGTATTTTGTGGAAGCAGGTGTATCGCAGGCCTCAATCAATATTTGGTGGAAGCAGGTATATCAATCCCCTTAATCAGTATTTTGTGGAATCAGGTATATCAAAACACTTAATCAGTTTTTTGAGAGGTGCAATATACCTGCTTCCACAATCATTTTTTGAGGGGGGCAACAGGTATATCACACCCATTGTAAATAGTTGTTCCAATAGCGCTTGTCCCTCTATATACCTGCGGTATCGCAGCAGAACTGCACACAACTGCTGCACAATACAAATTTCTATGTTAGAAAGTATATTACACCCCTCAGTATATCACACCTATCGATAGCACACCTATACCAGTCCTTAAAAGGACTTTTGTAGCCCTATTAGCTAGCGTTTGGTGTCCCTAACATCCTGTCCCTGCTCCACAAAGCAACCTCTCCCTACACTGGCAAAACACAAAATGTAAAATGGCTGCCAGATCGGGTTCTGTTATAGGGTGGGGCTGTGTCCATGGGCTGAAACGTCTCAATTGGCTGCCCTGTCCCACCTGATGGATGTGTCATGAGTCAAAGTTCGGCGCAATGCAAAAGAATATGGCACATGCGAACATCGCCATATGTTTGCATGTTCAGCGAATCGCGAATGCACAAAGTTTGCCGTGAAACGACCACCGGTGGAACCGCAAGACCATCTCTAGTGAGGATCATGAAATGTAAAATACGGTAAAAAAAAAATCCTTGTAAAATCCCCTCAAAAGACAAGGGGGCACTGCCTCCGACTGGAGAAAAAAAAAGTTCAGTCTCCAGGAATCGTCAAGAACTGTGAATCTGTGGAATAGACTTACTCAGGACATGGTCACAGCAGGAACAGTGGACAGTTTTAAAAAGGGTTAAGATGAATTCTTAAAAGTAATTGACATTAATGCTTATGAAAATCTGAGTCTCACTTCCTTCTGGGATTCGTGTTCCCACGCTTCCCTTGGTTGAACTTGATGGACTTTTTGTCTTTTTTTCAACTGTATTAACTATGTAAATGTCACAATTGCCATGACTTGCGATTTTTTTTTTTTATTTTTTTTTACGTCACACAACTGATTTCCGTTCCGCAAAACAAAGAACATGTCCTATTGTCTGCATTACGGACAAGGATAGTACTGTTCTATTAGTGGCCAGCTGTTCCGCTACACAAAATACGGAATACACACGGACATGATTTTTTGTGGATCCATTTTTTGCGGACCGCAAAATACATACGGTCATGTGCATGAGCCTTAACTCTCATTGGAAAAAAGGTATATTACACAGAATACCTTTTTTGCAGTATCTTCTATAGCAGAAGCATAGTCTATTATGCTTTTTAAATAAGCACTGTGTATGTACAGAGGAAGTTGACATTTTAAATATGCCGCTTGTGAACTCATCGGGCACCATAGCCGCCGGTTTTCTGCTGTTTCAAACAGCAGAATCCTAGGGCTGAAGTTTGCAATCAGTGATAATGCTGATCGCAGACATTTAAACCCACAGATGCAGTGGTCAGTTGTGAACAAGGAATCTAAGGCTGCGTTCACACGGGCGAGATTTCCGCGCGGGTGCAATGCGGTAGGTGAACGCATTGCACCCGCACTGAATCTGGACCCATTCATTTTAATGGGGCTGTTCAGATGAGCGATGATTTTCACGCATCACTTATGCGTTGCGTGAAAATCGCAGCATTCTCTATATTCTGCGTTTTTCACGCAACGCAGGCCCCATAGAAGTGAATGGGGTTGCGTGAAAATCGCATGCATCCGCAAGCAAGTGCGGGCGCCGTGCGATTTTCACGCACGGTTGCTAGGTGACTGTCTATACACTGTATTATTTTCCCTTATAACATGGTTATAAGGGAAAATAATAGCATTCTGAAAACAGAATGCTTAGTAGGTGATCAATTGAGGGTTAAAAATAATAAAAAAATTAACTCACCTTGTCCTCTTGTTCGCGTAGTTCTCCCGGTCTTTAGTTCTTTAAAAAGATGAACTATGGGCTAAAGGACCTTTGGTGACGTCAGATCACATGCTCCAATCACAGGGTCCATCACCGCGGTGATGGACCATGTGATTGGAGCATGTGATCTGACGTCACCAAAGGTCCTTTAGCCCATAGTTCATATTTTGAGAAGTAAAGAAGAGACCGGGACTTACGCGAACAAACGGAGAAGGTGAGTTAATTTTTTTTATTTTTTTTAACCCTCAACTGATCACCTACTAAGCATTCTGTTTTCAGAATGCTATTATTTTCCCTTATAACCATGTTATAAGGGAAAATAATAACATCTACACAACACCGAACCCAAACCTGAACTTCAGTGAAGAAGTTCGGGTCTGGGTACCACAGTCGTTTTTTTATCACGCGCGTGCAAAACACATTGCACACGCACGATAAAAACTGAACATCGGAACGCAATCGCAGTCAAAACTGACTGCAATTGCATTCCTACTCGCGCGGGTTTGCCGCAACACACCGGGACGCATCCGGAACTAATCCGGACACGCTCGTGTGAACGCAGCCTAAGTTGGAAAATGCCGCACGCTCCCACATTCCCTCGCTGAAATCAGGGAATCTGTTACCTTATAATGATAGGCCAGAGCCTGCTGGAGGCTCCGATACCTATCACAGGAATATTCCAATACAGACCTGCAGGTGGCAGCACTGCATTGTAATATACTGATTTGCCCATGCAGTAATGGATCAAAATCCATTAGTGAATATAAATATATAAATATAATCATTGCTTGTTATAGTCACCTAGGGTGACTTAAAAAAAGTAAAAATGTTTTAAAAATATAAGAAAAACTATGAAAATTTAAATCACCGCTTTTTCCCAAATTTAAAATAAGACTACATGAACAAAAAAAAAAATCATCGTAGGCATGGCTGTGTCCAAAAACACATGTACTATTAAATTATAAAAATATTTACCCCATACGGCGAACGGAAAACAACATGGGCCAATTCAGCCTTTTTTTTTTTTAATTGCTTCACCTCCCAAAAAAATATAATAAAAACTGATCAAAAAGTTATACACATGCCAAAGTGGTATCAAACAAAAAATGAGCCCTCGCACAGCTCCATAGACATAATTATAGAAAATAAAGATATGGGGATATAAAAAAATATGTTGATTGAAAAGAAAAATATTTTTTCCAATTTTTTTTTTCTTTTTTTTTCCAGTATTAAAACACAAGAAAAATTATATACGGTAAATGTGGTATCGTTGTAATCATACCGACCCTGAGAATGAGGGCAACTGGTCAGTGTTACTGCATACGGAATGCTGTAAAAACAAAACCGATAAAACTGTGGCAGAATTTAGTTTTTTTCCAACTCCACCCCATTTGGAATTTTTTTCCAGCTTCCCACTACATTGTAGACAATATTAAATGGTGCTATTAAAAAACACGTGGCCCGCAAAAAAACAAGCCCTCACATGGCTAATTAAATGGAAAAATAGAAAAGTTATGGCTCCAGAAAGGCAAAGAATAAAAAAAGAAAATGGAAAAAGAAAAATCCTCTGGGACTCAGTGGGTTAATACAGTGAGGAGGAGTGGGGGGGGGGGGGGGGGAATGTATGTCAAGGACACTCTTTTCGAATACTGCATGTCAGACCAATTATATGCTATCAATATTAGTGTTGATCACGAATATTCGAATTTCGAGTTTTTATCGCGAATATAGGTACTTCAAAAATTCGCGAATATTTTGAATATGGTGATATATATTAGTAATTTTGAATATTTGATTTTTTTTTTAAATCAGTACACATGATCCCTCCCTGCTTCTAGCTTGCGGGCCAATGAGAAGGCTGCAGTATATTTGACTTTAGGAGTAGTGTTTGTGAATTTTCGTAATGCGAATTTTCGTAATGCGAATTTTTCAACTTACAACTATTAGACAAACAAGATTATAGCACTATATTAGCTAAATTGCTCTATATCCGTATTTTTTTCGAATATTTGCTATATCTTCGTTTTTTCGAATATTCGTAATATTCTAAAACAAGAATATATAGCAATATAGCGAATATTCGAAAAAAAAACAAAAACGAATATAGGGCAATTTAGCTAATATAGTGCTATAATCTTCTTTGTCTAATAGTTGTAATTTTTTTCTCATCTGAAGCTCAGATTGGAAAAAATTACAACTATAAAAAAAAAGATTATAGCACTATATTAGCTAAATTGCTCTATATTCAGTTTTTTTCGAATATTCGCTATATTGCTATATATTCTTGTTTTAGAATATTACGAATATTCGAAAAAAACAAAGTTATAGCAATATAGCGAACATTCGAAAAAAACCAAAAAACAAATATAGAGCAATTTAGCTAATATAGTGCTATAATCTTCTTTGTCTAATAGTTGTAAGTTGAAAAATTCGCAATAAAAATTTGCATCACGAAAATTTGCATATTACACGATCATTACCTTGCCGATTTTTCGAGTAAAAAAAATTGAACAATATAACGAATATTCGAATTTGCGAATATTCGACGAATATTCTACAAAATATTCGCGAAATATCGCGAATTCAAATATGACCCCTGCCGCTCATCACTAATCAATATGTTTATTATATTTGCTGCAAGCATTTTTGGGCATATATAACCTTAGCTTTAGTCCTCATTAAAGGTGTATTACCATCTCAGACATTTATAGGCTATGTCATGAATGTCTCATAGATGCAGGTCCTACCTCTTAGACCTGCACCTACCTCTGGAATCCACACCTTTCCACCTCTATGGAAATTATGAATTATACTCGGATGTTTCTCTAACTACCAAAAGACAGAATAGAAAGAGGCTACAGTAGAGACCAAAAGTTTGGACACACCTTCTCATTCAAAGAGTTTTCTTTATTTTCATGACTATGAAGGCATCACAACTATGAATTAACACATGTGGAATTATATACATAACAAACAAGTGTGAAACAACTGAAAATATGTCATATTCTAGGTTCTTCAAAGTAGCCACCTTTTGCTTTGATTACTGCTTTGCACACTCTTGGCATTCTCTTGATGAGCTTCAAGAGGTAGTCCCCTGAAATAGTCTTCCAACAGTCTTGAAGGAGTTCCCAGAGATGCTTAGCACTTGTTGGCCCTTTTGCCTTCACTCTGCGGTCCAGCTCTCCCCAAACCATCTCGATTGGGTTCAGGTCCGGTGACTGTGGAGGCCAGGTCATCTGGCGCAGCACCCCATCACTCTCCTTCATGGTCAAATAGCCCTTAATTTCAAAGTTTTCCCAATTTTTCGGCTGACTGACTGACCTTCATTTCTTAAAGTAATGATGGCCACTCGTTTTTCTTTACTTAGCTGCTTTTTTCTTGCCATAATACAAATTCTAACAGTCTATTCAGTAGGACTATCAGCTGTGTATCCACCTGACTTCTCCTCAACGCAACTGATGGTCCCAACCCCATTTATAAGGCAAGAAATCCCACTTATTAAACCTGACAGGGCACACCTGTGAAGTGAAAACCATTTCAGGGGACTACCTCTTGAAGCTCATCAAGAGAATGCCAAGAGTGTGCAAAGCAGTAATCAAAGCAAAAGGTGGCTACTTTGAAGAACCTAGAATATGACATATTTTCAGTTGTTTCACACTTGCTTGTTATGTATATAATTCCACATGTGTTAATTCATAGTTTTGATGCCTTCAATGTGAATCTACAATTTTCATAGTCATGAAAATAAAGAAAACTCTTTGAATAAGAAGGTGTGTCCAAACTTTTGGTCTGTACTGTATGTGCTCTATTCCTTTCCCACCTAGATGTGGATCCACTCAAGGAGACCTACCGTATGTTCTTGAAAAAGGTGCAGGCCCCAGAGGTTGGACCTACATCCATCTGACATCTTCTGTATATCTTAAACTGAGAACTGAGCACTTCTGTGGCTTGTATCCCTCATTACAATGTTAATTTATGATTCTTAATAATCCACAAAAAATGGATGTGTAACTTCGATCCATCAGTAGATCTTCCTCAGACAGCTGGTCAATAAACACAGATCTAAACTGTCTCAAAAACTTGTATCTGTAATCTACTCAGACGATAAAAAAAAAAATCTGACAATTACAATTCCTTCTGGATACAATATAGCCCTTACTAGATTCTGACTGTATGAAGTATATTATTGGTACACTGAAAAATCTTCATTTATTCTCCTTTCACAGTATGTGGCATTTGCACCCAACATAGACCAGATGCATGTGGTGGACCATGTGAAAGGACAACCCTCTGAAGAGAAACGCAATGTACTTACAGAGAGTGCTCGCATTGCAAGAGGAAACATTAAAGATCTTAAAGATCTAAAAGTCAGTGAATTTGATGCACTCCTCATACCAGGTACAATATGTCATAACCATACGAATCGTGCAGAATGGATCTTATAAGAGGGAGAATTTTTACACTTTGCCAATTTTTCCAATCTCTACTAGGAGGTTTTGGAGTTGCCAAAAATCTTTCTTCTTGGGCGGTTCAAGGAAAAGACTGCTCTGTAATTAAACCCATTGAAGAAACGATTAAAGGATTTCATGCTGCCAAGAAGCCCATTGGCCTGTGTTGTATCTCACCTGTGTTAGCTGCAAAGATTCTACCTGGATGTGAGGTCACTGTTGGCTCTGATACAGAGTGTGAAAAGTGAGTGATTATCTATCTATATCTCTATCTATCATCAGGGGAGGATTGGGAACTTAAAGTGGCCCTGGAAAAAAAAAACTAAAAGTGGCCCCATGTTGGAGGTGGATCCAGATTTACAGAAGGCGGGGCAACACAATGAGGCAGGTACAACAGAAATGGGGGGGGGGGGCAGCAGTACCTTAGTGCAGCACAAAATACTGCCCTAGCAGAACCAAATACCACAGTGCAGCATAAAATACTGCTCCAGCAGAACCATATACAACACTGCAGCACAATATACTGTATACAATATACTGCTGCCCACGTCACAGACTCACAGTATGAAACTGTATCACCGTCCTGAGGATGGTGATACAGTTGAATTCAGGAGGTACCTATTGATGCTGGCCAGGTGCATACCGTAAGTACCTGATGCTCCTAGCATTAATTAATCTACTATCTATCTACTATCTATCAATCATTTTCTATGACAAAACACTGTAAACAGTTTAAAGAGGAGCTGTCACCTCTTCTGTCATGTTTATTTTAGTAACTACTTGCATTCCCCATGTAATAACAATTCTGGAGCAACTACTTATAGAACGCTATGTTGTGCCATTCCAATATTATTCCTACTAGAATTTTATAAAATAATTTCCAACAGTCTCTGTGTTACCAGTTGTGTCCCTGCATAGTCTGACAGTGGGACTGATTGGATAGTGGCAGACTGTGCAGGGTCAACCTCCAACTGGTAACACCCGGATGGACTTTTATTGCAGTCTGTTGACCATTCATAAGAAATAATAAAGGAACGGCACAACGTAAATTCATAAGAATAAAAATGCTACAGAATTGTTATCTCATGGGTAAGTAGTTACTAATGGCAAGGTTAGAAGAGGTGACAAGTCCTCTCTAACTTCATTATGGAAATCATGTTCATTGTCTCTTGCACTGAGATTTCACTGATGGTTTTATTTGGACAGCTCAAGGCTGTCAGTAATGATGCCTGTTAGACCCAAATTATAGCTTTTAAAAGTAAAAGAAAAATCCCTTAGGCATTTCTTACAGATAGTTTTGTTTAAATAAAGTACAATAATATTCTTTTAATTATTTTCTTATTAAACAGCAGTTAATACAGTGTAAATAGTATAAATGATGCACATTTGGTATCCCCATACAACTCATGCAACTTGTACAATATATTTGGCATCCCCATACTGCACCCTTGCTCCTTCTGCTTCCTCAGCCAGTTCCTCTTTCCCCTCCTTAATAGACTGAAACAGGTTCCTGCATAATCATCTTGTCTGGTCCTGTCACTCAAGGAGAGGGAGGGGCTGGAAGAGGATGTAGGAGGAGCAAAGGTGCACAGAGTGGGTTTGGCCCGCCTTCAGTGTGCGTAATTGCTTATATGGATTTAATGTACTTTTTCACTAAGTGAAAGGTATCATCAGTCCATTCATCTGAGCTAGCCCTACAGGGCTGCTTCACATTGTGCCGAATGACAGACTCCTTTTATTGTAATTCCAAGCAATGCATCAAAGAAGAACCACATTTCCAGATCTATCATGTACATCCTAGTGCAAAGTCTGAATTCTTCTTGTCACTGTCATGTTAACACCGTTGTAACTTGGTGACCTTTGTCTATTCTACAGATGGCCATATGCAAAAACAGCAGGAGACATTAAAGAGCTGGGCTGTAAACACGTCAACAAACAGGTCAATGAAGTTCACATAGATGCGAAAAATAAACTGGTCACGACCAGCGCCTTTATGTGTAACAGCCCGATACATGAGATATTTGATGGCATCGGTGAAATGGTTAAAGCAGTGCTCAAGCTGAGTTGATTTAGAAATTCTATAGAACTGCAGGACAAATCATGTTCGTTAATAAACCCTGTATTTTTTTTGTACACACAAATAAAGTATTACTTTGAAGTAGAACTGATTGGTGATTCCAAAATTTTTTACAATCTTATTGTGGTTCATTCAGCACAATTAATCCTAGCTTTGTCCAATTATGGAAATTTCAGGCCTCAAACCTGAGATTCTGATGACTTGTTACCTTCTGATTGGGCACAAGATATTCTGATGCTAATCCTAGTTGTATGTAAATTGTATTAATACAGAGAACAATAATATCAGAATATATTAAGGCTACTTTCACATCAGCGTTTTCCTTTCCGGTATTGAGATCTGCCATAGGATCTCAAAAACGGAAGAAAACACTTCAGTTTTGTCCTCATTCATTGTCAATGGGGACAAAACTCAACTGAACGGAACTGAGTGCACCAGAATGCATTCCGTTCCGTTTCATTGCTTTCCCATGACACACACAGAAGCGCTGCAAGGAACGTTTTTGAGTGCGTCCTGGGATACTGATCAAGACGAATCCATCATGAAACCCAATGTAAGTCAATGGTGATGAATCCATTTTTTTTTGTTCATTTGGAATATGATACAACTGGATCCGTTCTGAACGGATGCAGATGGTTATAGTATATACCGGATGCTTTTTTGCTGAACCCATGACAGATCCAGAAAAAACATACATGTGAAAGTAACCTAAACCAGTTTCCTTTGGCATACTTGTATAATGGTCCTTTTACATAGACTGATAATCAGGCCAGCTATGGAGGATGCTCGCTCCTGATGACTGGCCTTTGTAAAAGGCATAGCCAATCACTTGATGAAAGACCAACAGTTCGTTTATTGGCTGACCATGTCTTTCTGGCATCTAAAATCATTGTTTCTGTGCAGAAGATTGGCCCATATACAGTGGCGTGCCTAAGGTGCTTGGCACGGGGGGGGGGGTCCATTCTTTGGCACCCCCCCAATACTTTAAAAAAATTGTACCCTCTCACAGTAGTTATGCCCACATTGTGCCCTCTCACAGTAGTTATGCCCACATGGTGCCCCCCTCACAGTAGTTATGCCCTCTTTGTGCCCCCTTCACAGTAATAATCCCCATTGTTCCCCCTTTGCAGTAATAATCCCCATTGTGCCCCCTTCATAGTAAAAATCCCCATTGTGCCCCCTTCACAGTAATAATGCCCACTGTGCCCCCTTCATAGTAATAATGCCCTTTGCACCCCTTTTTATTGTAGTAATGCCCTCTGGCTCCGTGCCCCCTCCATAGTAGCAATGCTCATTGTGCCCCCTCCATAGTAGCAATGCTCATTGTGCCCCCTTCACATTATTAATGACCTCTGTGCCCCCTCCATAGTAATAAAGTCCTCTGTGCCCCCTGCATAGTAATAAAGTCCTCTGTGCCCTCTCTGTATTAAAAAAACAAACAAAAAAAACCAGTACCTACTCACCTTGTCCCGCTCCTGAAGCTCACATACCTCTCTTCACTGAAAGCACAGATCGCTCTGCAGAACGGTGTGGGGGCAGAGCTAATGCAGATTTCTGTGCTGCAGGCTCCGCCCGCACTGGCAGGCAGCGCGATCTGTGTCTGCAGGCTGAATGGTGGAGCGGGGGGGAGTCTTCCTGCTTCGCCATTCTGTGCGCCGCCGGCCTGAAGGAGGGGAGGAGCGCGGGGAGCTGAGCAGTGAGTGACAGGACCGGAGCTCCCAGCGCTCCAGCAATGAGCGCTTCCATCTGTATTGATGGAAGCGCTCATTGCTTCTGGCACCGCCCTGAGAGCCAGCAACTGGGGCGGACGGCCCCCCAGGCACCCCTGGCCATATAACAGCGATCTGCTGCCAAGAAACAATGGTTTTCTATGGGAAATAATCGCTGTATCGATCACTTGTCCCCATACAGAGGAGGTGATTGCTGCATATAAATGTGTAAAAAGACCTTAAGAGATTTACAAGAAATGTCCACAAATTGCTTTCACACAGACATCTGCCTCTGCCTAATTACTGGTCAAAAAAGATGTTTAATGTGAGGTACAGTTTGGGTATTATTTATACAGCGGTATAGCGAAGGACACTTGAATGAAAGGAATTTGAGAGTAAAGTTATCATTGTAGGGAACTTGTGTTTATATTAGACACAACCCATAAATGTTTTATATTATTACTATTAAAATATTTTGCAATAATTTGCTTTAGGGCTCTTTCACACGAGCGAATCCTGTGCGGGTAATCCGCTGCGTGAAAGAGAGCCAAGCCCCGTTCCGGACAGCAGAGACACGGAGCATTAACATGATTGATAATGCTCTGTGCCTCTCAGTGAGATAAAGTTGTCACTGTGATTTTGTAGCAAAAAGTTCACGGAGAGACACAGAGATTTATCAATCATGTTAATGCTCCGTGTCTCTGCTGTCTGGAACGGGGCTCGGTACTCTTTCATGTAGCGGATTACCCACACAGGATCCGCTCGTGAAAGACTGAAGACAGACTCCCCTTAGCAACGCTCAGTTACAGCTTTGCTAAGAGGGCTTTTTAAACCAATAACAGTATCAATAACAGTATCAATATATGCAATGCATATTTACTGTGAGATGTATAAAAGCATACACACAAGGATTTGTTTAGAATATACAGCCATTGGGACAACATGATCACAATATAGTTTCTCAAGTTCAGTGGACTCCATGTTCTTCAATATAATTGTTATACCATGGGTACTGCTTTACTTTTGATGTTATACAGAGATTTTAAAAGGAATGGAGGGCACTCAAATGACTGGGTGTATAGAACCGCAATATAGAAGCTAAATACAAGTATAATATGTAGGATTAGATATAAAAGCTCAATGTGGAAGCTCAATAGGAGTAAAATATGAGAGATTTATTAAATAAAATGTACATCTAATGCTGGATCTGTCGATTCAGTGATACATATAATGATAAAATACTAGTAGAAATAAAAATTGGTTCACGATAAATTTACCTACTTATACAGGTGTATAGAGGTATTCCTTGGGTAAGAATGAGATAAAATCAAGTGCACAATAGAATCATTGGTGCTATGAATAGTATCGCTTGGGTCCTGGAAGAAAGTTTATAATCGTATACACTATTGGACAGTCTTACCCCTTCCGTTGTGGAGCTCCAAAGTACAATTATAGGGGTTCTACATACACAGTGTCCCGAAGTGTGAGCGGTGATCCGGTCCTGGATGGCGTTGGTGCGCACGTGGTACTCCCTCGGCGTCTCTCTCCGCTACGGCGTCCTGGATTCTTGGTTCCGCTTCCTGTGTTCAGCAAGATGCAGGGGAAATGACGTTCCACGTGATCGGAGGAGTGGCTATGTTGCTCCGGTCAGCTGGATGTTCACGTCACTGCTTTTACAGCCCGTATGTTTCTTTATGGAAAAAGTCCTCAAATTGCAGATTTTTCTCTGCAGGGTGTCCTTGAGTGGTTCAATAATTATGAACCCATATGCTGTCTCTTACCAAACGCGTTGACTAGCAAAACATGAACTGGATCCGGTTGTGGTCTTTCACATTTCAATATATTGTAAGGCAATATTGGAGGTCACTCTATAACCCAATTCTCATATATTATATGACACCATATAGTACGGTGATGGTATTCCAACAGGTTATATTAATTCAAGAGGATAGTATGGTTAATATAATTTGTGCTAAAATTGACAATAATTCGATAATAAAATATAGATAAAAATAATCGACGATAAATATAAATATGATGTGATCATAAAATCTCTAAAAGAGTTTCTTTTCAAAGGAGGTAACATTGATAATAATGATAGGTGACATTAATAGATGAATGGGGAGGAGGACCCGACGGGGAGAGGCCGTCAAGATGCTGATAAACAGCCAGATCTAGACAGTCTGTCCCCGGGGGGCACACCCCCCTTATAGAAATCCAAACAGTTCTAACTCCGCATTCAAACCGGCAGGCATAATGGTTTCAAATTCGAATATCTTGCGGGATTCGGCCCTAGACATATTTGAAATATGATTACCCCCCCTCCATGGTTTCTGGATTCTCTCTAGGGCTATGTAAATTAGGCCGGATGGATCTTTATTGTGATGTGTTTTAAAGTGTTGAGACACTGTATGATTCTCGTAACTCTTTTTTATGTTACCAATATGTTCAGCTACTCTTTTTTTAAATAATCTTTTAGTACGACCCACATATTGTCTATGACACGGGCATTCCAGAATATAGATGACATCCGTGGAGTTGCAGGATAAATTATCTTTGATTGTGTGGTTTAAAAGAATTCTGTCTGGACTGAACTTGTAAGGTTTTTTTGGGGAAATGTGTCAATTTATAATTATTACAGATACCGCATTGTAAAAGCCTTTTAGGTCGAGCCAATTCGCTCTAGTACTTTTTTTTGGTTTTTTTTATAGTGGGGGCAATCATCAGACCCAAATTGGGTGCTTTAGTATAAGTAATTAAGGGGTAATTTGGGAGGGAGGGACCTATAATTTTGTCTTTTTGTAGGTAATGCCAATGTTTACCAATTAGGGCGTTTATTTTTTTATATTGTCCATGGAAGGGAAGAATTATCCGTATTTTGTCTTCTACTTTTTCTTGTTTCTTTTTACTATCAAAAAAGGAATTTCGTTCCATATTTCGTTCCTTTGTTAGGGCCGAATCTACAGTCTCTACTGGATATTGTTTAATTAAGAACTGTTCTTTTAATTTTATCGCCTCTTTTTCAAATTCTTCATCTAGAGTACAGTTTCTTTTTAACCTTCTAAACTGACTCGTTGGAATATTAAATAACCAACGGGGGAGGTGGCAACTCGTGTATAGTATATGTCCATTTTTCATCACCGGTTTATGGTATGTACTACATAGAAGTTCAGTGCCTTTGATTTGGATCTTTAAATCAAGAAATTCAATTTCGGAGTTGCTGATTTTTGTGGTGAATTTCAGATTTCTATTGTTCTGATTGATTTGTATTAAAAACTCATTCAAATGTTCCTCGGTGTCTTGCCAAATAAAAATAATATCGTCGATATAACGACGCCAGAGCACCAGACTTGTCCCCAGCTGAGGTGCGATAACCTCATGCTCCCAATCTGCCATAAAAAGATTGGCATAGCTGGGGGCAAATCTGGTGCCCATGGCTGTACCCCTCTCCTGGATGAAAAAATCTGAATCATAATAAAAATAATTGTGCGTTAAAATGTGTTTAACTCCTTCCATTATATAGTCAATCTGATCTGTTTGTAATACCTTAGCAATTCCTAATTGATGCTTAAGAGCTTCCAGACCCTGTTCATGGTCTATGATAGTGTATAATGAGCTCACATCCATAGTGCCCAAATACCAGTGTTTTCGAAATTCCAATTGTTCAAGTGTTTGAATAATGTCTGTTGTGTCCTTTATATATGAAGGAATCTGTTTAACTGCCGGTTGAAGTAGTTTATCTAGATATTGGGAGAGGTTTGATGTTATGGAACCTATTCCCGATATTATGGGTCTGCCTGGTGGTAATATTGGATCTTTATGGATTTTTGGTAAATGATAAAAAATTGGTATCCGTTTTGGGGTATTGATAATAAATTTATATTCCCGTTCTAATAGTATGCCATTCGCATGGCCTTTGTTGCAGAATTTTATCAGATCATTATAGAAAATACATGTCGGATCAGACTTTAATTTCCTATATGTTGCAGTGTCTAATAACTGTTTCTGACATTCTGAATGATATGCTGATGTGTCTAGAATGACAATAGCGCCACCTTTGTCAGCAGGTCTGATTGTAATATTATTAATGGCTTGTAATTCTTTGATGGCGTTTATCTCTGATCTTGTTAGATTATTGTATGTTGGTTTATTATTTAATCTCCTAATTTCTGATTCCATGTTTTTTCTAAATGCTGCAATTTCGTGGCTGACTTCTTGTCTGGGGAATTTCTTGGATTTTGGTTTCAGGTCTGTGTGTTCATATTTAGATACTATGTTTGTCTGGATTATAGGGTTCTTCATATAATATCTCTTAAGACATAATTTCCTAATAAATTTTTCTATGCCGATAAATGTAGAAAATTTATCTAAGTTAGTTGTGGGAGAGAATTTAATTCCTTTATTTAGCAATTTTATTTGTGCATCAGAGAGGTTTGTTTGACTGAGATTAACAATTGCAGTCTGTTCTATTGATATGTCCTGTATTCTCTGTCCTTTTTGTTGTCTACGTCCCCTTCGTGTCTTCTTGTGTCTTTGTAAGATCGTGTTCTCGGTGGAGATCGTTTCCTGTGGTAATCTTTCATGTGTCTCTGTTCGTGATAGTGTCGAGTTTGAGGGTGGTGATCGTTTCCTGTGGTATCCATTGTGGTTTGATGTTATCCATTCTAACTTTGGAAATGTGTAATGGATTTTCTCTCTGCCAAACTGAATTTTCTAAGAGGATTCTCTTATTAATCCAGTGATTAGTTAGTTCAGTATCTGTGTGGGATTAAGAAGAAGTGCATTGTCCCTGCTATATTCAGCATTTCCTTATTATCTGGGCACTGTAAAGCACTATTTATCTGGGCATTGTTTGGCAGTATTTGGGCACATTATGACACTATTTACTGGGTTGGTGTCTGGCACAACTGGGTGGTTTTGTAATTTGAGCAATATATAGCAAGCTTAGGGTCTGTGTACATCTGCTTTGAAGGCTCTTTTTCCGATTTCATCATATTTGGCAAAAAAAAAAAATAATGCAGCATGTGGTCTTACCTTTTCCTATACAATGATGTACACCAAGACAGACCACATTAAAAGTCTGCATAGTGGAGCATATGCGGATCCTTTGGACTGCCTTTGCTTCACTGAAGTGAATGCACCCATTATGGTATACATCTGAACACCATTTTCAGGAATTCAAATGCATTCGATGGAAAGCCCAATGAGAGCCGGTCAGTCCACAGTCTAGTATAAGCATTGCCACTAGTATAGTACAGTAAAGCCCAGTGGAGGGCAGAAACTCAGTGTGAACCCAACCTTACTTTACAAATAAATTTGGCACATTGCAAAAATGTGTCCAGTTCTCTACATCATTTATATAAAATACATAATAAATATGTCTCCCATTTATTTTATTGACCCGATTTTAAACACATTTCTGGAATATATTACTCAGGTAATCTCTCCCATTCTGTGTCACAATAATATACAGTATTTATAAGTGCAGTGGTAGGGGGATCTAATATTGGTGGGTATACCCTCCTGGGCGTTGTTGCGGCTTTAAGTCACCGCTCCACAATCTTCAGTGCTGCCTCTCATTGAAATTAATGGGGGGAAGAAACCAGTAAGAAACAGACAGCACGTATGTCTGTGTGTGAACTTAACCTAAAGGTGTTGTGTGGTCTAGGAGCCGCCACCCCAATGGCTGTAACCTGCGGCCAATAAAAGAAAAATCCCATGTATGCAGTCCCATTTGTTTCTTTTTGCCTATCAGACCGGAAGTGGCTTAATCCGGTGACCTCTATGGCCAATCACTGGCCTCAGAGGTTACATGTGTTAGATTGGCACGTCACAGCTTGAACAGTGGGACCACGGACAGGTGACTTTTTTAAAAAATTTTTATGGCTGCAGGTTACAGCCATTAGGGTTGTAGGCTCCTAGACTAGAAAATCCCTTTATGCCAACTGCAAATCTGCTGAACTCCACGGATTAAGACCAAATTTCAATAATTTATCTATTAGCTCTTTATGTAGTCTTTGCTGAAAATACTGAGCAAATACAGCTTTTCATATGGTCAGTTACAGCCTTATGCCTATCATTATAGTTGTCTTCCTCATTGCTAATTTCCAGCTCATCCCTCATGACAGCAACACAGGAGGATGTTCCCCTTTGACCTTCTTGGGACAGGAAACATAGAGGTTAAAAGGTCCCTCCCACCTCCACCCACCAGTGTTTCTCCTGTCCCTACAGGGGATAGACGCAGAGTGGTTCCCTGCTCTAGGGTTGAAGAGATTCTACAAGAACCTTTAAGGCCTAAGGCTGGGACTAAGATTGGGGGGTGTCCAGCCTCTCCTTCCAGACCTCGAATAGCCTTGCTAAGACCTCTCGGGGAAGAGGTCCCTTAGCAGCCCGGAACCCACATGGCAGATTCTGAGCCTATAGGTGGGTTCTCTGGTGGGTTCATCCTCAACTTTTCTACCCTATAAAGTGGCCGTGCCAGTAAACCCCTTATGTGGGTCCCTTTGGCTTGCTTCTAACCCTGATAAGTGGGTAATGCAGCTGCTGGTTACCTCACTATGGACAGCTATGAGTTTATGGAGCTTAGATCTGCTGTTCCTTAATGAAGTTCAGCAGGATCGCGCCTCAGTGCGCCTGAAACAGTCAGCAGCTGAATGGGGCATTGTCTCCTTACCAATGATCTGTATGCAAGTGTTGACAGATGCTGCATGACAATATTGGTGCTTGCTTTGGCAGCACATACTCCAAAACTTGTAAGTAAACTATGCAAACTATTTGTAACATAGTAACATACTATATAAGGCTGAAAAAAGACATTTGTCTATCCAGTTCGGCCTGTTTTTTTGTCAGGTAAGTAAACAATGCATTAGTTTAACCAGCTGGATTCCCTCAACAGTTCTAATTACTTTAAATGAAAATCTGTGTGTGGCTCTAAATGGGAGCTCAGATGATAGTAGCATCACCTATTTCTTTAATGAGGACTGAATGTGGAGTTAAAATTTTCAGGCTGCATTTATTTGACAAGGTCGCAGACTTAAATCTCTCAGGCTAGCAACCCGGCTTAGTATGTCTGACTTGATTCCTTATCTAGGAAAAATTTACACTGTGCCTGGCGTGCCGCCTCATGGCCTCTGTGCCTGGAAACGTGCAGCCTCATGGCCTCTGTGCCTGGCATGCAGCCTCATGGCCTCTGTGCCTGGCGTGCAGCTTAATGGCCTCTGTGCCTGGCATGAAGCCTCATGGCCTCTTTGCCTAGCGTGCAGCCTCATGGCCTCTGTGCCTAGCGTGCAGCCTCATGGCCTCTGTGCCTAGCGTGCAGCCTCATGGCCTCTGTGCCTGGTGTGCTGCCTCATGGCTTCGGTGCCCGGCGTGCCGCCTCATGGCTTCGGTGCCCGGCGTGCCGCCTCATGGCTTCGGTGCCCGGTGTGCCGCCTCATGACTTCGGTGCCCGGCGTGCCGCCTCATGGCTTCGGTGTCACTGTTGCTGCCACTTGCCTCTGTGCATGGCCTGCTGCCACTGGCCTCCATGAAGGGCCTGCTGACACTTGCTGCCTCCGTGCAGGGCCTACTGACACTTATTGCCTCTGTGCAGGGCCTACTGACACTTGCTGCCTCCGTGCAAGGACTGCCGCCTCTCGCCTCCGGGCGGTGGCCTGCTGGCAGTGGCCGACTGACGCTTGCCTCCTACTGGTGTCATGACACACAAAAGTAACAAGGTAGGAGGCAGGGTGCTAAAGGGGTCATAAGTTGAAGAGCTCAGGTAAGGACCCAGTGTGACAGGAGTAGCCTACAGTGCCTATTTACGATATGCAGTTTAGCGCAAAGCTGTATTGGAGCCACATTCCTCCAGGGACAATGTGGACAATATTAATAGAAATTGTATGTAATTCAAGGAGTACAAGACATATTTGTGTACGGGCCATGTGATTTATAGGGTATAGTATATTCTACACCTGGAGATAGTAGGGGTCAGCCTGAAGTTAAGGAACATTAGTGTGACCAGAGCACTGAAATTTAGTAAAGATCCTACTCAGACCTGTTATAATGGGAGGTAGCACCATCCTGGATGGGAATTCTTCTTGTATGGATTACAGCTATCCCTTCTATGGCATTAAATTGGTATATATCTACCTCAGGACAAGTGATTTTCACTAAATGTCAACTTATGCCCAACTAAACTGTTCTCTATGTTATTCTATTTGCACCTAATGGTGCTGATGTCCTGAACATTAGGGACCCAGCCTTCATTGCACCTAATACCCATAACCTCAATGGCACCTCTGTCGCCTCTGGGAAGGAGACTCCCCTCCCTGCACTCCAACCCAGGGAGCTACAAAACGGCAATATAAACTGTACATTCCTCTGTCCACATTCACACTTACAGCCATGCTCACACATATAAGCTGCGGCTATGTACGCTGCATAGGTCCTGTAACTTTTTGCCACTTCTCAGTCCCTGTGTTTCCTGGCTAGTGCTATGTAAAGATCTTGTGAAACTCTTAAGACTGCCTCTGACCTTGAAGTTGTGCGGGCAGGTGGGTTCTTGGTTGGTCTGGTTTCGTCAGGAGGATTCTTTCTCCTTTCTTTTCCCTTGACTTCATACCAACACCTCCTGGTTCGGGATCCCAAGCTTGTCCTGGACCGGTAGGAAGTTAACGCTACAGTTTGGTTACCTCATCGTTGATGACCATGCTGCCGTGTACCAGTGCTGTCAGCTTGGCTCGGTTTCCTTATATATACCTTGTAGACTTTCCAGAGTTAGCTGTTTATCATTTTTTTTACGATTAAGCTTTAGGGAATGAACTGTAATGGGGATCTACAGTAAACTTTTACTTGGTGCAGTGGTTATATATCGTGTTACAATATTTTATCTGGTTTTAGAACGGGTTGCTTTTAAACAATGATACATACCATATATGTAGGCTTACAGGTAAATGGCATCCTTTTTATGGCCGATGTCTAATAAGACGATTATTCTTCCTCTAATTAAATATTTAAGTCTATAAACAGAGGTAGGACCGTTGATCAAGGATGCAGATAAATAGACATTTCAGAGTTACGACTGGATTCACAAATTCTGTCATCAAGAGTTAGTTTTCTGGAAGAATCAAAAAGTTTCTGTCTCAGGTTTATTCCTGATCCTATGGAATTGTATTTTTATCTAATGATAAATATCTGAGATATGTCGTCCTTAGACTTGGTCCCCCCCCCCTAAATTATAATTTGGTACGTCTCCTGTGGTGCTGTCATGAGGGATGAGCTGGAAAATAGGAATTAGACTTACCGGTAATTCGGTTTCCAGAGATTCCTTATGACAGCACCCGTACATTCCCTCCCTTACTAATACTATGTAAATATTGCATATAAGATTTTCTGATGAGTTTAATGAATCGGTTGCATCCATCCTGGTGTAGTTATCTGGAAAAACACTGGTGGGTGGAGGTGGGACGGACCTTTTAACCTCTCTGTTTCCTGTCCCAAGAAGGTCAAAGGGTAACATCCTCCTGTGGTGCTGTCATGAGGGAATCTCTGGAAAGCGAATTACCGGTAAGTCTAATTCCTATTTTTTGCTATTCTGCAGTCACAAAAATCAGTTGCAGCTGTAATAAGAACATCCGCATTGCTGTACTCTGCTGTGCAGCTCCAACTCCTTGTGATGACAACTGGCTCCCATGTATATATAATGAGTAGAGATGAGCGAAGTTTTCAAAAATTAGATTCGGATGCTTTGCCAAATTTTTCCCCCAAATTTGATTCAATCTGAATTAATTTGTTTCGAACCATTATAAATCAGCTATTTCCCGGCTGCAGGGAGTGTGTATCTCGTTATACATCACTGTGCATTGCAGAAACATGCATAACTAGTCCGTGGTGGTAATGAAACAGTTACTGTGCGTGTATGACAGGCAGATGACAGACGTCACTCTTAGACTCAGTTCACACCTCACTTATTTGGTCAATTACGGGTCAAAAACTGACCAAATAACTGAAGAGTGAACTCAGCCTTACAGGTCAATGTTAGTGTCAGGTATAATGTACTGAACCGTGCAGTGGCCCAAGATTCTACTATAGAGTGAAAGAGCAGTCTCCTTTGACACCGTCTGCTGATTCCACAAGTAGTGGTCTCATGACAGAGTGGAGAGGGTGTCAGCATCCGCCTTCACATGGTCAGTAATAGATCAGTATTGGTAAGGCCAAAAACAAAAAACAGGAGTGGGTCTAAAACAGAGATGACATGTGATGGGAATATTTGCATGTATTCTGGACCTACTCCTGCTATTGGCTTCCAAATCATGATTAAATCCTGATGCAAAATACTGACCATGTGATAGAAGCCTAATGGATGTTCCAAAGACAGGTTCGGTTGTGTTTTTCATTTTTCAGTTCTTCTGAAGAAGAAAGGTAATGTCAACAAGGCCAAACAGGGACACTAGTGGCCCCATCACAGAGTGGTAAGGATGGCAACAGCATGAGGAGTCAACATAGTAACCCAGTCACAGAGTGGTGGGGGCAACAGCAGTGGCAGTTGTGACGACATGGTGAAGAGTTATATGTATATTGGTGTTGGGTGTAATTATGTTATGTTGTGTGACCTGGTTATGAAAAGACTGTCAGCACTCCTCTTTCTCCCCCTCCCTCTCGTTATCTCCCATTGTACTCTGGAGGAGCTCAGAACAATGCCATTCTGGCCAGGCTCTTGCTAGAGCTGTCTGGAGCTATTAGCAGGTGGACCCCTGTGGTGTGGTGCTGATAGAATGTCTGGGGAGGGGAAGGGAGATGTGATGGGATCTTAGTTTTATCTGATCACAATTTCTGTATATAAGTTTGTGCAGTTGCTCAATAAAGGAGATTTTTGTTTCACCTACAGTGAGTCTCGACCAGTGACTGGGGAAACTGGGAGCTACAGATCAGCAGTTTGCAATTTCTCCTGAGTAAGGAAGAATACAGAGGCGGACATACTCTTCCTGAGTACTGGGGGTCCGTCACAGCAGTAACAGCACAAGATGGTGGGTGGCAGTAGGAGTAGATGGCAGCAGAGGCAGCAGGTGTGTGACATCACGCGGATGGCAGCCTCAGAATAATGGCTGAAGCGAGACTATTGAAAGACAAGTTCTCTTTGGGGTAACTATGCCCCCGCCACACTAAACACCCGCTCTAATGTCACACTACTAGCCGGACAGGAAAGCTTGTCCAGGGAAAACTCGGCCGTTTGTGGCCAGAAATCAAGTTTGGCTGCCCAGTAGTCCAGGGGATCTTGGATCTGGGGTGGCATGGTGCAGTCCAAGTATGCCACCACCTGCTGGTTCAGGTTCTGCTCTATGTCCTACTGGTGCTGGGTGCTTTCTTCAGTAGGCAGGTGAAGAAAAGTGCTCATTAGAGACTCCGGACTTAAGTTGCTGCTGATGGAGATGGTGCTGCTACTGCCTCCCCACCCCCTCCTGCAGTCATGGCAGTGGAGCGTGAGCACAGGGGTCCCCCCCGGTCAGACATTCGTGAGGATGGGCAATGGTGCACATACACAGCGACCAACCGACTACATAGGATGTCTCTATAGTAGTTGAGTTTTTCATCCCTCTCAGCAGGTGGAAAAAAGGCACCCATTTTGGCCAGGTAGCAAGGGTCTAACATTATGGAGAGCCAATAGACATCCCTCTGCTGAATGGTGATAATGCAGCTGTCACTACGCAAGCAACTCAGCATGCATCTGGCCATTTGCACAAGGAAATCAGAGGGACTCCCTGCCTCCATCTCCACTGCATACTGCCACAGTCTGTCAGGGTCATCTGCCTGGTCTTCCTCTGCTGTCGCTTGGGCAGATAAAACACCTATTTCTGCATACAATTCCTGGGCGTTAATGTCCACCTCCACCAGTTCAGCCCCTACAGGGCTCAGGTGGCTGTGAAATGCAGGCGCCATGTCTCCTGTCCCCTGGCCAGCCAGATTTATCAGCATCTGCTCCAGGACATGAAGGAGTGGAATTACATAATTCATCCCATAGTACTAGTGACTGACAAATAAAGTGGCCTCCTCAGCAAATGGCAGGTGTTGCACATGAGCTGCCACTGACTAACGTTAAAGTTACACAGGGGAGTACCCCTGTCCGCCTGCAAAATCAAGAAATCGTTCATTGCCTTCCTTTGCTCATATAGTCTGTCCAACATATGGAGGGTGGAGTTCCAACGTGTGGAAACATTGCACATGAAGCGATGTTGGGGAACACTATTCTGCCTTTGCAGCTCAAGGAGGGTATGTTTTTCAGGGTAACAGTGGCTGAAATGCATGCACAGTTTTCTGGCCATTTTCAAGAGGTCTTGCAGTTGGGTGGATGACTTCTGAAACCGATTTACAACCAGATTAAAGACGTGCGTATGGGTGTATGGGTTTTGGTTGATGACATGGAGCAGTTCCTCCCCGGTGTGACTCCGTTTGCCCAGGCTGGCCAGGTGCAGAACAGTGTGCCACCGCCGTGCTCTGCATAGGTGGTATGCTGGAGGACCACTCTGAACTGTGCCTACAGTGAAGGCTGGGGACAAGGTGGAAGATGAGGAGGCAGAGGAGGAAATTGGCACCAGAATCACAGCATGAGATTGCGGAGGCAGCATTGCCATCACCTGGCCAAGTTGCTGGTGTACCTGGGCAGGAATCGGATTTACCAAGTGGGCCATAAAGTACATATATTGTCATTGATCATAGGTATAGCTTCACACGTCTGCGCTGCTGTGAACTGTACCAGACACGGACAGGCTCAAGGACTGGCCCACCTTCTGCTGTACATACGTATGCAGAGCTGGTAAAGCTTTTGTAGAGAAGTAGTGATGGCTTGAGACACTCCACCATAGCTTGGCACAAGCAATCAGTTCTCTGAAATGTGAAGGGTCAACCACATGGGAAGGGAGGGACTGTAGTACTAGTAACTTGGCCAGGAGCCAGTTCAGCTTCTGCACTGTTGGATGAGTGCATGCATAATGTTGTCTCTTTGCAATCACCTTATTGATTGCTGACAAAATGCTTGACGAGGAGTAGGAGGAGGAGCATCAGGACCATTAGACGATGGGAAGGAAACACAGTTCCCTTCTGCTGAGGTGGTGGAGCCCTGACTGCTGGAGAAGGGGTGGGGACCGCTGGGAGATGCGTCAGGCTGTACCACTATATTAGCACTATATACCAGGCCACATTATGGTGACACTCCATGTGTTGATGCAGGGCCATGGTGCCAACACTGGTAACCTGGTGCTGGTTATGGGGTGGCCCCAACACTATGCTGGGTTCCCAGGACAGTGTCAACGTGTCACCATGTGTTGCTGCTCTCCAGAAGGTATAGTAAGGGGTGGTGCACCTACAGTAAATGGGAAATAAGCCCAGAGAGTCATGGAATTCAGTTGCAAACAATACAAGCAAGGCATAGGACTGGCTTCTCCAGTCTCCAGCCTGGAAGAAGAAGGTTTGATCCTGAGGAAAGGCCTGAGCTAGATGTCCCTCTCTCTCAGAAGACTGGTACCTTGGCCAAAGGCTGGAGGTCCACGGTCTGTAGCTCAGTAGTCAACGGACGCACCAGAGTTGGTTGAGTGGCTCACTCAGCCTTCTGCTTCTGCACCCTCCTCATTCTCTGTATCTGCACTCTCCTCACTCTCTGCTGTGTGCACCCCCAAAGACGACACCACCACCACCACCACCATAGCCCCTCCACTCAAGTCAGAGGAATTATTTTCCCATCCATTCCCAGACCTTTCCAATGTGCAGCCATTCTTGGCATCAGATGAGGAAGAGGAGGTAGCAATGGCCGCCACCCAGCAGTCTGACGACAGTACCCATATCAGCCCAAGGAGGGTGTACCCCGCTGTTGCTGCCTACTCTGAGATCTCTAATGTCAGTGGTGGTGAAGGTGACGATGATGACGTGTCGATGGCCATCACGTGGGTGCCCACAAGAGAAGAAGAGGAGGGGAGATCAAAGGGAAAGATGGAACAGCAGATAGGAAGGAAAAGGAGGAGAAGCAGGCAGAACTCGCAGTGCACAGGAGGCAAAAAGGAGACTGCTAATGTATCTGGAGCGTGCCATCCACCATGCACGGTCACATCTTGCGCTCCCAGGACGCTGGCACATGGCTCCGCAGTATGGGCTTTTTTTAAACATGTCAGCTGCTGACAATAGTGTTGCCATCTGCAGCCTGTGCTGTCAACGCATAAGTCGCAGTAAGCGCAACACTCACCTAGGGATGACAGCCTTAAGAAGGCACCTGGCCTCCCATCACCGAGCCCAGTGGGAGCAATGCCGTCAGAACCCACAAAGCTACACTCCCGACACTCCACATCCTGCCTCTTCTCCTTCTCCTCTCTCCTCCCATTTGTCCTCCACTCCACCTTCTACCATCCTGTCGTTGTGTTCATATGGCAGAAGCCAGGCTTCCGTGGCCCAAATGTTCAAGGGTAAAAAGTTGATGACGCTGGATAACCTTCTTGTCCAATGGCTGACCGCTGGCTTGTCGGAACTCCTAGCCCGCCAACTACTGCCATATAAACTGGTGGACTCGGAGGCCTTTAGAAAATTTGTAGCCATTGGCACAACGCAATGGAAGGTCCCTGGAAGGAAATATTTCTCCCAGAAGGGCATCCCAGAGCTATATGGCCACGTTCAGCGGCAAGTGAATATATCTCTGGCACACAGTGTTGGTGCCAAGATACATCTGACCACAGATATGTGGTCTAGCAAACGCGGGCAGGGAAGGTACATAACTTTTACTGCCCACTGGGTGAACCTTCTGACGGCCGTCAAGCATGTAACCGGTGGCACCCGTGTGGATTTGGTGTTACCACCACGAATTGCATGCAGGTCTGCATCTTCTTCTCCTCCTCCATCTTCCATCTCCTCCTCGGCTGACTCCTCCTTTTCCACTGCTACCACCTCTTCCGCTGCACCCCCCAAGCTCCCCAGAACCTATTTGACGTGCCAGGTGAGACGGTGCCATGCTGTGCTGCGGCTGTTGTGCCTGGAAGGTAAGAGCCACAACGGTCCTGCACTGCTTTCAGCTCTGCGGTCACAGGCCGATCAGTGGCTAACCCCGCTCAATTTGACAGTTGTTAAAGTGGTGTGCGACAACGGTGCCATTCTGCTGAGCGCCCTGAAACAGGGCAAAATGGCACGCGTCCTGAACTTAGTCGTCCAGTGATTTGTTGCCAAATATCCCGGGGTCTAGGATGTCTTGCGGCAGGCCAGGAAAATCTCTGGCCATTTTAGAAGATCTTACATGGCCATGGCTCGCCTTGCTGGCGTTCAGCGGCGACACCACCTGCCCGTCAGACGTCTGAATTGTGACAGCCCGACGCTCTGTAACTCCACCTTGTATATGCTTGATAGGCTGCTCCAGCGGCAACGTGCCGTTAATGACTACCTGTATGAACTCTGCAGCAGGACAGTGTCACCGCCAGGTCTGTGAGAAGGTCTGGCAGACGTTGTTCTCTACCTCTTGCATGACGTTCTTTGTTTTGGTTTCACTTTGTCATCTCCTTTCCTTCTCCCAGGTGTCACCTATTTAGACTAATTGTCTCCCTTTATATTCCCTTCCATACTGCCTCCCTTTGCGGTTTATACTACTTCCTGGATTAGGTGTTCACTGCTGGAGGCTGCTGCTGCTGTTTCCTCGGATAAGTCTTTTTCCTTTATTTGTGTTTCCTTGCTGGCTTAATTCTAGGTGACCCTGACTCCGTCCGTATTAAGTGCAGGGAGCCGGTGGTCGTGTCCCCTCACTATTATAGAGTTTTCAGGTGTCACACAGTATTAGGTACGTGGGCATGCAATCGTCTACCATAGAGACCCTTGCTTGGGCATAGCAGTTAGGGAGAGCTCTAGGGGTTTTATAGGGCTCACCCATATGCTCCTTAGTTTGGGATCAAGCCAGTCGGATGTTTATTTATAAGTTCCAGCTTTCTGCAACATCATCCGTGACAGACAGGTTCTGGGGAGCTTGGTTTCTTTTCACCGCGCCAGTGGCTGCTCATGTGCGACGCATGCAGACTTCTGAAGCCATTTGATGAGATCACCAAACTGGTCAGTCGCAGCCAGGGCAGTGACATCATACCTTTACGCCTTCTTTCTGGAGCGTGCATTGCGTTGTGTCATTGATCAAGCCGCCGAGGAGCAGGAGCTGGAAGATGAGGAAGTCGCAATGCTGAATGAATTCCCAGGGAGGGTACTCCATCTGAGACAAGTCAGCAGGAGTGTGAAGAGGAGTCAGAGGAGGATGGTGGCTGGGGGATGGAGGAGGAGCAAAAAGAGCAGGCTTTGAGGGGGACTTTAAACTTTTCGGGGATCCCTGGTTTTTTCCGTGGCTGGGGGGAGGAGACCGAGAACGACATTCTCCTGGGCGATGAGCAGAAGCCAGGGCGCTCCACCGCTTCCAATTTAGTGCAAATGGGAGGCCTTCATGCTCCAGTGTTTGAAGAGGGACCCCCTTCTAAAAAGCATAAACGGCAAGGACCAGTACTGGGTGGCAACGTACTTAGACCCCCGGTACAAACACAAAATGATTTATTTTTCTATACCAGCATCACTGCCTGAAAGCCAAGAAACTCTTGTGTACACAAACTTTTGTGGCCCTCATGTTTTTATCTCTCTATAGATACATATCTCACTACCTGACTCATCTGGTCTATCTTTGCAATGTCTTGAGTAGTGTCAATAATCAGGGAATAAAAATTAGATTGCTTCACATCCGATAAAATCTGATGTTGAACCGTTTTCGATTAAAATATCTATTTATTCATTTTGAATTTGGGGGCTTATGTATTTTGCTGTGCGCTCTGGTAATTGTAGCAATTGTTTAAGAAGAGGATCATACTCCGCTAGCAACTCTATGATTGCAAGGAAATTACCACTGTTGCTTTTTCCAACCTTTTCTCTTTGACCACGAAACGCCATATTTGCCATTTGCCAGGTGACATTAACTATTCGTTTTAAAACTTGCCTCCAGAAGTTTTTTCTTTTCTAATTTGCCCTTCAGTTTCCTAGTCAATTGTACCTTCCCTTCGCCACTAATCATAAATAGTGTTGATCGCGAATATTCTAATCGTGAATTATTATTGCGAATATTGGAACTTCGAGAATTCGCGAATATCTAGAATATAGTGCTATATCTTCGTAATCCCAAATAGTCAAGATTTATCATTTTTTTCATCAGTACCCATTAACCCTCACTGCTTCTTGCTTGTGGGCCAATGAGAAGGCCGTAATATCTTTGACTTTAGGAGTAGTGTTGATCGTGAATTTTTGTATCGCAAATTTTTATTGCAAATTTTCCGATTGCCGATTTTCGCAATCAAGAAAATGACTGGAGATCACGTATTCTCGAATTTGCGAATATATGATGAATATTTGCCCAAATATTCACGAAATATCGCGAATTCGAATGTTGCCCCTGCTGCTCATCACTGATCATAAACCACACAAGCATCAATATAAGTCTGTGAACTTTCATGAAGCTGTATTTTGGTGGATAAGCCTTTCCAATTTTGTATGCCCTTGGCCCAAGCTGGGTTTAACCCCAATTTCTTGCGATCACCAAACAGCCAACATGGCTCACAGTAGGCTGCATTTAATTTTGGAGAGTAACATAGCCAAGTAATTGGAAATGTGTGGCCAGTCTTAGTTACTCTTTCATAGTAAGTCTCAGAAAAGAACCTTTTTTGCTGATCTTTATCTCTTGGGAAAGGTCCTGGAGGTCTACAAGGACCATTGGCAATAACAAATCTCTTCACACTCGCTTCAGTAATAGTTACTGGAAAGTTTGCTCTGTCTGTCACATATTTTTCAGAAGCCAAATCTATATTTATACCAGTGGCGTCAGCACCAGTAGCTAAATCACTGCTAGATAATTCAGCATCATCATCAGGGCAACTTGGCTCGCTTTCACCAGGTTCTGTTGTACTTAATTCAGGGATACTGTGCAAGTCAGCTGAAGTACTTGGTTCGCTGACCTGTACAGACTCCTGCACTATGGCAGCTGAGGGGGTAAGACTTTCTGGCATGCCTTCTACATTCTGAGTGGCTTCAGTAACAGAAGAACTTTCACCACAGCTAGGAGCAATAAAGAAACTAGTAATTTTTGGAAGTTTTCCAGTTTTTGGCTTTCCTCTCTCTTTTTTTTTTTGCTCTTCTGAGCGCCACTGAGATGTTGATAACTTGACATCAGGACACTCTGTAGAAACTGTATAAATAACTTTTAATGGTTACTAACTATTTCATAACTTTTGGTAATGTGATAGAACAGGCAAATATAAGACACTTTGTAATATATAATCTGTAAAATCAGGAGAAAATGCCCCTATCTCCATTTATCAGCTCCTTTCCTTTCCATCCCTCACCTCCTAAATTGGTTTTCATTCTGCAAAGGCAGCTGGGGTAATACTTAGTTGTCAGATTACAGGTAACATAGAGATCTATGGAGAGGTGAGAGGGCATGAGTGAACTAGAGAGTGAACAGTCATAGGCAGAGAGATATACATGCTACAGCAAGAAATAGTTTTATATCTTACTGCCAAGTTGTTTTAATAAAAAAATTTCAACTTCCTTATTACCTACAGATGCAGCAAAATTAAACTCAACGATAAAGGGATCCAGCTGCTTCCTGGCAAATATGGTAGGATTTGAGAGAACAAATAATGCTACATGCAACGGTTTTTGACTGGCCGACTCCCGGTATTATCTGCCAGGACAGCCTGCAGCAGAGCTGTGCCGCACATATGAAAGTAGCCTTAGGAAATCTATTTCTCCTACTTTCTGTGTGTGTAGTTTATGTATAATGCAGATCAAGCACACCGTATAATCTGACATAGAGACTGCCACAGGGATGATAAATAAATGCCATATACAAGACATATAATGTCCAGAAACAGAATCATTACTAGGCTTCGCTGAAAAGTAATTTTAAAGGTGTTGTCTCACTTTAGCAAATGGCATTTATCATGTAAAGTTAATATAAGCCACTTACTAATGTATTGTGATTGTTAATATTGCTTCCTTTGCTGGCTGGACTTTGCTTCCATGGTTATGAACACCCTGCATTCCTGCAGCGGTGGCCAAGCCTGCACAATATAGGAAAAAGCACCAGCTTCCCAGGTGGCCAGGACTGAATGAGCACACATTGTCCACCATTTTTTTTCTATAGTGTGCAAGCATGTCCACCGCAGCTGTATTGCAGGGTGGTCATAACCCCTGGATAAGAGCAGTGTATACTGTGATGGGAAAATGAATCCAGCCAGCAAAGGAGGGAATCAGTCAGTCATCACTCCTAAATTATCTGTTTTAATAAATGTATTTCCCATTAAATAACTCTGGGACTTCTTTTACTTTATGTTGGGCTGTGCCTCTATTATTCCTATTAAAAGTTAGTAAATTTAATGCCAACTGGTTGTTATCAGCTAGTGGTGTTTCCCTATACAGTTTGACATTCTCCAATCAGTGCTGCCAATGGCATACTGTGTAGGGACCCCCCTCCACTCACCCCAAGCAGTAATATCTAGTTGGCATTGAACCGACAACCTTCTAATAGAAATAACAGAGGAACCACACAAGTCATAGTGAATTATGAGAAAAGATGATCCAGAATGACTTAATTGAGAATTCAAATATTCTCCATTCTGGAAGTCATGGTCTTCCCTCCGCCTCTTATCCAACAAGTTGTAGTAGGACAAATGTCGGCGCCTAGTGCTGAAGGTAGCTGTACTTACATGGTCAAGCTTTTTCTGTCTGTGCTGAGGTCACCACTAGCGTCCTCTTCTCCTCTGCTTGCTTTTCTGACCAACTTTCTCTGTGCTGTGGAGCTCAAAGGGGTATATTCAAGATGCAAGTCTGAGGAAGGATCAAAACACACAATCACATCAGTAAAATATTCATTATGTCGCCATATTTCCATTTTACCCTTTTAACATGTCTGTTCACAGAACAATAGTTTACTGATCTTAGGTCAGTCGTCAGTGTAAAAAATCACGGAGACATGCCCTATTTTGGTTTGTAATGTGAATCTAGCATGCCCATTATAGTCTATGGGTCCGTGAGAAAACACGTACACAACATGGATAGCATCCATGTTGCATCCGCTTTTGGTCCATTATTCACTGACCACTAATAGGAGATGCTCTGGAAGTTAAGATGTGTTAGTGGAATATAGGTGACACATGCAACATTGATGGATTAATCCAACCTGCAGCCCTCCATCTATTGCAACTACAAGGCAGGGCATGCAAGTTAGATTTGCACCAGCTGGAGGTCTGAAGTTTGGACATCACTCTGATGTTGAAGTGTACCTAAACTTTAAGAAAAAAGTTTATTAAACTCTATTGTAAGTGCCTTAAAATAACATTTTCTATGACTTTTTTTCTCTAAGAAATAGGTGCTGAACTCAGGTGCCCCATAGCGCTTTATAATCCGTACTCTCATACACTGCTGATATGAGCGATGTACAGCACACATCACTGCTCCTGCCTGTCTGCTTGGTAAAAAATGGCATAGATGGGCTATGTCATGCTTTAGCAGAGTGGGCACAGGACAGTGGACACAGAGCGATATGTATGTGAGCACAGGTGAACGAGTGCAGGGCAGGAGCCTGCATACACATCGCTTCTCCTGCCTGTGTCCACTGTGCTAAAGCCGGACGTAGACAATCCCCCACATCTTAACCCCTTTGCTACCAGCGTCATTTTGTCATCACTTCTTTTACCCCAAATGGTTGCAGTACACCACTGGCCAAACCCCTTTAACTCCTTGCTGCTGATGCTGAGTATGCACATAGCCACCAATCATATTCTTCCCCCCCCCAAAGGTGACTGATGGGGGAATTATGATTGGTGGCTATGTGCATACTCAGCATCAGCAGCAAGGAGTTAAAGGGGTTTGGCCAGTGGTGTACTGCAACCATTTGATGCAACCATTTGACGAGGGAATTATGATTGGTGGCTATGTGCACACTCATCATCAGCAGCAAGGAGTTAGAGGGGCTATCCAACCCCTAATGCCCTCCAAAATGCCCGGGGTGGGGGAGTAGGAGGAAAGCACATTGTCCTCTATGAGCCCCCCGAGTCCTCTATGAGCCCCCAAAATGCTCAGGACAGTGTTCTTTCCTCCTACTCCGCCCCTGGGCATTTTGGGGGGCATTAGCAGTTAGGGGCTCATAGAAGACTCAAGGAAGGGAGGCTCATAGTGGACAGTGTGCTTTCCACCTACTCCTCCCCCCTCTGGGCATTTTGGGGGGCATTAGGGGTTGGGGTGGCTCATAGAGGACTCAGGGGGAAGAAGCTCATAGAGGACAGTGTGCTTTCCTCCTACTCCTCCCCCCCGGGCATTTTGGGGGGCATTAGAGGTTGGGGGCTCATAGAGGACTCAAGGGGGGAGGCTCATAGAGGACAGTGTGCTTTCTTCCTACTCCCCCCTCTCGGTCATTTTGGGGGCATTAGGGGTTGGGGGGAACTCATAGAGGCTCATAGAGGACTCGGGGAGGGGGAGGCTCATAGAAGACAGAGTAGGAGGAAAGCACACTGTCCTCTATGAGCCCCCCTCCCTAACTCCCTATGAGTCCTCTTGCTGCATACTCAAGTCATACATGAACCAACCATATAGACCGTGTACGGTCAGGAGCTGTCCTTCAGTCTGGGCCAGGGGGCCTGCACTCACTACCACTGCACTGGCTGTCGGCTGTTGACTTCAGGCGGGTGGCAGACGTGATGCGAGGATGATATGCCGGGGCCGGGTGCAGCACGCGTCACCAGTGGCATAGCGTGTGGGGAGCCAGGGGGGCCGTTGCCCCAGGCACCAGACTGCAGGGAGCGCTGGCTGCCGCTTGTGCTAAAAAACTATGAACTTACTGACTGAGTGAGTTTCGCTTTGCTGCACTGCGCAGTGGCGCAGCTTGAGGAGCGGTATCAACCGAACGAGCGCGCGCACAGAAGTACGAAGCTCCGTCCACCTTCTGGGCGGAAAGAACCTGCGGAGCCGGAGCAAGAAGAAGATGGCTGCCGCAGTGTGCCGCTTCAGGACTCCATAGAAGGCAGCCTAAATGAGCGTCGAGCAACACTGACAGTGAGTCAGTCAGACTTTCAGTGTCAGTTAGTGTGACAGCTCCCTGAGTGTTAGGTGTGGAGTGGGCAGGCGGTATATTAAGGGTAATACAGCTGGTAGGCCTGGTATATGGACTGGACAGCAAAGATGGCATCCTCTGGGCAGTACTGTCTCTGGTCATCCTTCACCAGAACCCTGACTGCCACCTGCTTGGCCTGGCTCTCATGGCACTTCACTGCCTGCTGCTTGCTTATCAGTGAGTGACAGTCAGTGTCACAGTGTGACTGAATCACTCCCTGAGTGTTAGGTGCCCGAAACACTTCAGAATTCATCCTGCTGCTTTTGTCAGCAGTCACATCAATAAATACAAGAGAACCAGTTCCATTGGCAGCCATAGATGCCCACGCCATGACACTACCACCACAATGCTTCACTGATGAGGCGATATGCTTAGGATCATGAGCAGTTCCTTTCCTTCTCCATACTCTTCTCTTCCCATCACTCTGGTACAAGTTGATCTTGGTCTCATCTGTCCATAGGATGTTGTTCCAGAACTGTGAAGGCTTTTTTAGTTGTCGTTTGGCAAACTCTAATCTAGCCTTCCTGTTTTTGAGGCTCACCAATGGTTTACATCTTGTGGTAAACCCTCTGTATTCACTCTGGTGAAGTCTTCTCTTGATTTTTGACCTTGACACACATACACCTACCTCCTGGAGAGTGTTCTTGATCTGGCCAACTGTTGTGAAGGGTGTTTTCTTCACCAGGGAAAGAATTCTTCGGTCATCCACCACAGTTGTTTTCCGTGGTCTTTCGGGTCTTTTGGTGTTTCTGAGCTCACCGGTGTGTTCCTTCTTTTTACGAATGTTCCAAACAGTTGTTTTGGCCATGCCTAATGTATTTGCTATTTCTCTGATGGGTTTGTTTTTTCAGCCTAATGATGGCTTGCTTCACTGATAGTGACAGCTCTTTGGATCTCATCTTGAGAGTTGACAGCAACAAACAAATTCCAAATGCAAATAGCACAATTGAAATGAACTCTGGACCTTTTATCTGCTCATTGTAATTGGGATAATAAGGGAATAACACACACCCGGCCATGGAACAGCTGAGAAGCCAATTGTCCCATTACTTTTGGTCCTTTAAGAAGTGGGAGGCACATATGCAAACTGTTGTTATTCCTACACCGTTCACCTGATTTGGATGTAAATACCCTCAAATTAAAGCTGGCAGTCTGCAGTTAAAGCACATCTTGTTCATTTCATTTCAAATCCATTGTGGTGGTGTATAGAGCCAAAAATTTTAGAATTGTGTTGATGTCTCAATATTTATGGACCTGACTGTATAATAGCCCCCTCTGTATTACAATATATAATTGCCCCTCTGTATTATTATAATATATAATGGCCCTCTATATTATTAGTATATATAATGGCCCCCTGTATATAATGATAGTAGAGGATGATAGTAAAGTGAGGAATCTAAAAATGTTTTCTGTGAAACTCTGAAGAGATGAGACGCGGCTGAAAGAAGGTATCATGGCGGTCTTATCTCCGAATGAAGACGTTGAGGAAAGTCTACATCACAGGAGATGTCCCTGGATGGATGAGGTATGTGGTGCTGTATTCTACTGTATATATAATGTCCATCCACATATTTGTTTCACGGTAGGGTTGGGGGGTGGATTGAGAATATGGCCCACCCTGCCGCATCCTGGCCCCAGACTCTAGCTAGGCTAAATTTAATTTGCATAGGCATTGCATCATAAAACAGTTGTTTGAATTCCCCAGATTCCCAATTTGGGGACCTATGCGCTAACCATAGGCATTTTTAAGGATAGAGAGGAATTCCCGGGGACTTTGATTGGGTCTACATGTGAGTTTATAAATATCAAGTTTTGCAGCAGTAATAATCGGGTAAGGGCCGAATTCTAATTTCACCTTTTGCAAAACATCCTGCCAATCCCGGATCCCCCTGTCTCTGAGGGAAATAAAGTAGTGGCAATACTTATTTTCAAATGCCCATGGTAGGAATCTGTTCCTGTCCGCATCAGAGTACAATTTTAAAGAATCCATTGTGGACTGGTACAGTTCTAAGTGATCAGCAATTTCAGGAAAACCTCTCTTAGAGAATTTAGCTACAGTGGCGTTTATAAATTTACCTCTCATCCCCCTTGTGGACAAAATCATGCCTGTGCGGTAGGGAATAAGCCACACACTTTTCCACATCACTGTCATAATCACTCATACTCCGCTCACTTCCATCATACCCACTTGGCACAGGTGACTTAACCCGAACATTCCTCTCTAGGGGAAGGTGTGGGGGACACTTCTGTGGCTTTTTGTGTCACTAGCGCCTAGTAAGGCGGTTACAGCTTGAAACACCTGACTTAATTGGGTTAATGCCTCCTGTGTAATCATGCCATAACCCTCGGGTGGCTTAGGGTTTCGGATGGATTCCGCTCCACGTGATAACAACATATTTGTATTTTGGGGTGTGAGAGCTGGAGGATCCAAAAATCTCTAATTATCAGACAGATTACTTTCAACATTGACTATAGTATGGCTTGGTAGGTCTGTTTGCTGAAGTCTGCAATAACGGAGGCTCAGCTAATCTGCCTCCCTTTTTAGTTGATGATAGGCAACATGGCTGAGATCGAGCTCACTGTTTAAGTCCTAGATCAATGCTTTTGCAGATTCTAACTCTGTTTCTATATGGGCCTGCATGTCTGTTATATGCATATTTCTACTCTTTAAGAGGGTAGTGACTTCTAATATTGCATACAGGACTGGTGGCAATATCTTTAAGAGGTGTTGTTCTTTACTGGCGTTACTTTTAAGCACACCAAAATAGGTTAGATGTCTCCTGACTGTACCAAATTATGTCCATACATCCACACATTCTCTTTTGGCTTCTGCCTGCAGCTCACTTAACCATGCAGTTACATCCTGATCCAAACCCAACTGTAAATTTACATATTCAACAATGTTGTGGATTAACTGTTCCGGGCTAGATGGACTTCATCAGAACCCACTTCACTACTGGCTGCGCTCATTTTCCCTACCAATAATTAGTACACAGATATATGAACAATCTGTTTAGCCAAGAAAATTATGGAGCGTTTACTATTTGCACAAATTATTAATAAAGTAACTTGATCTCGGTGGGACCTCCAATTTATGTCAGGGATATAAAGCAAATGTTTTCTATAAAAGAAAGGTTCAAAGGAAAAATTTCAAAGGGAATTGATCCTAGAGTTGGACATATAAAACACCTCAAAAAGAGTTTGTCGTTAATTTAATTATATTATGCAATTAGTAAAACATGGGTCAAGCGTCTATGCAAAAATATCAATTATTTATTATACAATAACTTAGAATACAATCAAAGCTTAATCAATATAAAATTCAATAATATGTAATAACACGCAGTAATATGTAGTGCCCTAAATTCGTCACTAGATGGCTCTAACACAAATACCAGCGTTCCTTATTACCTCTCAAACATAAAATGTAATACAACCATCTCGACCACAATTATGAGATATACTCTCAGTTAACACAGTAAACTCAATAGTGATTAGCGTAGATACGAACCCTTGCTCTGCTTAAACTTTGACCAATCTCGGATATTGGGTAGTATTGCGACACAACTTATAAATTATCAGGCCTGATATTGACTATGGAATGTGAATATTCCAATGAGAGTTTCTCCGATATCAATATTAGATCTTTTATTCAGTAATATGCATGCTTACTGAATAGTAATAATATTGATGTAGCACTTTTAACATTATACATCCGTACTAAATATCAGGCCAATTAATTCAATCAATACTACACATAATAAAGTGATGCGTTACTTAAGAATGCAGATGATATGCAGAGTCTAAGGGAAGGCAGTCAATCAGTAAACATCAACACTCACAGCAGGAAAGCTAGGGATTGTGGGGATTGTAGTCTTTGAAGTTTTGTGAAGGAAGATTAGGCGCCATGATATGGGTTCTTGTTGGGTCACAGCCTGCAGCCTTAATGCAGTTTTTCAAAAATTAAGTTACTTTACCAGAATACCCCTTTAACCTTTTTTACAGTGCCATGCAAAGGAACAGGATAGATATCACAACAAACGTATAAAATATAGTTCCACAGTATTTAACAGTATAAGGCTACTTTCGCATCTGCGTTTTTTATGGATCCATCATGGATCAGCAAAAACGCTTGAGTCATGTTAATACAACCGGCTTATCTCTAAAATAGCCATGACTGATCCATCACTAAAACCATTGTGAGTCAATGGGTGCCAGATCTGTTTTCCTTTGTGTCCAAGAAAATGGATCCAGCACCATTGACTTACATTGTGTGTCAGGATGGATCCGTTTTACTCCGCATCCCATGCCAGACAGAAAAACACTGTTTGCAGCATTTTTCTGTCCGCGATGGGGATGCAACCAAACGGAATGGAATGCATTCTGGTGTATTCCTTTTCGTTAAGTTCAGTTTTGCCTCCATTGACAATAAATGGGGACAAAACTGAAGCGTTTCCTCCTCTATTGAGATCCTGTGATTTCAATGGGGACAAAACTGATCAGTATGCATTCAGTTCAGTTGCGTTTTTGGGCCGGACGAAAAACCACTGAAAGCAGCGTTTTTGTGTCCAGTGTGAAAGTCCTCGCCGGAACTGCCTGCCAGATCCGGCAAACCGGATGCAAACGTATGTATTTGCTGTCATCCGGAAAAACGGATCCGGTATTTATTTATTTTTCTTATTTTGAATGGTCTGCACATGCGCAGACCGCAAAACCGGATCCGTTTTGCCAAAACACTTGCGACAGATCCGGCATTAATGCATTCCGGCAAGTGTTTAGGATTTTTGGCCGGAGAGAAAACTGCAGCAGGTATTTTCTTCGGCCAAAAAACTTAAGAGGGACTGAACTGATGCATACGGAATGGAATGATCTCCATTCAGAATGCATTCGGATAAACCTGATCAGTTTTTTTCCGGTATTGAGCCCCTGGGACAGAACTCAATACCAGAAAACAAAAACGCTAGTGTGAAAGTACCCTTACTGATAATACAACCATCTGCATCCGTTATGAACGGATCTGGTTGTATTATCTTTAATTCCCAAGACGGATCCGTCATGAACTTCATTGAAAGTCAAAGGGGGACGGATCCGTTATCTATTGTGTCAGGACGGACGGAAAGCAAACCACAGCATGCTGCGGTATGCTCTCCGGTATGAGAACGGAACGGAATGCATTTTGGAGCATTCTGTTCTGTTCAGTTACGTTTTGTCCCCATTGACAATGAATGGGGACAAAACGGAATAGTTTTTTTCCGTTATTGAGACCCTATGACGAATCTACTGGAAAATATTAACATCAGGGCGAAAGTAACCTTAGTCAGTTCAAGTTAACCATTTAAAGTGAAATAAAGTAAGGAATTGATTACTTTGCATAGGGAAAATAGGGACAAATGTCCAGACTTCAAAGTACCCCTGCTCCAGGGCACTGCATAAGGCTCAATGCACATGACCAATAGCAACTGTGTGCATCCAGCATTCTACCATTCTGCACGTCTCGCTTTATGTTAAAAATTCTTGTCACAAAATGGGTAAAAATAGGATATGTTCTATATTTTTTTGCGGGATGGACATGTGAATGCGGAGTGCTGTATGCATTTTTTTGCATCCCCATTTAAATTAATGGGTTTGCAACCGATCTCCGATCTGCAAAAAATTCATATTGGATGCAGACCAAAAATATAGGTGCATATTACATGTGAGATTTATATAATTACTAGCTGAAGGACCCGGCTTTGCTCGGGTATATTTAATCTATTTTATTTAATGTTTGTATGTGTCGTTAAAAGATATCAACACTATCCACTATAAGTTGTCCCTTAAAATTGGACCTCCACAGCAGCCCACCCCCTTAACTTTGACCTTTACAGCAGCATTCCCCTTTAACAGTGACTTTCACAGCATACCACCCCCTTGACAGTGACCTCCACAAGGGCCCGCCCCCTTAACAGTGGCCTTTACTTTTTTGGGGGCGTGTCCTTTTTAAACAGCTCACTCTAAAACAGCAGCACTGTATTGTCTGAGTGAGAGCTACAGGGAGAAAGTCACCCTCCCTCCCACCCCTGCAGCTGACAGAAGTTGATTTTTACCTTCATTTTTTCAATCCCCGTCAGCTCAGGAGTGGGGGCGTGGCCTAATCTGATCATGTGGCTTAGCGGGACCTGGAGGTGGGGTTTTAAGTCTTTTGAGGGTGGACACATTATGGCAGGGAGGGGGCGTGTCTGGGCTCCTTCCTGCAAGAGTGAAGCCCCTCTGGGCACCTTACTGGCTCATTTGCATACCAAATAAACTGGATTTTTAGAGGATAAAAACCTTTATTGCTGGAACAAAGGCACATCTTGAAATAAGGTACTAAGTGCTATTAGGCCCTGGCTTTACTGCAATTATCCTGGTGACAGATTTCCTTAAAGCTCTCCTACAGCAGTGAAGATGGCTGGGTTGTTATGGAAACCTGGAGTAAAACTGTGTATGTGGAGACTGGAGGACCTAGGAGCTTCTATTGGCTAATAAGGGTCATGTGACCAAGTGTCAGGGCAGGGTTCGGGAAAACCCCCCACCGTGCAAAGACAGAGACTGCAATGCCAGATAGGAAGGAACAGGGAGCAGGTCACCACCTAGCACAACCCTGAACTCACCTTAGACACCTACCGCATGAGCCGCCTCATGCTCACCAACCTTTGACCCTACTATCCCTACAAAGCCCTAGGCCTAATGACAGGGCAGAGACCACCCATTCATCCAACACCACGGATGAATGGTGTCTCAAACGGCCCAATGGCAAGCAGGATAGAAGGCCATGGGCTAAACAGTACGGCAGGTAAGTTACACAGTAACATAACTATGCAATCCTCACTTACCTGCCATAGCCATTATGGAAGGTGGCTCCAAGCTGGGAGAGCCCACAGGCGAGTCTTTGCTTAAACCCCTCCGGGAAAGCCCGCCCCTTTCGGAGCCTCATACAACAATCAAACCTCCAAGCAAACCCGCACCATAACTACATACACCAGGTGGGGGGAGGAATGACAGAAACACACCGGAGGGGACAACAGACAAAGCAAGAAATACAAAATAACAAATAAGGATAGCTCACACAGACAGTATCATTCAGCCCAGGGGCAGAGCTCCACATCAAGCTGACAAACAAACCAAACTGACACTCAGGCTCCACCACACCAACATATAGGAGGCCTGAGGTCACACCCACCACACCCACCACACCTACCAAGCACACCTTAACCCCGTCCACATCAAAGCAGGGAAAGGAAACATCCTAAAAGGGAAAGCGTGCACACATGCATAAAAACAAGTTGCCACCGGCAACCAGCATGCGCGGCGAAAATGTCACACACCGAGTCCGTGACACCAAGCTTCTATTGGCTAATGCATTTTTGGGAAAATCTCAAGAACGGTACATCCTAGAGAGCTGAGACCTGATCTAAAACCTTCCCAGACACCTGATTTACCTGTGTGCCAAATTTTGTGATTGTAAATTTGACGGTGCGGATTCCTTTAGCGGACATACACACACACACACACACACTTACACTCAGCTTTATATATTAGATTATTCTTATTAATAATTGTCATAGATAAGAAGTATAGATAATAAAACTATTTTGTCTTCTGCTGATGTCACGACCATGGTTGTGGTCGTGACTCCTTGGTTCGCATGCTGTTGTCAGCGGTTTGTCTTATGTTGTCTTCCACAGGTGTGGGCTCTGTATCTTGCCTCATGTGTGGTTGCCGCTGGCAACATAAGGTTGTTGGCAGTGGAGCGACCTGAGCGGTTGCTAGGCGCTCGCTGTCACGGCATGCGGTTGCCTCTGGCAACGTGTGGTTTTACTGTTCACTTTTTATGTTTGGTGAAAGGGAGTTTGATGTCTGTACACTTCCCCTTTAAGTGACACTTACCTGGTTTGGTGATGGAAGGGTTAAGCTCCTTTCCTAGTGTGTGTGTGCGGGTGTGGCCGCTTGGGTTATTTAGCTTCCTGCTGGATGGCAGAAGCTTGAGGGGTACTCCAGGCATGTTGCTGAAGTCGTCCTTCTGGTATCCTGTTACCATCCTTCCAGTAAGGGCCACCCTTCCGGTCATAAATCCAAATCCCTGATGTTTAGTTGATGTCCTATGCTTTTGGTTTTTATTGCAGCTATGGATGTCCTGGTTCCTCTGTGTTCTTATGTGTGTGCTGTTTGTCTAATGTTTGTGTGGACAGCGTTTCTGAGCACGGGTTCCAGTCAGCAAGGCTGTGGCAGGTTAGTGTGGAACTGTTTGGTTCACCTGTCATATTCATAGGTCTGTTCTTGTTCCCCTTCTCCCTGCTGCTTGGCCAGTGAGACTCCTGTTCCTCCGTGCCTAGGAGGAATAGGTAGTCTTACCCTCCTCCTAGTTCAGGGCCAGCCTGAGGGCTTCTAGGGACTATTAGGTTCCAGAGTATGAGCCCTCCTACAATCGGGGTCGGCTCATACGGCTAGGAGACAAGGTCAGTGTTAGGGACGCAATAGGAGGTGACCTGCTCCCTAATTCTGTCGTCCTGGCCGAGTAGCGACCGGACATCTTCACAATATCGCACGGCTGAGGGTTTCCCCCATCCTCAGTTGTGACAGCTGAATGCTAATAGGAATTACAATGGCTGATTAAAGAGATTTCCTGGTTTTGAAACCCCATTTTTCTATATACTATGAAGCAATTCTGAGTAAACAGAAATGAATTCATGGTTCAGGATCTTCATCTCTTGATTATATGACATTAAGACAACAGCACTCTTAATGTATGCAGAATAGAGGTTTTATTCATAAGGCAACTATACATTCAAGTGACTTTTCGGTCCAAACAATGACCTTTTTTAAACACTGTGAATTAATACAAACAATACAAAATAGTCATATTGAAACGACGTCAAGTGCGACCATATTTATACAGACACCAATGTAGTATTACAGCTCTCATGTTAAACCACAGTGTCTCCACATTGTTTTCCTATAATAGAATGTGTCCACCGGACTTATCGTATAAGTAAAAGTTGCAAATTGCAGGGTTACATATTGATGTAAGCAGCTATGTACATTTTAGCTCGTGGTATGCTCAGTATACAGGATAACGAAAAAGAAAGAGTTAACTATACAAGACAAACGTGACAAAGCAGATGCATTCACCCTAGTGTATATCGTATGCAGATCCTCCTATCTGTATGATATAGTTAAAGACATACATAGAACTTATCAGGACATATGTCCTAAATAAGGCAATTCAAAACAGCAGGTAAATATTTACAGTTATCACACAATCTTACAGGTAGGACTATGATAGAAGAAGGAACCAGGTGCCCCCATATGGGGTTGGACTTACCAAGTTGCCAGAGAGAGAAGAGTGAGAGAAGATATATATGAAGTTGAAATAACAGGAAGAAATATGAAAAAGGATACTTCAAAGATTGGCAAACAAGGTGGGGGTCCGGTTCCTAATGTATCTGGAAAAGAGAAAACACAGTATTAGTTTCTCAATTTTAATTACTTCAAGCTAATAGACAAATCAATGCACATGATCAGATGAAGGCTGCTAGTTCATATTCTCTGTTAAGGCGCCTCAATTCCAGTCTTTGTAGCATGTGTATCCAATAGGCCTCCCGTTTTTTCAGCATACGTTGTCGGTCCCCCCTCCTTCACGTCTAAGCACACTTACGTTCTGTTCTATGACCTGGAATTTGAATTGAGATAGACTGTGTTTCATTTTGTGATAATGGTATGGAACTGGAAGTAAGATTCTGACAGCAGATGGTGGATTCGTGCTGACAGACCCTATCCCAACGCTTTGGGTTGTCTCGTCAACATATACCAGGCTGCAGGGGCATTTCAAAACATAAATCACATAATTAGACTGATAAGTGTGGTAACCTTTGATTTGTATCTTTTCCTCTGTTTGTGGATGATGGATTTTATCGCCTTTCAACACGTTCGAACACTGGGCACAATGTAGGCAAGGAAATGTACCCTGTCTGGCCTTTTCCTCATAAACGTTGATGTAGAGTGCAACGGTTGGGGCCCACATCTGCTCTAACCATCCAATCCTTCCGATTTTTGGGTCGTCGAGTGCAGGATAGAAATCGTGTTTGGAATTATTTGATATTAGTATAGGAACGGGAGAGAATACTCCAATGTTTATTGAGAATGTTGGTTATTTTATGTGAGTAGGGGTGGTATGTAAAAAAAAAAAAAACTCCTCCTTCGTGAGGCGTACTGGATATTCAGGTTGAATAGCAGAGTTCCTGCGGGACTGAATCTAAAAAAGGAGCTAATGTATATTTATCAATAACGTGCATTGAAGCTCAGCAAATAGATGTCTTTCCAAACTGGCCATATTGGATCCCTGTGTAGAGTTTTTTTTTTTAATGTTATGAGGTGAGGCCATATAAGTGTTAGTCACCATATGTTTTATTAGGTAGTATGCTATTCACACTGTGCGGTTTTTTGTCCAGTCAGATGTTGGAAGTTTGGAGGTGGAGATTGTCAGTGCCCCATGATCAGAGATAAATAGGGGTTAATCTGGGAAATAAACCTGTGCACAGTGTCAAAGGCATCTATGATTTGATTGTGTGTTTAGGTGACAGGTGTTAATCATGATGGAGTGACAAATGGTGGAGGCTTTTCCCTCCCCTTGATTTTGGAGAGGAGGGATTAGAGCACACTTAAATTCATGCTCTCCATTATGATACTTTGTTACGACTAAGGACGTAGTGTCTGAAACGCGTCAACAATCACTGTATACAAGGTGGATGTGTCTGCTGTACTATTTTATACCAAAATAAAGGAGAAGTTTTAGAGGACGTTTATTGAATCTGGAGCCGTTTTTCTACATATCTTCTGCGCTGCCTTAAACTGGGACACACCCAAGGCTTCAGGAGTCCGGAGCAATAAAAGACCAGGGAGGTGAGCTGGATAAAGTATGTGTGTGGTATGTATGTACAAAGGGGAGTCTTTTCTTGGTTTTTACAGGTTGGTGTCTATTGGATATAGGATTCTGTTTGATGGTAGCCAGGGGGTAACCCCTCTGTTGGAATTTTGCAGTCATTTCTGAGAGTCTCTCCTGTCTAACGTCCTCTGAAGTCACAATTCTTTTAATCCGCTCGAATTGAGATTTAGGTAATTGCAATTGTTGTAGTGTAGTAGATTATTACGGTCTGTTGGTTTGCAATAGAGGTCCTTAATCAGGGAACCGTCATCCTGTTTGTAAACTTGGGTGTCGAGAAAACTAATGGTATGTATATCATGGTGAAATGGTGAATTGTAGTTCGATAAAAATTGAATTTAAATGGGTATGAAATAGTAGGAGTCTTCAGAGCCACCCCACAGGCAAAAGATGTCGTCTATGTATCTTTTCCACATTATGGCATGTTGGAGGAAGAGAGGATGGGGATACATATGTTCTTTTTCAAAGAGGGCCATGTAGCTATTAGCGTAGGGTGGCGCTGCGTGAGAACCCATAGCGGTTCCTTGTTTCTTAATGTAAGAGGAGTCCTCAAACATAAAGAAGTTTTTTTGAAAAACAATGGTTAGGAGATCAATGTAAAAACTTGTCAACTGGGGTGCTATATCTGCTTCTTCTAGTAAGAGTCTGACGGCCCTGATCCATTTTTCATGTTGTATAGAGGTGTATAAGCTATTTACATCCCAAGTTACAAGTCTGCATCTGTCAGAGAGGGGACCTATTTGTCTAATTAGACTGAGAAAGGTAGATGTATCCATCAGGAAGGAGGAGGTGGTTTTAATAATTGGGGTGAAGACTTTTTCTAATAAGATGGATAGGGGTGCTAAGATTGAGTCTAGGGATGCTACAATAGGTCGTCCCGGTGATTTGTCTAGTGTTTTGTGGATCTTTGGGAGTATATAGAAGATTGGGGTAATGGGATTTGGATTGGTCAGAAAATTAACATCATCATCGATAGTACCCTGGCTTCGGTGGCAGGCCAGTGTTGTCTGGATCAAGGTACCAATCTTGAAGGTAGGGTTGGAGAATATTCTTTCATATGCATTTGTATCATTAAGTTGTCTATTAATCTCTTTATTGTAATCCAAACGATCCATAACAACAGTGGCCCCACTGTTGTCCGCAGGTTTTATGATTAGATTACGATTTATGGTTAGGGACGTCAATATCTTTCTTTTAATATTGGACAAATTCGGCGAAATACGGTATTCACCATCTTAAATTTTTTGGGTAAATATGGAGACATCCTTCTTTATCAAATTTGTAAAAGTCTCAATCGCGGGGGCGGTTTTGGGTGGGTTAAATGAAGATTTCATGCGTAGTAAAAAGGTTTTAAGGGTAATTAGAGAGTTAATATCTGAATCACGGGTATTTATCACCGGTTTATCAAGAAAGTATGTCTTTACTCTTAGGCTACGGAAAAATCTCTAATTCCATCTCAAGCTGAAAGGTATTGAATGAATACATCGGACAGAATGATAAACCCTTCTGGAGTAGCATGGACTCAGCTGGACTTAGGAGATGTGAAGAGATATTAATGACTAGAGGTTCCTCCTTACCTTCTTTATGTTTGAGGACTCCTTTTACATTCAAAAACAAGGAACCGCGATGGGTTCTCACGCAGCGCCACCCTACGCTAATAGCTACATGGCCTACTTTGAAAAAGAACATATATATCCCCATCCTCTCTTACTCCAACATGCCATAATGTGGAAAAGTTACATAGATTACATATTTTGCCTGTGGGGTGGCCCTGAAGACTCCTACTATTCCATACCCATTTAAGATCCATTTTTACCGAACTACAATTCACCATTCAGCACGATATACATACCATTAGTTTTCTCGACACCCAAGTTTACAAACAGGATGACGGTTCCCTGATTACGGGCCTCTATTGCAGACCAACGGACCGTAGTAATCTACTCCACTACAACAGTTGCCACACACCCTCCATTTAGAAATCATTATCTAAATCTCAATTCGAGCGGAATAAAAGAATTGTGACTTCAGAGGACGTTAGACAGGAGAGACTTTCAGAAATGACTGTGAAATTCCAACTGAGAGGTTAGATCCTGGCTACCATCTAACAAAATCCCATATCCAATAGACACCAACCTGTAAACGCCAAGAAAAGACTTCCCTTTGTACATAGATACCACCCCTACTCACATAAAATAACCAACATTCTCAATAAACATTGGAGTATTCTCTCCCATTCCTATCCTAATATCGAAGAATTCCAAACACGATTTCTACCCTGTACTCGATGACCAAAAAATCTGAAGGACTGTGGGACCCTACATCAACGTTTATGAGGAAAGGCCAGACAGGGTACATTTCCTTGCCTACATTGTGCTTAGTGTTCGAACGTGTTGAAAGGCGAAAAAATCCATCATCCAGAAATAGAGGAAAAGATACAAATCAAAGGTTACCACATTTGTCAGTCTAATTATGTGATTTATGTTTTGAAATGCCCATGCGGCCTAGTATATGTTGGCGAGAGACAACCCAAAGCGTTCGGGATGGGGTCTGTCAGCACAAATCCACCTTCCGCTGTCAGTATCTCTTACTTCCAGTTCCATACCATTATCACAAAATGAAACACATCTATCTTCATTCAAATTCCAGGTCATAGAACACATAAGTGTGCTTAGACGTGGGGGGGACCGACAACGTATGATGAAAAAATGGGAGGCCTATTGGATACACAGGCTACAAAGCCTGGAACCGAGGGGCCTTAACAGAGAATATGAACTAGCAGCCTTCATCTGATCACGTTCATTGATTTGTCTATTAGCTTAAAGTAATTAAAATTGAGAAACTAATACTGTGTTTTCTCTTTTCCAGATACATTAGGAACCGGACCCCCACCTTGTTTGCCAATCTTTGAAGTATCCTTTTCCATATTTCTTCCTGTTATTTCAACTTCATATATACAGGTGAAACTCGAAAAATTAGAATATCGTCCATTTATTTCAGTAATGCAAATTAAAAAGAATTGCATTAATGCAGCTTAAAATTAGAATTTTGTGAAAAGGTTCAATATTCTAGGCTCAAAGTGTCACACTCTAGTCAGCTAATTAATCCATACCCCCTGAGCAAATGGTACCTCAAAATTATGACTTTGGGGTTTCATAAGCTATAAACCATAATCATCCAAATTATAACAAATAAAGGCTTAAAAATATCTCGCTTTGCATGTAATGAGTCTATCTTATATGTTAGTTTCACCTTTTAAGTGGAATTACTGAAATAAATGAACTTTGCACGATATTCAAATTTTTCGAGTTTCACCTGTATCTTCTCTCACTCCTCTCTCTCCAGCAACTTGGTAAGTCCAACCCCATATGGGGGCACCCGATTCCTTCTTCTATCATAGTCCTACCTGTAAGATTGTGTGCTAACTGTAAATATGTACCTGCTGTTTTGAATTGCTTTATTTAGGACATATGTCCTGATAAGTTCTATATACAGTTGCAAGAAAAAGTATGTGAACCCTTTGGAATGATATGGATTTCTGCACAAATTGGTCATAAAATGTGATCTGATCTTCATCTAAGTCACAACAATAGACAATCACAGTCTGCTTAAACTAATAACACACAAAGAATTAAATGTTACCATGTTTTTATTGAACACACCATGTAAACATTCATAGGGCAGGTGAGAAAAGTATGTGAACCCCTAGACTAATGACATCTCCAAAAGCTAATTGGAGTGAGGTGTCAGCCAACTGGAGTCCAATCAATGAGATGAGATTGGAGGTGTTGGTTACAGCTGCCCTGCCCTATAAAAAACACACACCAGTTCTGGGTTTGCTTTTCACAAGAAGCATTGCCTGATGTGAATGATGCCTCGCACAAAAGAGCTCTCAGAAGATCTACGATTAAGAATTGTTGACTTGCATAAAGCTTGAAAGGGTTATAAAAGTATCTCCAAAAGCCTTGCTGTTCATCAGTCCACGGTAAGACAAGTTGTCTATAAATGGAGAAAGTTCAGCACTGCTGCTACTCTCCCTAGGAGTGGCCGTCCTGTAAAGATGACTGCAAGAGCACAGCGCAGACTGCTCAATGAGGTGAAGAAGAATCCTAGAGTGTCAGCTAAAGACTTACATAAGTCTCTGGCATATGCTAACATTCCTGTTAGGGAATCAACGATACGTAAAACACTAAACAAGAATGGATTTCATGGGAGGATACCCCAGAGGAAGACACTGCTGTCCAAAAAAAACATTGCTGCACGTTTGCAGTTTGCACAACAGCACCTGGATGTTCCACAGCAGTACTGGCAAAATATTCTGTGGACAGATGAAACCAAAGTTTAGTTCTTTGGAGAAAAAAAGGCACAGCACACCAACGTCAAAACCTCATCCCAACTGTGAAGTATGGTGGTGGGGGCATCATGGTTTGGGGCTGCTTTGCTGCGTCAGTGCCTGGACGGATTGCTATCATCGAAGGAAAAATGAATTCCCAAGTTTATCAAGACATTTTGCAGGAGAACTTAAGGCCATCTGTACACCAGCTGAAGTTCAACAGAAGATGGGTGTTGCAACAGGGCAACGACCTAAAGCATAGAAGTAAATCAACAACAGAATGGCTTAAACTAGAAAATACGCCTTCTGGAGTGGCCCTGTCAGAGTCCTGACCTCAACCAGATTGAGATGCTGTGGCATGACCTCAAGACGATTCACACCAGATATCCGAAGAATATTGCTGAACTGAAACAGTTCTGTAAACAGGAATGGTCAAGAATTACTCCTGACCGCTGTGAACGTCTGATCTGCAACTACAGGAAAAGTTTGGTTGAAGTTATTGCTGCCAAAGGAGGTTCAACCAGTTATTAAATCCAAGGGTTCACATACTTTTTCCACCTGCACTGTGAATGTTTACATGATGTGTTCAATAAAAACATGGTAACATTTAATTCTTTGTGTGTTATTAGTTTAAACAGACTGTGATTGTCTATTGTGACATTTTATGACCAATTTGTGCAGAAATCCATATCATTCCAAAGGGTTCACATACTTTTTCTTGAAACTGTATGTCCTTAACTATATCATACAGATAGGAGGATCTGCATACGATATACACTAGGGTGGATGCATCTGTTTTGTCACGTTTGTCTTGTATAGTTAACTCTTTCTATTAGTTATCCTGTATACTGAGCATACCACAAGCTAAAATGTACATAGCTGCTTACATCAATATGTAACCCTGCAACTTGCAATTTTTACTTATACGATAAGTCAGAGGGACACATTCTATGATAGGAAAACAATGTGGAGACACTGTAGTTTGAACTTGAGAGCTGTAATACTACATTGGTGTTTGTATAAATATGGTCGCACTTGACGTCGTTTCAATATGACTATTTTGTATTGTTTGTATTATTTCACAGTGTTTGAAAAGGGTCATTGTTTGGACCGAAACGTCATTTGAATGCGAAGTTGCCTTACGAATAAAACCTCTGTTCTGCATACATTAAGAGTGCTGTGGTCTTAATCTACTACCAAGTTTAGGCTGGGAAGCCACAACGACACGCACCTGAAACATAGCAGACAAGAGTGCCACGCCATTCCTACATAATTGATTATATTACAGTAGGAAGAAAGATGTCAATCAGCAGCAGGAGGTTGGGCAGAGCTGGCAGCTTGTGAATATGAGGACTCTCTGGTGCGTGCTTTGTATTGAGCGGACTCAAGTGCTGGGCTCACGCTGGAGCTTTTCAGTGCAGATTTTAGCAAAACAGCTCTGTCAGTTCAAGCAAGTGACCCAGTGTTTTTCTCTGCATTTTTGGGGGCAGCATAAAACTGGTGACAAATTCCATTTAGGCTACCTTCACATGTTGCAGATTATGCAAGTTTTTTTTAGCATTGATTCTTGTAAAGAACAACTGCAGCATAATACAGTACCAGAAAAGTGTATGAGTTAAGACAAATCTCATGTATACTTTTCGAAATTTGACCTGCCATGCGGATTTAGGCCTCTTTCACACTTGCGTTGTTGGGATCCGGCGTGCACTTCCGTTGCCGGAGGTGCCCGCCGGATCCGGAAAAACGCAAGTGTACTGAAAGCATTTGAAGACGGAGCCGTCTTCAAAATGCTTTCAGTGTTACTATGGCAGCCAGGACGCTATTAAAGTCCTGGTTGCCATAGTAGGAGCGGGGAGCGGTATACTTACAGTCCGCGCGGCTCCCGGGGCGCTCCAGAATGACGTCAGAGCGCCCCATGCGCATAGATGACATGATCCATGTGATCACGTGATCCATGCGCTTGGGGCGCCCTGACGTCACTCTGGAGCGCCCCGGGAGCCGCACGGACGGTAAGTATGCTGCTCCCCCGCTCCCCGCTACACTTTACCATGGCTGCCAGGACTTTAGCGTCCCGGCAGCCATGGTAACCACTCTGAAAAAACTAAATGTCGGGTCCGGCAATGCGCCGAAACGACGTTTAGCTTAAGGCCGGATCCGGATCGATGCCTTTCAATGGGCATTAATTCCGGATCCGGCCTTGCGGCAAGTCTTCAGGATTTTTGGCCGGAGCAAAAAGCGCAGCATGCTGCGGTATTTTCTCCGGCCAAAAAACGTTCCGTTCCGGAACTGAAGACATCCTGATGCATCCTGAACGGATTTCTCTCTATTCAGAATGCATTAGGATAATCCTGATCAGGATTCTTCCGGCATAGAGCCCCGACGACGGAACTCTATGCCGGAAGAAAAGAACGCAGGTGTGAAAGAGCCCTTAGAAATGCGCAGCATGCCAATTATGTTAGCGATTTCTGGTGCCGATTTCACCCTTTTCAATGGTAAGGTGAGATATGCAGCAAAACTGAATGAAATCCCCACAAAAAAAAACTTCATGTAACACATATGCTTTTTGCTTTGGTGCAGAAATAGTCAGAAATCCGCACAGAAATTCATGTGGATTTTCTGCTAGACTGCCCACACCCATGTGCAAGTAGCCATTACATATAGTTATGGGGCAAGCCACTCGCAGGGGAGACACATTATCTGTTTCGTTTTAACTTCTTTGGATACACACAAAATAGTTCTAAAACGTAAATCACTCAAATGTATCAATTTACTTTAAATATAGTTTATTATATAGCAGTTTGTATGATAACGAATTCAGTGTAACAATATTACAGCACAAAATATTGCACTAATACTGTATATTGCGTTTCAGTCAGTCTTTAAGTAAGTTATTTAAGTTAGTATAAGTATAAAGTACTTGGTACTTGTACACTGCTCAATGTGCATACATCAATAACATAAGATACTTATGGAATAACTAATGCTTTGTACATTATGTAAGCACCCTTGTACAGCTTCCTAAGCCTCATAAGGTACAGTTCAGAGAATTCTTAAGTAGCAAGAAATTAGAATGTCTTGGTGAAGAAATTAGGAGCGTTGTCTTTAAAATCGTTATATTCATCTGTTCCAGCCACCAGTACAGTTGCAGGAAAGGTTCTAGGACGTTCTGGATCCTGTCATAGAAATGACCATAATGTCAGTTAGTGATAGTTATTCTTTTTGAGGATCATCATGCTTATATTACAGATATTGCTTACAGCATACATGCCATAAGAGTGAGCCATGCCTCAAGATCCTGTCTAGTAACCCCTTCTCCAGAGGAGAGTTACTTCATGTCTGTAAATAGACGTAAAGCAATACAACCACACGGCAATCTCTGGGTATTGTTTGCTTACCTCAATAGGATAGACTGTGGTAGGAACATAGCGGATGACAAATCCACATCTTCTCCTCTCAGACATGTTGGGTTCACTGGCATGAACAGTCAGACCATCATGCACCTGTCAGTATAGATGAGCATTTACAGAGATTGTTCAATACACACGTCACACATCACACCAGGCTCCTAACATGGAAGCTCATGAGGAACTTGTCACCTCCTGCTCTTTTAGATTTATTCATCCATACATTCTGCCCTGAACTTGGATTATATGATATCCATAGAGATCAATGTACATGACTAGTCCATAAGGCAGTCTGGAGAAGTTGTTCGTCTAGAGCACATCTACTGCTTATATCCTCCAAAATAACACCTTTATTTACACTTGTTAGATATCTACTGACACATGGCAGTCTTGTCTCGATTTAATCAGAATGACTAGAAGTAGAGTGCATTATTTATATATCCAACAATTGAATACCTAAGGTTTCAGTTTCTTCAAGCAGACATACTACTTATATTGTATAGCCATCTATACAAAATGAATCTCCCTGTTATAGTTAATTCTAATGGTCAAATATGGCAATAATACTGTAATATTAAATTTGATCAACAAATCTCCATTTCTTTATGGCATTAGGTTGTACTTACAGACATTTGACCAGCTTTCAGTGGACACTCAACCAAATCTTCTACATTCACCAAGTGCTTTGGAATCTCCTGGTTTGCTGTCAGCATGTTCCCGGAAATCTCTGCAATTCTGTGCTCCAGTATACCCTGTTTATGACTCCCTGGGGCAAAAAAAGTATGTAAGTCTCTATGTAAAACTTTTTTTATATTATACATTTAGCCATAAAGAGGTAATACCTGGAATTATTTGTAGGACTCCATTTTCTGCATCAACATCATCAAATGCCAGCCATACTGAAGCCACTGGACCTCCCTCAAATCCCCAGTATCTATAAAGATATAAGAAAGCCATATTTAGGTTACACATTTACAAGTAGCAGATTATCCAGTGGCCATAAAAGTCTAGCAGCTCCCATACTCACTTGATATCCTGATGCCAGGCAACATAAGGGGCAGTGTTTTCTTTGTGTGGAACCTCAGAGGAGGGATATTTACAGATAAATCTTGAGTCCAGAAGAATGACATTGGGACCCAAGACAGCTGTGATTGCTTCCAGTAGATTGGGATGGGTTGCTAGTCTCATCACCCACTCATACTGCATGTGGATATTGTGTAGATTGTACTGAGTGTACTCTTTACCTGAAAGATAAAATATGTTGGAATCAGCTAATCTTTTCTATAACTCAAAGTATTTCCCCTTAAATATTCTGATCATGGTTAATGATACAGTATACACTACGTATTTCTGGATCATTTGCAAACTTACCAAACTTTTCTTCCAGCTTTGCATGCTCCTTCTGGGCTTGGTGCAATTCCATCTCATCTAATACATCAATAGATGTCAGATAGCCATTGGTGTCATAGAGGTCCTTCATCTTGTTAGTGTCAATCTTCATTGTGTAGTTACTAGGATGGCTTTAGCTATACCAAGAATGTCTGAAAGCTGTTGATATGACTGCCTGTTTGTCACACTGACTTATATGCTAAGTCTGGCAAGTGACCAACCCATGCCACTATTCTTAGTAACAGTTTTTAGTTTTTTTTGCTTTAAGTTTTTGTTTCCTGGATAAATATCATAGCCCTGAGTGATAGATTCTGATGTCTTAAGAATACTGCATATGCCTGCATTCCTCACAACAAAACTTCCTTGTTTCACTCTGTATGGACTGTCATACATTATGACTTCATGAATCATCATTTTAAAAGCACAAGGCTGGGAATTTCACAGCAATTTAGTAAGCAAAATATAAGATATGTCATCACTACAAAATAGAATATCTTATAATATCTTGCTCTTTGATATCCTACTATTAAAAACTTAACAGAAATAGAGTGAATTCTTAGACAATTTTTTTCCAAATCTCTCTTTTTGGTGCAGTTTTATTATGCTTTATATGTAATATATTTCTCGAACAATTGTGTCTGGAATTAAAAAGAGGGATCATGGTTTCAGTATACTGATCTATTACTACGCTATGTTAGATTTCCATAGGAATTGAGAAAAAAGATTTGAATTTCTATGTGAATGACATAATGATGGCCAATGTTTTTATCAGGGCATATAGAATATACAGAATAGTATATAATAGCAGTATAATAGTACAGCACACATATTTGTTTTGTTTTGTACAGGAACAAGAAAAAAAGAGAAGTGGAATTTGAACTTTCCTAGAAAAGTAACACCGTATAATCTCTATTCAGGTACTGCGATGAACTCCCTATACACCTTCACTATCTGTCAGTGCCCAAGAACACACAGTATGCAGTAACTAAACGCCTTCAGATTGGTAATTACCTGTTTCTGAATCTTTGTCTGTTCGACTGTATGTCCTGTGTCTTCTTATTCTTTCGCTCTCACATCAAGGATGAAGGGGATTCGGGCGGCTGGACCCTATTGTTTTTACTAACACTGAGCTTGGCCCGGCCGGTGGCACAGCTCAGTTTGAAAAGTCTGCTTACTCGTGCTCACACGGAGCGCTGCGTGACGTTACAGTAAGAGCTACGGGTGGCTAGGAGGACCAAAGTTACTCCAATGCATTTAGAATAATACGTTATTCTTCGTCAGGGATGCTCGTTCAGGCTCCTAGTGTTACTTATATAGGTCTGTATCTCCTCCTTTATTTAACCCCCTCATACCTTCTACACTTAAGTTATCATTCATTCAAATGCGAACAGCTCGATTTCTGAGTTCAGCCCTGATGGTGCTAGTGTGTTCAGATTGAAGATCCAGCGGGTCTCTGCTTTAGATATTTTTTTGATGAAATCTCCCCCTCTTTTGTCTTTGTTAACCATTTCTATTCCGCTAAATATAGTACCATTGCTATTTCCCCCATGTTTATCTTTGTAGTGCCTTGAAAGAGAATGGCCTTCATATTTTCTCCGGATATTATAGATGTGCTTCCCTATCCTCTTACTTAGGGTTCTTTTTGTGTGATCTATATATAGTTTTTTGCATGGACATATTATTGCGTATATGACCCCCTGACTTCTGCAGGTAATGTGGTCTTGTATCTTGTATGTAGCTGCGTTTCCTGTCCATTCATTTTTTATCTGCATATTTATGTGTTGTTTCCTACTTATTTTCAGTTTTTTGCATACCCCACATATACCGCATGGAAAGAAACCTCCCTGCAGTTTTGCTCTTGTGCCCCCACTTGTTGTCTGGCTCTCACTCTTTTTACTTACACATTTGTTTGTGGGGGCTACCAGGCTACCCACATTTCTCACCTTTCTATATATAAATTTAGGGTTATTTGGGATCTGGTCTCCTATTATTTTATCTTCTTTCAGGGTCTGGCCATTGTATTGCATGATGATCGGCGGTATTTCAAAAGGCTCCCCCTCTTTGTTATTATTTTCCTGTTCTTTGGTCTTTTTGTTCATTAAATCTTGTCTGTTTAATTTCCCTACCAATTCTTTTTGTGTTATTAATTTTTCTCTATTGTAGCCTCTCTGTTCAAATTTATCTTGTAATTTGTCTGCTTCTATTTGATATTCATCCTGTTTTGTACAGTTCCGTTTCATCCTCATAAATTGGCTTTTTGGAATATTTTCCAGCCGCTGTGGAAGGTGGCAACTGTCCCGTGAAATAAAGCTTTTTACATCCGTCGGTTTGTTATATGTTTTGGTCTGTATTTTTCCTTCCTCTATGTAGATGGTGAGATCTAAGACATTTTCCCTACTATTGAATGTCGGTGTGAACTCTCAACAAAATTCATATTTATTTCATTAAAAAATACATCCCCCCCCCCAGATGAATATCACATCATCTATGAATCTTTTCCACAGGACGAGATTCGCCCGGAGCTCGCCGTTGGGGTGGATGACCTGATGTTCCCACTGACCTGACAAGCATCCATGGGCTTGGAGCTAAATATACGCAGATTGAGCAAGCAAATCTCCACGAACATTGCCACATCTGAGATGCATTTTAGCGCAATTGACATAGACGATACGACCACGATCTGTACAATCATGTTTCATGTCAAATTCCCATAGAATCATGTTCTTCCCTTTTTTCATCATTTGCCCTCCATAGTAATTCTTCTGGTTTATACCCAAATAATCATGTTTGACAAAACTACATTCGACTACTATGAATATATGAATTTTTCCATGAATTTATACTTATACGTATATATCTCTACCAACCCCTGGACGCCTATCCACTTTGCTGCTATAACTTTATAAAATTTTGCTTGTAAATTATTTATTGTCTTGTTATGTTATATTAGTATTTATGTGACTTCATGTTCTGCCATCTATAAAAAAAAAACCACTTTAAATATGTATTTAATACTGTTCCAGATAACATGACCACTGATGAAGGTCCACCGTGACCGAAACGTCTGGTCATTCCATAATATACTACGGGCAAATGGATGATGCAGAAAAATGAAAAATTTTTAAAATACATTTGAATTGCAAAACTTTCAGACTGAGTGCCTCAATATTTTATCACTAGAATAATAATGGTTAGGACCTAACCTGGGTAAGGTTTATTAACAAATAATTTTACAAATGCCTAGGAGAGCAATAAGACCTATCTTGACCCAGGTGAAATTTAATACTTCACTTTTATTATTATATATATTAAAATCTGAATTACTAGGTGAGTGCTCATTTTATTTACCTTTATTAACTATTTTACAAACCCAAAAAATACTATGTTTAAAAATACAGTCAGCACTCCACTAGAGAATTGAGATGCTGAACGGCAATGACGGGGCGTGGGGGGGGTGCACTACCTCCCACCCTATTACTTGTAATACAGGGCAATGCCGTATTACTTAGTGCAGGGCTGCTGCTAACTGAATATTGTTGTCAGTATGGCAGTAGGGAACAGGCGACATCAACCCACTGTCAGATGGGATGCTAATGACCCCCTTATACACGTGAGGCCAGCTAAAATGCCAGACCACAGATAGCCCTACAAACTATAGTACACACCATAAGCTTGTGTTTGAACTGAATAGCTTGATTAATCTCTCTATTGAGATGTAGTCCAGCCGGACTGAACACAGTTGGATCACAATGAAGTAGAAGACTTCTTACTTGTAATACAGGACAATGCCGTGTTACTTAGTGCAGGGCTGTTGCCAACTGAATATTGTTGTCAGTATGGCAGTGTAAAGCAGTGGGGAACAGGCGGCATCGACCCACTGTCAGAGGGATGCTAATGACCCCCTTATACACGCGAGGCCAGCTTAATGCCAGACCACAGATAGCCCTGCAAGCTATAGTACACACCATAAGCTTGTGTTTGAACTGAATAGCTTGATTGTTCTCTCTATTGAGATGTAGTCCAGCCGGACTGGACACAGTTGGATCACAATGGAGTAGAAGACTGAATCTAAAACTGCAAACTACAACTGCCCCCCGACATGTTTCACCAGTATTCTGGCTTCATCAGGGGAAATGGGCAGCAATGGGTGTCGCCGCAAGTTTGGAGGGTTAAATGCACTGTTTAATGATTGACAGGACCTTCGTCAAGTAAGATTAGCAGCAACTAACTGATTTGACCTATTGCCTTAGTTTGCACACACCCACAGGGTGGGTCAAACCTTGATGCCTGTCGCCTCCTACATACGTCATCAAATCCGCGCTGCGCAAACTGAGTTGCGCAGACACTTAGGCCAAACGGCCCAGAGTGATTCCAGTGCGCATGCGCTGAGCTACATTCAGGTGCGCACGGATTTAGGGTCCATTCACACGTCCGAAATTTCGTTCCGCACTTTGCGGAACGGAACCGCGGAACCATTCATTTCTATGGGGTAGCACGTAGTCCGCAATTCCGATCCCGAAAATTATAGAACATGTCCCACTCCCGTCCGCATTTGCGGACAAGAAAAGGCATCCTCCATGAGAATGCCGGCGATGCGCGGTCCACAAAATGCGGAATGCACAACGCCGATGTCCGTGTTTCGCAGATCCGCAAAACACACACGGACGCGCGAATGCACCCTTAAACTGGTGTCGGGAGCCTGCACCGATAGGGGCTGCGCTCACACTTAGAGTCGGTAGCAGAGAGGCTGCGCTGATGGAAGCTGCGCCTGGACTTAGAGGGAGCGGCGCTCACAACAGGGGTGAGTGGCTGAAGAGCTATACAAATAAGTGCTGCGTCTAGACCTGGAACAGAGCAGCTAGGAAACTTTTGCAGATGAGACCTGCGCCTGAACTTAGAATAAAACAGCTCAATATTGCTCAAACTGTACAGGTACAGTGTGACATGGGTGCTTGATGATCATTTGATATGCTGGTGGGTTTTATCCACAAGTACATAGCATTTGGAGCACAAGAAACAAAATAAGAAATTTAGGTTGATATCAATTGATAAATAGACACTGATATGCCTTGAGAGGGGTTCAGACTAATGTGCAGCACAGGAAAAACTGCACCTGTATTTCATCTACAGTCCTACACTGGCATATTAGGTCAAATAATATCAGAAGGTCGCAAGCCATTATATATCATTGTTTTTATCAATATCGAATTACACGTACCCTCAGAGAAGGTGTTGTAGTGATCAACACAGTCATTGTGGTACACTAAATATTTTAAGGTGCAGTAAAATACCAATCATGTAATATAAGAAATGCCAATTAATATTTATCAATTATTACTACTTTTGAATTCTTGAAAACCGACATAAAGTATTCCTACTCCTTCACTTTTAAAGAAAGGATGTGAAGGCAAACCCTTAATTAAGCCCTTTAGGGCTGAGGCTATCTAGCCTATAGATCCACCTGGTTTCTTCCTGTAACAGGATGGCATCCAGGTCCCCCTTTCTGAAACCTAGGGTTTTCTTACAGATACCCCAGAATTTAAGCCCCTTATGGTCTCCACCATGATGGGCCCTGACATGTCTGGAAATTGATGTGTCCGCCTTGGTGTTGATTCTACTAATATGTTGTGAAATTCTCCTCCTAAACTCCTCAGACGTTTTGCCAACATAGATCTTAGGGCACGTGCATTGAATAGCATAGACAATGCCTTTGGTCTTGTAGTTGATATACTGTCTTATATGATATTCTTTGTCGTCCACAGGGTTGGTGAATGTTCGACACCTTTTAACAAGGGGGCAGAAGATACAATCTCCACAAGGGTAAGTAACCACTATTTTCGATGTAAGCCAGGTGGTGTTAGGCGGTGCAGGTCGATAAAAACTATGGACCAAGGTGTCTTTAATATTCCTACCTCTGCTGTAGGTGACACTGGGTTTTTGTGTGATTACTGTCCTTAGATCATTGTCTGACCACAGAATATGCCAGTGTTTTTTCAGGATCCGAAAAACCTGGTTGTTATTGGCATCAAAGGTGCCTATACATCTGACCTTATATTCCTCAGGGACCTTGGGCATGGCTTTTAACAGTTCAAGTGTTGCTTGCCCTTTTTGGGGTAACCCCTTGATCTAAAACGGTCATACAGGGTCTTGCTCTGTTTTGCAAAACTAGCATCGTCCGAACAATTCCTGCGGGCTCTTATGTATTCCCCTTTTGAGTGGTTTTGGGTGGTAACTGTTCCACTGCAAAAGGTTATTGGTAGCTGTGGGTTTACGATGAATCTCAGACTGGATGTGACCATCAGGGTCCAGTGTGAGTTTGAGATCCAGAAAGGTGATGGTATTGTCATGGATCTCAGAAGTGAATCTCATACCAATACAGTTGGTATTAAGTGCCAAAACAAACTGGTGAAAAGTGTCAGTGGGGCCTTCCCAAAGTATTAGTACATCATCGATGTATCTACCCCAAAATAATATGTGCTCAGTGTAACAAGAGAAATCGTGTGTAAAAACAATAGTATCCTCCCACCACCCTAAAAAGAGATTAGCATAATTTGGTGCACATTTACTACCCATATCGGTGCCGACTGTCTGTAAAAAATAATGACCGTCAAAAAGAAAATAATTGTGCGTGAGAAGAAATTTGAGGAGAGTTAACAAGAACTCATTATGTGTATGAAATTGAGTGCTCTTAGTGGAGAGAAATGTAGACACTGCCTTAATCCCTAGGTCGTGTCGGATGTTAGTGTACAAGGCCTCTACGTCGAGGCTAGCCAATTTGGTCCGTGAAGTGACCGGTACATCCTGGAGCCTGATGACCACATCCTTCGTGTCTTTGATATAGGATGGCAAGCTGGATACAAATGGCGCTATGAACTCGTCAATATACTGGCTAATGTTTTCAGTTAGGCTATTGTTGCCGGACACTATGGGTCTGCCTGGCACCGGCCGCCTCTGTTTATGCACCTTTGGGATGGCATAAATAGTGGCAATGGTCGGATGCTTTTTAAAGAGGAATTGAAATTCGTCTTTGGAGATTAGTCCAGCGTCCTTCGCTGCAGACAGTATCGTCTTTAATTCACTCAGGAATCTATCAGTTGGGTTATGATCTAGCTGCTGGTACGTTTCTGTTTGTTTCACCAAATCTTCAACCATCTTTTTGTAGTCAAGTTTGTCCATAAGGACAACATTTCCACCCTTGTCCGAGGGTTTTATCACCAGATCGTCATTCTCCCTCAGTTCTTCAAGTGCCTTTTGTTCATCCGCCTCAAGGTTGAGTTGTGAGGTGGGTATCTTAGTGTTTAGGGTTTTGATATCTCTTGTCACTAATTGGACAAAAGTGTCAATATTCCCATACTGGGAAAAGGGGGGAGTGTATTTGGATTGTGGTTTGAGGGAGGACAGGGGTGCCTCGACTACATCCTGGGCATTGTCATCGAATGTATCCAGGGATTCAAGGATGGCCAGAGCCTGTTTTTCTTTGGCCTGCATCCACTGGAATTCTCTGGATTGCTGGTTGAAAGTTTTGTGAAGTGCCAGCTTTCTTGCGAACAGGTTAATGTCCTTAACCCAATTGAAGCATTGAAAAGCAGGGGTTGGTGTAAAGGACAATCCTTTGCTGAGCACCTTAAAATGACGAGCTTCCAACCGAAAATTCGAGAGGTTGATTATCCTAAGGGGGTCATCTATGTCCTGGCATTGTAGGCCCACTTCTGCCATACTGACAACAATATTCAGTTGGCAACAGCCCTGCACTAAGTAACACTGCATTGTCCTGTATTACAAGTAAGAAGTCTTCTACTTCATTGTGATCCAACTGTGTTCAGTCCGGCTGGACTACATCTCAATAGAGAGATTAATCAAGCTATTCAGTTCAAACACAAGCTTATGGTGTGTACTATAGTTTGTAGGGCTATCTGTGGTCTGGCATTTTAGCTGGCCTCACGTGTATAAGGGGGTCATTAGCATCCCATCTGACAGTGGGTTGATGTCGCCTGTTCCCCACTGCTTTACATTGCCATACTGACAACAATATTCAGTTAGCAACAGCCCTGCACTAAGTAATACGGCATTGCCCTGTATTACAAGTAATAGGGTGGGAGGTAGTGCACCCCTCCACGCCCCGTCATTGCCGTTCAACATCTCAATTCTCTAGTGGAGTGCTGACTGTATTTTTAAACATAGTATTTTTTGGGTTTGTAAAATAGTTAATAAAGGTAAATAAAATGAGCACTCGCCTAGTAATTCAGATTTTAATATATATAATAATAAAAGTGAAGTATTAAATTTCATCTGGGTCAAGATAGGTCTTATTGCCTTCCTAGGCATTTGTAAAAATATTTTATCACTTGGATACGGCCTAATAAGCCCTTGATCGGCACCGGTGATACTACTTGAACAGAGTGCGGACTCACATTGAAGCCGGACAAATGCCATGTAGGTATGGCGGAAGTCCAGTACCTAGGGCACAGAGTAGGTTCAGGAAGACAGAGGCCGGAACCCGCTAAGGTAGAGGCTATTGCCAGCTGGCCCCAGCCACGTACCAAGACCCAGGTGCTAGCTTTTCTGGGAACAGCGGGGTACTATAGGAAGTTTGTCCCGGATTATAATGCCCTGGCCAAACCCCTTACGGACTTAACTAAGAAGTCCCTACCCAAACAAGTAGTTTGGTCCCCAGAGTGCGCAGAAGCATTCCACAAATTGAAGCTGGCTCTCAGCCAGGCACCTGTGTTGGCAGCTCCAGACTATAACAAAACTTTCCTTGTCCACACAGATGCCTCCATGTACGGGCTGGGAGCAGTATTAAGCCAGGTGGGGGAAGATGGGTTGGAGCACCCAGTGGCGTATCTCAGCAGGAAACTTTTACCCCGGGAGGTCAGCTACGCCACTGTGGAAAAAGAATGCTTAGCGTTGGTGTGGGCCTTAAAGAAGCTCCAACCCTATTTGTATGGTCGCCCCTTTACGTTAATGACGGACCACAATCCGCTTGTATGGTTAAACCGTGTCTCAGGGGACAATCCAAGACTATTACGCTGGAGCCTGGCCTTACAACCGTACAATTTTACTATGCAGTACAGGCCAGGCAAACAACATGGGAATGCGGATGGATTGTCCCGTCAACCGGACTTGGACCTATAAAACTTTCGTTCCCTGGACATCTCCAAGCCAACCCGACAGGGTCTGGGCGGATCTTCCGACCCATGGACTTAGGGGGAGCTGTGTGAAGATATGTGTATTAGGTTGCCTGTGAAATGTACAATGTTATTCGTTGATTTGACTGTGTTTGTGGCATCTGAGCGCTGGTTGGATATATTGAGCGCTCAGATCCAAGCCATTTTGGGATATGTTAAATGTCTATGTGTACTGTAAAGGGTGGGACATTGTATATTTGAGTAGTGATGTCTGTCCTATTGTCTCCACGTGTGTATTGGCGATTTTCCTTTGTCCTGAGAGATAATTGACTTACTTCTCAATTGTCTCCAGGATAGAGGGCTCTGTAAAACCGGTCTGGGCCGAATAGCATGCTTACAGCCAGGCCCCAAAAATACTTTTACTATCTTCGGAACCCCTGGTCTGATTCGTGCCATTTTTATGTGAATGTGATGTATAGTTTTAAAGTTATAGTATATGTGTAAAAACTGTATTTCTCTGCCTGTGATAATTAAATTTCCCATTGTGTAAGGTAATTGTATCACAGACAGAGGGGAGGATTTTGTGTGGGCTGTAACCATTGTTTTATTGGCTACTGTAAGACAGCTCAGGCAGTCTTCTACCCTTCATCATGTTTCGGCTGGTGTTTGGGTAACTGTGATCGTTGTGGGATTTATCCTGTTCCTGTGGATGCTGCATGTTACTCTGAGGGATTTTACCAAATTTCATCCGAACGGACTAGGGAATTACTGCAATCAAGGTCCGTTCGGCGAAAATCAAACAAACTACACGCTACCCCTAATAGAGTTCGTTACAAAGATAAAATAATAGGAGACCAGATCCCAAATAACCCTAAATTTATATATAGAAAGGTGAGAAATGTGGGTAGCCTGGTAGCCCCCACAAACAAATGTGTAAGTAAAAAGAGTGAGAGCCAGACAACAAGTGGGGGCACAAGAGCAAAACCGCAGGGAGTTATTTTTTTCCATGCAGTATATGTGGGGTATGCAAAAAACTGAAAATAAGTAGGAAACAACACATAAATATGCAGATAAAAAATGAATGGACAGGAAACGCAGCTACATATAAGATAAGAGACCACATTACCTGCAGAAGTCAGGGGGTCATATACGCAATAATATGTCCATGCAAAAAACTATATATAGGTCGCACAAAAAGAACCCTAAGTAAGAGGATAGGGGAGCACATCTATAATATCCGGAGAAAATATGAAGGCCATCCTCTTTCAAGGCACTACAAAGATAAACATGGGGGAAATAGCAATGGTACTATATTTAGCGGAATAGAAATAACAAAGACAAAAGAGGGGGAGATTTCATCAAAAAAATATCTAAAGCAGAGACCCGCTGGATCTTCAATCTGAACACACTAGCACCATCAGGGCTGAACTCAGAAATCGAGCTGTTCGCATTTGAATGAATGATAACTTAAGTGTAGAAGGTATGAGGGGGTTAAATAAAGGAGGAGATACGGACCTATATAAGTAACACTAGGAGCCTGAACAAGCATCCCTGACGAGGAATAACGTATTATTCTAAACGCGTTGGAGTAACTTTGGTCCTCCTAGCCACCCGTAGCTCTTACTGTAACGTCACGCAGCGCTCCGTGTGAGCACGAGTAAGCAGACTTTTCAAACTGAGCTGTGCCACCGGCCGGGGCAAGCTCAGTGTTAGTAAAAACAATAGGGTCCAGCCGCCCGAATCCCCTTCATCCTTGATGTGAGAGCGAAAGAATAAGAAGACACAGGACATACAGTCGAACAGACAAAGATTCAGAAACAGGTAATTACCAATCTGAAGGTGTTTAGTTACTGCATACTGTGTGTTCTTGGGCACTGACAGATAGTGAAGGTGTATAGGGAGTGCATCGCGCAGTACCTGAATAGAGATTATACGTGTTACTTTTGATTAGCAGCGGCGGCGATACCGCTGCTGTACCGCAGCCTTAGAAACCAAGAGTGCAAGCGCCTGTGTACTAGAAACAAAGTGTTTCCTAGAAAAGTGTTTCAGTATTGAAAACTAGTCAAAAGAAAAAAGTCTGGTACCATCTTATCCAGTAGAAAACAGGTTTATTGCTCTCATTAAGAGAAACAAAATAAGGGGGTCATTTATTAAACAGAAATATGCAGGCCTGTCTCATTCATAATTTTCTAATTAAGGTTTAGAAAATGGTCTAAATCTAAGACAGAAAGGAACCTGTCTTACATTTAGAAGTAGTGGAGGAAATGCCAAAGTAATGTAGAGGCTGGCGTCTCTTATAACTTAGACAAATCCACCACCAGATCAGGGGCGGGCTGGGACGGGGGGCAGGGAGGCAATTACCTTTAACAAATAATTTTGATTTTATTTTTTTTATTCCTCAGGCGGCGCGGCCTTGGATGTAATTGCGGCGGTGGTGGCGGCGGGCAGTAGGAGATGAGCATTTCCATTGTGCAAGCACTCATCTCCATATTCATCTGTATCGCTGTCCTCAGGACAGCGATACAGATGCCTGTGCTGTGGGCCAGGGGAGAAAGAGGCGTCTCCCTCCCCTGTACTTCTGATAGGGCGCAGGGACTAATGCCTGCAGCCTATCAGAGGCCGGCTAAGGCGGCGCGATGACGTCATTATCATCGCACCGCCTGCGCTGGGCAGCACACAGCGCGGGACACAGGCCGGAAAAGGCCTGCATTGCATCGCTGCTGATGGAGGTAAGTATTAGTGTTTTTTGTTGTTTTTTTTCCTTTGGGGGGGGAGCTGGCACTGTGGGGGGGGGGGACTGGCACTATGGGGGGGGCTGGCACTATGGGGAGAGCTGGCACTATTGGGGGCTGGCACTATGGGGGGAGCTGGCATTTCTTACAGCCCCATTTTTTTTGGGGTGGCATTCTGGGGCCATTTATTTCTTGCCCATTTTGGGGGGGGGGGCACTATGGGGGCTCTAAAGGTGCTTTTTTTGTTTGTTATTGGCACATTATGGGGGGCACTATAGGGGAGAGCGGCACTATGGGGCATCTGGTGTCACTATAGGGGCATTATTTGGGGGCACTATAGGGGAAGTGGGGGCTCTAAAGGGGCCTTTTTTATTGGCACATTATGGGGGGGCACTATGGCATCCGGTGGCACTAAGGGGGCATTTTTTTATGGCACATTATGGGAGGCACTATAGGGGACAGCGCCACTATGGGGCATTATTTGGGGGCACTATGGAGGAGTGGAGCACTATTGGGGCATATGGTGGCACTAAGAAGGGGCATTTTTTACTGGCACATTATACGGGAGAGGAGCACTATAGTAGCATCTACTGTGGGCAATAAGAAGGGGCATTTTTTTACTGGCATATTATGGGGGACACTATGGGGAAGGGGGAGAGGAGCACTATGAGGCCATTTACTGGGGCACTATATAGGGGTATTTTATACTGGCATACATTATGGGGGCATTAGCTCAACTGCGGGCACTAAGCAGGGGTATTTCATGTACTGTCATATTATAGGGAGAATTATTACTACTAGGGGGGATTATGTGGAGCTTTACTACTACTGGGGGGCTATGAGGAACATAATTACTAGTATGGGCACTATAGGGGCATTATTACTACTAAGTGTGCTCTGGCAGAGAATTATTTCTATTGGTGGGATTTTTGGGAGCACTGTTACTTTGGGGGGCTACCTGGCATAGTATCAGCTTAGCACAATTATTTTTGGGGGACATTATCTTTATACTATTAGTGTCTGGGTGCAGTTATTTTTTAGAGTACTGTGTGTCAATAATTGTATAAGGGGGCACTATCTGTGTGGTAGTAGTATTTCCAGGGGAACTGTTTCTGCAGTATAGTATTGGGGCTGGCAGGAAAGGGTGTTCAGAAGATGTGAAGATGATGGAAATGTGGGAAACTAATGTCTGTTTATCTCTGCAGAGATGGGAGATGGCTGAAAAATCATCATGGCGGTCTGGTCTGAAAGAAAAGATGAGGAAAGAGAACATCTACAACAAAGGTGACATCACTGGATGTAAGAGGTATGTGTCACGAGGGTATCAAGAGCCACGTCTGACTCCGTTATACCCGGGGTCAGGAAGTCGCAGCGGGTGGCTGCGCGCTCTATATCTAAAGATCACGTTGTTTCTTTGTGATTGTTTTCTGTGTTTGCCTTGCTATCCTTTTTGTCTCTCTCAGGGATCCGCAGCTTCTTCTCCTCAGCTGTTTCTTGTCTGCCACTCCCTACCTCCTTATATTCTCCCCTCACACTTCTCTAGTTGCCAGTTATAGAGCTTCCTGCCTGGACATCTATACTGACCCACTGGAGTGGTTAATCCTGGTTGTCGTTCCTGAGTGCTACCCTCCGGATCCCTGTTGGGCTTATTGTTGTCTCCTGTTGTCTCCCACCTGGGAATATATGTTGAGTCTGTGTTGTCTGTCCTCCCCTTGGTGTTTTCCCTTAGAGTTAGTGGTGCGGACTAGTGTTCCCATCGCCCTGTTCACTACCTAGGGCTCAGCTCAGGGAAAGCCAGGGCTTTAGGCACGTGATCGGCGTACGGGTGAGGAACCCGTCTAGGGACGTCAGGGCAGCCAGGTGCCAGCCGCCAGGTGAGTCAGGGGTCACCATCTTCCCTCTCACTTGGGCAGGGCCTTCCTCGTTCCCTCCCTCTGTGTCACGTATGTGATAGCCACGCCGACCGTGATAGTATGTGGCGCTATGTAGGAGAGGAGATGCTCCACCCCCCCTTGCCATTTGCAGGAGGAGGATTCAGAACTGGGTGAGGACGGCCAAGGTGGGCAGCAGGCCACGGGCGGGTGGCAGATGGTGGGTGGGGGACCACAGGCCCTGAGCAGGATCTGGGGAGGGAGGAGAGTGGAGGAGCTTCCTGGCTGTAGCCTGCTGTTTATTGTATAATTTGAAGCAGGCAGTGCAGCCAGGACAGGCCCTCCCCTCTCCATATGAAGTGTAGAGACAGGCCTCAACAATAGAATTTCAGCTGTACAGTGTTTGTTGGGAGTGGCCTATTATATGTAGGAGAGGCTTTTAATAATGGGTGGGCTAAAAATGGGCCACTTGACTGGGTTTGCCCCCCAAGACTAAGGCTGCCAGCCCTCCCCTGCACCAGGTATAGGGGTTATTAAGACCGACGTCTAAAACGCCGTTCTTAATAAATGACCCCCTAAGAGTCTTGCAGGTACGATAACGTTTAATGGCCAACAAAATTAGAAGCAGTGATGTTCCATAGCGAGCTTTCAAGAAAACGTAGGCTTTTCCTCAATCATAATACTTATTTTGTTTCTCTTCATGAGAGTAATAAACCAGTTGTGAAATTACATTGTATATATTGGCAGAATGGGGTGGCTCTACCAGTCAATAGGGATGGAATGGTGCTCAATATCTAAGTGTTAACTCCAACACACCAGAGAGAATATAAGAGGATAATTATGGAAGATATGGCACTCGTATATCTGGAGGACTGCTCAAACATTCGACTTTATTGAGTTCAAATATTACCATATTTCATAGGTCATATTCATTAAAAAGGTCATATATTTAAAAAGGTCATACAAGATACGTAAATTGTACAAAAAATAAAACACAAAATGATTAAAACATCACTAAAATGACGATTCAAGATGAAAATCACTGAGGCCTAGGATAACTAGTTGATCGCATAAGCCTGGCAGCAATTGGTATATCCACCACAGTATGATCTAGTTATCGAATATAATAATCGTCAAAACCGGATTTTCGATTCGGTAATCTCCGAATATTCGATAACTATAATCGCCGATTATATATATTGTAGTGCACTTGTATGATTTTCACAGAAAAAAGCAACTGGTCTCAGTTCGATTATTGGCTATGAGTTGCAGATGTTAATATGAGTCCAACACCATATATTCGAGCAACTCACAAGTCAGTATTTCGTAGTGGAAACTCTGTGTAATGATTCACATGTTAAACGCAATTTAAGTTATTCGGGGTTCCAGCTCTTTGGTGGCGTCCCACCTGTTTGTGAGCTGTACTACTCCCTTACTTCCAAAGCGAAGTACGGCTTTTTATTCTGGTCTCCGCTACTTCGGCGTCCCTCGTGCTCGAGTCCTGGCTTGTTCCGGTCAAGATGAAGATGGAACAATATCACTTCAGGAAGTTCTTTAGCAAGCACGGGACGAATCTGTTTCTTAAAGAGCTGATGGAGAAGGGGTACGAGTCCAAATCCTCTCCAGCGTACGCCGAGATTGTGGTGTTATAGGGTCCAGATTCTTACCAGAGGCGTTTCGAAGTCCTATAAGTTGCTGACTTCTTCCTCAGTGGTAACCTGGCACCCATTGCACCACCTTTTTATATCCCATTTCCTAATTAGAATCCAGTTGGAACAAAATCCTGTCTTGGACCAAGATGAGAGTCAGATCAAAGATCTGGCCCAGATTGTAATGTGCAGAACCAATTGCGATATAATTAATGTTGAGATATGGTTGATCAAGAATATTGCATCTCTCCATAGTTTATAAATGTCATACAAATATATTATGTCACAATATCGCTTTAGATAAAAAAAAAAACGCATGTTGCCATAGTGGTGCGGTTCTCATGCGTTTTTTTTCCCCAATGCGTTTTTTTCTCCAATGCTGCTGAAATGTCAACCCTAATATCTTGGATAAAGGGTTTAGTGCTATCTCAATTATTTCCTAAATTATACCCTTATTTCCTCTTTTCTGATATTCAAAATGGTATTTATCATATGAGTGATTTTAAAATACACACAGTATATAAAAAAGTATATAAAAGATATAAAACATTCATATAAAATGGAAATTAAACACATAAAAAATGTATATAGTAAAGGAGGACTTGTATTGGGCATGGTGAATATGAGAATATGAAGATGGTGTATACGAGAATGCGGTTGGTTTCAAGGAGGGTGCCCTCCACCAAGGGGCTGTCGGATGTACGTAATAAAAATATCATCCAACTGCGCGACGGTGGACGGCATCCTCCCAAGAGCCTCTTAAATCTATAAAAAAACAAAAATTTCAAGTTCGGCATTTAGTTCATGTGGGATAAGGGTATCCAACTCAAAGATCCATCTCGATTCTATTCTGGACATTTTGTCCACATGGTTCCCACCTCTCCAATCTAATTCAACCTTCTCTATCGCTGCAAAGCTCAGATTTGTTGTTTGTTGGTCGTGATACTCCTTAAAATGTTTTGAGAGTGGGTGATCCATATGGCCTTTTCGGATATTATTCAGATGTTCCGCAATCCTTTTCTTTAACATCCGTTTAGTCCTTCCCACATAAATTTTATTACACGGGCAACTTATTATATAGATAACACTCATGGTATTGCATGTGAGATCTGAGTTGGTTCACCAGGGATACTATCTCGAGTGTTTTTCGTGGGAAACACATTGATCGGCAATTGATACAAATACTACACCTATAGAAACCCTGGATTTCTAGCATTTTCTGTATTGTATTTTTATTGGTCTTCTTCCTTTTTGTCGTGGGGGCTACCTTTAGACCTAAATTAGGAGCTTTACTGTATACAATATGTGGTATAGTGCGGATCAATGAGCCCATCAGCCTGTCCCCCTTCAGAAAGTGCCAGTGTTTTTTAATTATTTGTTGGATTTTGCGATACTGAGCGTTAAAAGGCAAAACCATTCTTATAATTCCCTCATCTTTATTTATTCTCCTAGATTGTGCCGGGTCAAAAAATGATTGTCGTATTTTTGCTAGGGATGAATCTACTAGGGTTTGAGGATATTCCCTAGTTATAAATTGTTCCCTCATTTTACATGCCTCCTCTTCAAATTGTTCATCCCTGGTACAATTACGTTTTATGCGCCGGAATTGTCCATAAGGTATATTTAACAGCCACCTGGGTAGGTGGCCACTGGTGTAGGGAATAAAACTATTTCTTGCCACATCCTTTAGAAAAGTGTTACAGATTACCTTCTCACCCTCAATCCGGATATTTAGATCCAAGAATTCAATATTTTCACCATAAATATTTGATGAGAGGTATATATTCCTGTCATTCTTATTTAGTGTATCTATAAAGGAAGTTAGGGATCCCCCATCCCCATTCCATATTAACCTCTTGCCGCACACCTAACGCCGAAAGGCGTCATTGCGGCGGCTCTCCCAGGCTACACTAACGCCGATTGGCGTCATCTCGCGTGAGCCGAGATTTCCTGTGAACGCGCGCACACAGGCGCGCGCGTTCACAGGATCGGAAGGTGAGCGAGTGGATCTCCAGCCTGCCAGCGGCGATCGTTCGCTGGCAGGCTGGAGATGCGATTTTTTTTAACCCCTAACAGGTATATTAGACGCTGTTTTGATAACAGCGTCTAATATACCTGCGACCTGGTCCTCTGGTGGTCCCTTTTGTTTGGATCGACCACCAGAGGACAAAGGTAGCTCAGTAATAAGTAGCACCAAGCACCACACTACACTACAGCCCCCCCTGTCACTTATTAACCCCTTATTAACCCCTGATCACCCCTGATCACCCCATATAGACTCCCTGATCACCCCCCTGTCATTGATCACCCCCCTGTCATTGATCACCCCCTTGTAAGGCTCCATTCAGACGTCTGTATGTTTTTTACGGATCCACTGATATATGGATCAGATCCGCAAAACACATACGGACGTCTGAATGGAGCCTTACAGGGGGGTGATCAATGACGGGGGTGATCACCCCATATAGACTCCCTGATCACCCCCCTGTCATTGATCACCCCACTGTCAGTGATCACCCCCTTGTAAGGCTCCATTCAGACGTCCGTATGATTTTTACGGATCCACTGATACATGGATCGGATCCGCAAAACACATACGGACGTCTGAATGGAGCCTTACAGGGGGGTGATCAATGACGGGGGTAAACACCCCATATAGACTCCCTGATCACCCCCCTGTCATTGATCACCCCCCTGTAAGGCTCCATTCAGACGTCCGTATGATTTTTACGGATCCACTGATACATGGATCGGATCCGCAAAACACATACGGACGTCTGAATGGAGCCTTACAGGGGGGTGATCAATGACGGGGGTGATCACCCCATATAGACTCCCTGATCACCCCCCTGTCATTGATCACCCCCCTGTAAGGCTCCATTCAGACGTCCGTATGATTTTTACGGATCCACTGATACATGGATCGGATCCGCAAAACACATACGGACGTCTGAATGGAGCCTTACAGGGGGGTGATCAATGACAGGGGTGATCACCCCATATAGACTCCCTGATCACCCCCCTGTCATTGATCACCCCCCTGTAAGGCTCCATTCAGACATTTTTTTGGCCCAAGTTAGCGGAAATTTTTTATTATTTTTTTTTCTTACAAAGTCTCATATTCCACTTACTTGTGTCAAAAAATAAAATCTCACATGAACTCACCATACCCCTCACGGAATCCAAATGCGTAAAATTTTTTAGACATTTGGATCCCAGACTTCTTCTCACGCTTTAGGGCCCCTAAAATGCCAGGGCAGTATAAATACCCCACATGTGACCCCATTTCGGAAAGAAGACACCCCAAGGTATTCGCTGAGGGTCATATTGAGTCCATGAAAGATTGAAATTTTTGTCCCAAGTTAGCGGAAAGGGAGACTTTGTGAGAAAAAAAAAAATATCTATTTTCGCTAACTTGTGGCAAATTTTTTTTTTTCTATGAACTCGCCATGCCCCTCATTGAATACCTTGGGGTGTCTTCTTTCCAAAATGGGGTCACATGTGGGGTATTTATACTGCCCTGGCATTTTAGGGGCCCTAAAGCGTGAGAAGAAGTCTGGGATCCAAATGTCTAAAAATGCCCTCCTAAAAAGGAAAGTGGGCCCCTTTGCGCATCTAGGCTGCAAAAAAGTGTCACACATGTGGTATCGCCGTACTCAGGAGAAGTTGGGGAATGTGTTTTGGGGTGTCATTTTACATATACCCATGCTGGGTGAGATAAATATCTCGGTCAAATGCCAACTTTGTATAAAAAAAAATGGGAAAAGTTGTCTTTTGCCGAGATATTTATCTCACCCTGCATGGGTATACGTAAAATGACACCCCAAAACACATTGCCCAACTTCTCCTGAGTACGGCGATACCACGTGTGACACTTTTTTGCAGCCTAGGTGGGCAAAGGGGCCCACATTCCAAAGAGCACCTTTCGGATTTCAAACTACTTCTCACGCATTCGGGCCCCTAAAATGCCAGGGCAGTATGATTACCCCACAAGTGACCCCATTTTGGAAAGAAGACACCCCAAGGTATTTCGTGATGGGCATAGTGAGTTCATGGAAGTTTTTATTTTTTGTCACAAGTTAGTGGAATATGAGACTTTGTAAGAAAAAAAAAGAAAAGAAAAAAATCATCATTTTCCGCTAACTTGTGACAAAAATAAAAAATTCTAGGAACTCGGCATGCCCCTCACGGAATACCTTGGGGTGTCTTCTTTCCAAAATGGGGTCACTTGTGGGGTAGTTATACTGCCCTGGCATTTTAGGGGCCCAAATGCGTGCGAAGTAGTTTGAAATCAAAATGTGTAAAAAATGGCCGGTGAAATCCTAAAGGTGCTCTTTGGAATGTGGGCCCCTTTGCCCACCTGGGCTGCAAAAAAGTGTTACACATTTGGTATCGCCGTACTCAGGAGAAGTTGGGGAATGTGTTTTGGGTTGTCATTTTACATATACCCATTCTGGGGGAGATAAATATCTTAGTCAAATGCCAACTTTGTATAAAAAAATGGTAAAAGTTGTCTTTTGCCGAGATATTTCTCTCACCCAGCATGGGTATATGTAAAAAGACACCCCAAAACACATTGCCCAACTTCTCCTGAGTACGGTGATACCAGATGTGTGACACTTTTTTGCAGCCTAGGTGGGCAAAGGGGCCCACATTCCAAAGAGCACCTTTAGGATTTCACCGGTCATTTTTTATAGATTTTGATTTCAAACTACTCACCACACATAAGGGCCCCTAGAATGCCAGGGCAGTATAACTACCCCACAAGTGACCCCATTTTGGAAAGAAGACACCCCAAGGTATTTCGTGATGGGCATAGTGAGTTCATGGAAGTTTTTATTTTTTGTCACAAGTTAGTGGAATATGAGACTTTATAAGGAAAAAAAATAAAATAAAAAAAATCATAATTTTCCGCTAACTTGTGACAAAAAATAAAAAGTTCTATGAACTCACTATGCCCATCAGCGAATACCTTAGGGTGTCTACTTTCCGAAATGGGGTCATTTGTGGGGTGTTTGTACTGTCTGGCCATTGTAGAACCTCAGGAAACATGACAGGTGCTCAGAAAGTCAGAGCTGCTTCAAAAAGCGGAAATTCACATTTTTGTACCATAGTTTGTAAACGCTATAGCTTTTACCCAAACCATTTTTTTTTTACCCAAACATTTTTTTTTTATCAAAGACATGTAGAACTATAAATTTAGAGAAAAATTTATATATGGATGTCGTTTTTTTTGCTAAACTTTACAACTGAAAGTGAAAAATGTCATTTTTTTGCAAACAAATCTGTAAATTTTTTTAATAACAAAAAATGTTAAAATGTCAGCAGCAATGAAATACCACCAAATGAAAGCTCTATTAGTGAGAAGAAAAGGAGGTAAAATTCACTTGGGTGGTAAGTTGCATGACCGAGCAATAAACCGCTAAAGTTGTGGAGTGCCGATTTGTAAAAAAGGGCCTGGTCACTAGGGGGGTATAAACCTGTGGTCCTTAAGTGGTTAAAATAATATCATCAATATACCTATACCATAACACCAGGTCCGTCCCCAGCCGGGGCAAAATAAACCTCTCCTCTCAATCGGCTATGAAGAGGTTAGCATAGCTGGGGGCGAACCTGGTGCCCATGGCGGTACCGCACTTTTGTACAAATCTTTTTGACCCAAAACAAAAATAGTTGTGAGATAAGATGAAGTTCACACTTTCCTCCAAGAAACCTATTTGCTCTCTCTTCAGTCTACCTTCCATTATTAATTGGTCCCTCATAGCTTCTATCCCTTGTTAGTGATTAATAATGGTATTTAAGGACCGCACATCCAATGTGCACATTGTCCATTCGGGGTTAAAGTTCAACCTTTCTAAAATCTCAATAATTTGTGTCGTGTCTCGAATATATATCTTCATATTTTTTACTGTCGGCTGAAGATGGCTGTCAATATATTTTGACAGATTGCTTGTGATGGAGCCTATCCCAGACACGATGAGTCGGCTGGGTGGCTGCATAGGATTCTTGTGAATTTTCGTCAGACAGTAAAAAATGGGCATCCTTGCTTGTGTATCACATATGAATTCATATTCCTGTTTATTCAGTATGTTTCTGGAGACTCCTCTTTCACAGAGTTGTTTCAGCTCCTCTTGGTATAACCTAGTTGGATCCGATTTCAATTTCATATATGTGATCTCGTCCTCTAGTTGTTTCAGACATTCCATATTATACTCTTCCACTCCCCAAATCACGATAGCCCCCCCCTTGTCGACTGGTCTAATCACTACATTTTCTCTCATTTGTAGTTCTTTTATAGCCTTTATCTCCTGGTTTGTAATGTTACTTCCCCTAGTGTTATTTTTAATCTTTCTTAAATCATATTCGACTGATTGGCGAAAGGCAATGATCTCCTGACTTAACTCCTGAATGGGATATTTCCTAGATTTCTTTTTTAGGTCCGTATGTATATATTCCTGTGTAACTGTCACAGGCCTGAAATTACGTGAAATTACATTGTAAGCTCTGTAAAGTGATGTTATAAATGGCTGTATAAATATTAGGATATGATGTATAGATCTCATAAATCCTTTGATACACTCAGATGACACTACGTTTCAATGTTTTGTGGGGTCCCACCTTATGTTGTATTGCATTTCATGTATATAAAAAAATAGAACAAATATAATGACACATATCTGTACAAGGGAGCCCTGTGTTCACCTGTGTGCTGTATCTGGTTAGTGTGAAGGTAGAGTTTCAGTGTAACTGTACAGGCTTTTAGGAATGATTCACTTTTGGCTGTTTAAGAAATATCTAACTACTATATTAGGTACAAAAAGTTGACAGCACTCGAAATTTGGTGAAATGTGAAACATTTATTCACCCATGTGTCCAATGTTTCAGCCCACCATATTACATAGTTAAGGTCCATCTAGCCTGCCCTTATTATTAGTGATGAGCGGCAGGGGCAATATTCGAATTCGCGATATTTCACGAATATTTGGGCGAATATTCGCCATATATTCGAGAATTCGCAAATTCGTGATCTCCAGGCATTATTTTATTGATTGATTGAAACTGGTATTTAAAAAAAAAAGAATATTCACGATTACGAATATATTTTGCGATATTCCTAATATTCACGAATTCTTGAAGTGCCGATATTAGCGATTAAAATTTTCAATTTGGAAATTCGTGATCAACAACACTTATTATATGCTTTTTATTTTATCTTAGGATAATTATATGTTGATCTCAGGCAGGCTTATATTCAGTAACTGTAGATTTTCCAAATTCATCTGATGGAAGTTTGTTCCAAGCCTCTACCAGGGTTGCCAAACAGAATTTTTTGCCTATTTGAGTTTGACGGGATCTGCCCTCTGTGCAGCCATGGTGTTCGGATCCAGTTTTGGATTTAGATGATCAATTAGCCTGTTTTCATAATTTTTAATGGACCAATATTTTATACAGTCATAAAATTATTACATCACTACTTACAAAATCAGAACTAGACCACTAAAAAGAGATGCCATAAACAGTAAGGCTTTATTTTGGCTTCCGTGAGATACAACATGACATAGCACAGATGCCACCTACTCATTTCAGGCTAGTATGACCCTTAGTCATGCCATGACATAGTATCGCTTTGAATAAGGGTTATAAAGGCCTGAAATGTGTAAGTATTAACTGCTCGGTATCATTTTATGGGAATTAAAATAAAGTTGTTATTTTACAGTTGATGGATGCTGGTTTTATCTCCTGTTTTTTGCATGCTGTTTATACTCATTAGTCTGATGTGACATAAATAGCAGATTTCTTTGGGCAGGGGTTTGAGTTTTGGTCCCCCTATCAGAGAGAGGTGCACTTTTCTGTTACACTAAAATTATTGGGTTGCCATGAAACAATTTCCAACAACCGGTTGTTTTTTTTTATCTAACTTTTCCTGACAGAAAGGCTTTTAAGAACACAACAATCAGTGTCTTCCCAGCCTTAAAAATAAAATCTGTTTTTAGCTTAATGATATTTTAGTACTAGATATGAGCAAATTCTACATGAATCAAATTCATTACAAATTTCCTCCAAAAAATTGAACTTCAATGTTAATTGTTCGGCACACAACACTTAAAATAGAACCACACTTTTACTGGTCAGAAGACAGAAAACAAGTCATTTGCCCTTTTGGGGATTTTTTTTTTTATAGAAAAAAAATCTGCTACCATCCGTTTGCCTGGAACTGTACAAGTTGCTTTCACTTTGTCATTTTGTCATTACTAATGCTGCCTTGATGTTAAAGTGTATGGATACAGTCTTAGAAGCTCCCAGAGTGTCATACACGACTTTTCAGGGCAATTGGGGGCACTTTTGATTCAGGTCAAATATATTTGGATTTTTGGACAAAACCAAATTTGTTAGCTGACTCGACTAGACCTGAATTTTTTTTTTGCAAATTCGCTCAGCTCTGTTTCCCACATTACATACATAACAGAATTGCTAATAAATTAAGACTACTGGTTGATAATGATTATTGTTCCTACAACTTCCTAGAGTCATGCCCAGGAAAGGGTGTGCAGCCGGATATATAGACTGACACATTATCCCTATTTATAAATTGATATTGAAATAGTGGCATCCCTCTTATTGTTCATGATGGTGCACTGGAGCTGGATAAACCTGTATCTTTTAATTGTAGCCAGAAGAAGAGGAGTCTGGAGAGTTTGTCATACAGTATAAAGACTGAGTCTGGGTAAAGTCTGAGACCTGCAGCAGCTGACTGACTTTGAGAACTGAAGAGAGTCACACCCTGTGTTGAAATGTTCTTAAGAAGTTTGGAAAAGTTTGTTCAAAGACAAGATGGAGTCTGTTACATTAGCACATTAGCAATTCCCCTGTTTTTGACAAACTCTTAAGACCTTCTACCTGTCCCTTATCCTGTCTCTGCATCTGTTTTGCCCTGATGATCTCAGCAGCCTCTGATGGTGGCACTCTGGAACCTTGCCCTGTCCAAGTTGTCCCTAATTCTCCCTACCACTAGTTGGGCAATAATAATGAGGGGTTTCTGCAATAGACACAAATATCTATAATGTTTGGGTTCCATCTTTCACACACCGGGCATCTTCTGCTGTTGTTCTGAGAGGGAGAAGCAATGATCGCCTTGTGCCTAGTTTGAGTGAGCTGTAGCCCTTTCAGACCTATTTTGGTGTAATTATTTACGGGCCTTGAGGAAAAGACATGATTAGGTGAGGTAATTTTGTTGACAATACACAAAGCACATCTATAAAAAAAAAGTAAATCAATAAAAAAAAAAACAATACACAACATAAATGTCCCTATTAATTACAAACATTTGTTATGCGTTTTTTTTTTTTTGCAGGGACTCTAAGGGCAGGGATAGTTGTGTGGCTGGGGTGACTCCCTGGGAAGTCAGTGGTGCTCAACCCCAGCACACACTAGGGTTAATTTGATAGTAAGCTATTTTTTGGAGTGTGGGAGGAAACCAGGGTACCCGGAGGAAATGCAAACACAGGGTGAACATACAAACTCACTGTGCCAACTAACCAGCTATTCCTGAGGTCATTGTTCTGGCGGTACCCTGATTTTTATGTTTTAACCCTTATACAGAAATTTGGTCTTTGCTGCAGGAGAACCACTAGGCCGCTACCTCTTGGTTTAGCCCTGGTTGAGTTGCCAGCTGACGCAACAGAGGTCAGAGACATCGGTGCAAAGCATCAATAGAACAGGCAAGCATACAGACAGTACCAGGCTAAGATAAGACAGGCAATATATATATATATATATATGATCCAAGGAACAGACCTAGGGAAGATGGGACTAGGTTAGAACCCAGATAAAAGGCAGACAAACTGATCAGGATCACATTCATAAGTCAGGCCTGACAGACAGATTGAGTACAGAGACACACAAATGGATTTAGCTCTTTTATAGGGTCAAGTAGACCAGAGTGACCTTGCATATCTATAGAGAACTAAGGTAAGGGGTGGGACACACAACACAGAATATATAGCATGGATAATCAGCACCTCACAGCCTAGCACCTGCTAACAGAGAGAGAGAGAGAGAGAGTTAAACTGTTCAATGCCACAGAGTGATGTGAGGTTCAATGAATAGGCACTAATTCATTCACCGAAAGTCCTCAAGCAATGGGACTTGGATAAAGAATAGGGATCTGGAAGAGAAACACACTCTGATGTATAATTCTTAAATTCTGTTGCAGGCCCCCCCATCCAGGATATGAGGTGAGATCACAATGTAACATTGGCATCTGCGGTGAAAAATACCCTGTCTTGGGGACATCCCAAAAAGAACCTCTTGGGGGCACTTCAAAAATACCCTTACTGGGTACTGGTTTTTACTAAGTAGCGGGCAATAGGGAGATAATCAGTCCAGGGTTTTCGATTCTCTGCCATTGACTTCTGGATCTTGAGCTTCAGTGTGCCATTCAATATCTCCACTCTACCACTATTTTGCGGGTAATAGAGGGTGTGTAGAGCCTGTTCTGTCCCCGATGCTCCTAGTATTTCCTGTACTACTTCTGCTGCTGGGAAGTGCACACCTCTATAACTTTCTATAGTTTATGGAACTCCATACCTACATACCAGGAAAGGAGCTTCTTGGACATGGTCTTTGCATTCGGTAACAGGCCATGCTTCTGGCCACCCTGAGAAGAGATTCACACAGACAAGTACAAGCTTGTACTGTCCCACCTTTGGTAGTTGGATGAAATCTATCTGCAGTCGCTGAAACGGGTATTGGAGTGAGTTTGGGTGAAAACGTAATCCTGTTTTCCAGTGTTATGGCGAGCACATATCAAGCAGGCCTAAACAAAGTGTGTAGCCATGTTGTTGAATTCTGGGGCAATCCAGAAATTTCCTATCAAACTTGCCATGGTTTCCTTTGGAACATGCGTGCATCCATGTGTCATATGGATCATCATGGGGTACATGGCTCGGGGCAGGCAAAGTTTGTTTTCTACTGTCCAGATTTCTTAATGCCTCTTTTCAGCCCACTTTTTTTCCATCCCCTCATTTCCCCATGGAAGCCTAGTTCTGCATTTGGGCCAGCAATAACATATCCACCTCCCCTGTTGCTGTTGTGGTGGGGTACACTGCCATCACAGGAAGGAGAGGTAGAGCGGCAGCTTTTGCTGCTTCATCAGACCTGCAGTTTTCCCTAGCTTCTGCAGAGGTATTTTTCTTGTGGCCTTCACCTTGATAACGGTAACCTTCTTTGGCAACTGCAAGGCCCTAAACAATGGACAACCATTTCTGCATTCTTTATCAATTTACCTGAGGATTTAACAAAGTTTCTAGTTTTCCAAATGTGTCCATAGTCATGCACTATTCCAAAAACATACCTGGAGTCAGTGAATATGTTAGCGACCTGTCCTTCTGCCATTATGCGTGCTGCAGCGAGTGCTTTCAAGGCCAAGAAGTAGACACTAGGGTGCTGGAAATTGTAGCCATTCGCATAGTTAATTTAATACCACCAGATCGCAACACATATCAGGAGCTTGAGATCCAGTTACTGGATCTGTACAGAAAACAAACCACACCCGTTAGAGGAGAATTTTTCTATGGTGAACGAAGCTCACAGAGAGGTCCATACAATTTTTCACACCAGAGGAATTGAATTCCTTTTCCCCCTACTATCTCCCAGTTATTCCGAGGCATTCCCATCTGCAACCCCTACTGCCCTTCATGCTCCGTCCCCTCGCTATTCTAGTCTACCACTCCATACTGCACATACTCTTCCAGGCTTGCACCAAACATTTACTGTATCTGTTGCAAGACTCACTAAATATGAGGTAGCCCTTCTCACCCCTCCAAATCTAATGTTGCACAGTTCTGTACTCAGCTACATTACTTCCACTGGGTCCAGAAGAGGGGAGTGCAGAATGGACAAAGCAAGAAGAGATTAAGGAAGGCAGGTATGATGAGGCCATGGAAGTAACAAAACAAGAGACAGATGCATAACTAGGGTGGGAAAGGAGTCAGAAGTGGGAAGTACCATGTGAATTGTTTCCATTTAACGACCCAGATGAAGTACATGACTGTTTGGAAGTAACGAAACAAGAAATTAAGGAACTAGACAATGTGACAGACAGTCCAATATCTACTGTAAATCTATGAGGAAGAACAATGGACAGGATTCGCTGTTAACACCTTACATGAAGTATTACTCCAAGAACCACTTTCGTCTGGGATGTCAGCACACAAATCAGTCTAGCAGGTGCCCTATCCTGACCCGTGGGCAGCGGTGGATACCCGTCACTTCTGCAAGGATCAACTTCTGATCTGATTCCAGTGGACCTAGGGATTAGGTGCCGGAGGGAACACCTCAGGCTTGCTGTTTGGTGCTATCTCTGTCTTTATTCTGATATTCCATGTCTTGGAATCACAACAGAAGTGCTCCTTTCATTCTCCCAGTGTACCGTCAAAGACAATCCATGACAATTTTTTTTTAGGACAGACAAGTTCTCAGAGATTTCCTATTTACCACCCAGACTGAAAAGAAAACTCACCTAGAGAGGGAAGGAGCAAGATCAGTAAGACAAAGGATTATTCACCACGGTTTCTTCCTTCATTTAAGTCAGACTTGATGGGGATCCCAGACGAGCCCCCACATAATGTTAGAGTAACTTCTTAAAAATTAAGTTGTCGGGAAACCAGTAATTCACCAGCTGGAGGACATCAAGCACACACAGAGTTGGTGTACAACAGAGTCCGGGTATCCCCTCTCTCTGCGTTTATTTATTTATAAAGACATAATCACAAAGCCATTCAGATGTTTATGGTATAGAGCACTGATACAGGGTCATAGTGTAATATGTGGAAAAGGTCTGCCTGGCCTTAGCCCCTGGGAACTTAAACAAGTCTTGTAGCCCACCACCCCCTTTACACATCCTGTGTTGGAATGTTCTTAAGGAGTTTGGAAAAGTTTGTTCAAAGACAAGATGGTGTCTGTTACATTAACACTTTATTGGTGTATCTGCTTCCCTTATACCCCAAATGCCCTGGGCATCCTTCTCCATATAGTTGGCAGCTGTTTTAGGATATGCATATATGGATTTATTCACTCAGTATGTCAGCTTAACTGTTTATAATATTTATTTAAAATATTTCATGAACAAAGGGATCACCAACTTCATGCTTCAGTGACAGACACTGAAGTCATCATTCTATTATGTGTGTGTGGATTGCAGATATTTATCAGTTGCAGGCTAACCCCACCCTTCAGCCCCTCAAAAATCCATCCCAAAATCACAGTTTATGAGGATTAAGAGGATAGTCTTAGATCTAGAGACACAACATACAAGGATGAAAGAGATGACATCTAGATTTTTAAGTAGGGGTTATCCTGAGAAGACACTAACTGAGGCCAAAAACTACACTCACCTAAAGAATTATTAGGAACACCTGTTCTATTTCTCATTAATGCAATTATCTAGTCAACCAATCACATGGCAGTTGCTTCAATGCATTTAGGGGTGTGCTCCTGGTCAAGACAATCTCCTGAACTCCAAACTGAATGTCAGAATGGGAAAGAAAGGCGATTTAAGCAATTTTGAGCGTGGCATGGTTGTTGGTGCCAGACAGGCCGGTCTGAGTATTTCACAATCTGCTCAGTTACTGGGATTTTCACGCACAACCATTTCTAGGGTTTACAAAGAATGGTGTGAAAAGGGAAAAACATCCAGTATGCGGCAGTCCTGTGTGCAAAAATGCCTTGTGGATGCTAGAGGTCAGAGGAGAATGGGCCGACTGATTCAAGCTGATAGAAGAGCAACAGTGACTGAAATAACCACTCGTTACAACCGAGGTATGCAGCAAAGCATTTGTGAAGCCACAACACGCACAACCTTGAGGCGGATGGGCTACAACAGCAGAAGACCCCACCGGGTACCACTCATCTCCAAGAGAACATGTATCCATCCTCTGATGGCTACTTCCAGCAGGATAATGCACCATGTCACAAAGCTTGAATCATTTCAAATTGGTTTCTTGAACATGACAATGAGTTCACTGTACTAAAATGGCCCCCACAGTCACCAGATCTCAACCCAATAGAGCATCTTTGGGATGTGGTGGAACGGGAGCTTCGTGCCCTGGATGTGCATCCCTCAAATCTCCATCAACTGCAAGATGCTATCCTATCATTATGGGCCAACATTTCTAAAGAATGCTATCAGCACCTTGTTGAATCAATGCCACGTAGAATTAAGGCAGTTCTGAAGGCAAAAGGGGGTTTAACACTGTATTAGTATGGTGTTCCTAATAATTCTTTAGGTGAGTGTATAGCAGATACAATCTGTCCCCAAAAACAAGAGCAACTGCATAGCCATCGTACATAAATACCATCCTTTTAATTATCACTTTGATAATATTGTACATAAGCACTGGCAGATTTTAGGGAAATCATATCCAACAGTGGAGGAATTTAAAAATCCCACCCCTTATCTGCAATAAGCGTAGTCCTAATTTGAGGGATCAACTAGTACATGCAGATATAGGTACTACAAAAAGAGGACAGATACAGAAAACCTTTACGCATCAAAAATGTGGAATGTTTTCTTATCGCCACTTCATGAAATGCACCAATGTGCAGAAGGGTGAATATTTCTATGATCCACGCACTGGAAAACCTTATAAGATTAAAGGTTACTATACTTGTGACACTACAAATGTAATTTATCTCATAAAGTGCCCTTGTAGTCTATTGTATGTTGGGGAGACAATGCAGATGGTGAAAGATCGCATTAGCAAACACACGTCCACTATACGTAAAAAGAACCTCTTGTTACCTATACCTTTTCATTTTCATACTCAAAAACATTCAATTGCGCAATTGAAATATCAAGTTATAGAGCAGGTTCATCAACCAAGGATCTTAAAAGATCAAGCAGATCTTAAAAGATCTTAAAAGATTATTACTCAAAAGGGAGGCTTTCTGGATCAATACTTTGGATACCTTACAACCCAAAGGCCTGAATAGAGATTATGAAGTTATGTGTTTTTAATTTTAATATGGGATGTATTCTCTTACAGACCACAATATCACAATCATAGTCTGGAGGACTCTCTTTCTTTTCTTTATGATGAACTAGGACCATAGTAAGAAAAATACACTTTGATTATATACTTATGTAATTTCCGGTTTGCTTAATCAATTGATGATGTCATGATCAGGTGATTGTAATTTGTGTCTATAAAATGTTACACAGTGTCATTTACCATCATGCAGTTGAGGAAGGCTGGACGGGCCAAAACACTTCCTTTGATTTTGTCATTTTATTATGAAATAAAGCATACTATATATTGGAAACAAGTACGCCTACTGGGATTATCCTTTTAATTTTGATATGGGGATTACCCTTTCCAGCGCAATGCAAAAATTTCAGCAATCAGGCCACTGTTAAAATTCCAGCATTTATTGCATCATCTTAAAATCCATTAGCCGAACGGAGAGCAAAGCGGTCTACGCTTTTCGACATAAAGTCTTAATCCTGACCGAATGGATTAAGACTTTATTAAGACTCTAGGAACGAGGGATCACCCACAATGCCATGCATGCAGCCAATCAGCAGCAAGCCAGCCAGCCCTTGTGTTGTCACAGCCCTAAAAATAGCCTCAACCATCTTGGATTCTGCCATTTTCCAGTTTACTGAAAGAGATGTGACAGGCGCTAGGGACAGTTTTAGGAAAGACTTTATTCAGCAAAAAAAAAATTTGAAGTTCAGGAAACGATCATTAGAAGTGTAGGGAAAGGATAGGGGGCATTATCCACACTATAAAAGGAGGGTTTAGTAGGGGAGTGTACAGCCTGGGTAATGGGAGCAATTCTATAACCCCTTGGTGCACTAATTGGGGATCCAAATTGATGTTATACTGCTGCTTTTTGGTTTGCACTATATTATAGCTCAGTAATTCCAGCAAACCGTGCTTGTTATTGGTGCTGTGTGATACAGACATTTACGAGGTGCATTAATAGGAACTATACGCACTTCTTATTAGCCGTTCTGCGGTAAATGTACATTGTTTTATAGAGATTTTTTCTGGTGTAGTAATAGGAAAAAAAAGTCCATCCTCTTAGCCGTTCAGCGGTGAACAAACATTGTTTCATAGACATTTTTATGGTGTATTAATAAGAAAAAAAAAAACGTGTTAGCCATTTTGCAGTGAACGTACATTGTTTTATAGACATTTTTGCGATGTATTGATAAGAAAAAAAAAGTACGTCTTATTAGCCGTTCAGCGGTGAACGTACAATGTTTCATAGACATTTTTGCGGTGCATTAATAAGGAAAAAAAAGTACGTGTTAGCCATTTTCCAGCGAACAAACATTGTTTTATAGACATTTTTACTGTGTATTAAGAGAAAAAGTACTTCTAATTAGCCGTTCAGTGGTGAACGTACATTATTTCATAGACATTTTTGTGGTGTATTATTAGGAAAACAAGTACGTATTATTAGCCTTTCAGCGATGAATGTAAGTTGTTTCATAGACATTTTTGCGGTGTATTACCAAGAAAAAAAGTACATCTAATTAGCCGCTCAGCCGTGAACATACATTGTTTCATAGACATTTTTGTGGTGTATAAATAAGGGGAAAAAAAGTATGTCTAATTAGCCGTTCAGCGGTGAACGTACATTGTTTCACAGACATTTTTGTGGTGAATTAGTAAGATAAAAAAGTACGTGTTAGCCGTTTTGCGGTTAACGTACATTGTTTCATAGATATTTTTGTGGTGTATTAATAAGAAAAAAAGGACGTCTAATCAGCCGTTCAGCGGTGAACTTACTTTGTTCTACTGCCATTTTTGGGGTGTATTAATTTGCTTTTAATTTAATTATTTTATTTTACAGTATGTTAGACAGACAAATGACAGGCCCTTCAAAGGGAACGGGCAGTGGGCAAAATGTTTCTAGCAGCATAAGAAGGGGGGGGAAAGCAAAAGTCGCAGCCAGAGGCCTGAGCTCCCAGTTTCATCTAGCGGCCATGTCCTGACCTTCAACCCAGCTTGAATGGTTGACAAGGTCTTCGAATTCGTCGCAAGTGACATCAGACCCCCCAGCCAAGGATCGTGGGTTCCTATGACACAACGCTTAGTTGGCATGGCCCGGGAGCAGGCCCTGTGCCCTCACCTGTCCTTAACCTGCCTCTGTAATTTTCTGTTCCCTCAGAGCAACAAGTATTATCTGCCGTAGGCTCGACTCTACTTTTCAGCGAGGACGAGCTACTAGAAGACAGTCAGCAACTACTGCCCAGCCAAGATCTGGAGGAGACATCCGCCACCTCCTCCGGTAGGCGGGCAAGTAGTAATGATGAGAGGCGCGTGGGAGCTGATGTTGCGAGCGGTCAGGCTCCTGGCCCTGAGACTGTTGAGGGAGACATCAGTGACGTGCAGACAGTAGCGGATGATGATGATGTAGCCGATCGCACTTGGGAGCCGGGTGAAGAAAGGGCTTCATCATCATCAGGAGAAGGTGGCAGCTTGCAGGTGAGGCAGTGGCTGAGCCAGCAGGGTGGTAGCATGGCCATGAGTCATCAGTGTGGCAGAAGTGCGAGGTCAGGAGCCAAACATGCCCGGGATAGCCCGCTCTTTGCAGGAGCCTACCTGACTGGAAAGCAGTGGTGCAGGGGTTTACGAAGGCAGCAGTAGCAGGCAGTTAGCCCGGAGTGTTGGGGGAAAATGCCAATGTTGGCACCATGGCCCTGCGTCAACACATGCACCATAAAGTGGCCTGGGAGAACCGTGGTACTAATGTAGTGGTCCAGGCTGCCGCACCCCCCACCCCTTTTCCTGCAGCCAAGGCTCCACCACCTCAGCCGAAGGGAGCTGTCTGTCTTTCCCATCATCTACTGAACGTGCTCTTGGCCAAGTTCCTGGGGCTGCAGTCCCTCCCTTTCCAAGTGGTGGACTCTGCACCTTTCAGAGAACTGATGGCTTGAACCGAGCTGAGGTGTAAAGTCCTAAGCCGTCATTTCTTTGCGAAAAAAGACAGTACCAGCCCTGCACATCTATGTTGAACAGAAAGTGGGCCAGTCCTTGAGCCTGTCGGTGTCCGCCAAAGTGCACGGCAGCGCCGACAAGTGGAGCTGTAACTACGATCAAGGACAATATATGTCCTTTACGACCCACTGGGTAAATGTGGTTCCTGCCCAGCCACACCACCAACTTGACCAGATGACACCGCTGCCGCCTCCACTTTCTCACGCTGTTTGTCCTGCGACAATGTCCGCCTCTGCCTCCTCATCCTGCACGGTGTCCTCAGCCCGCACTGCAGGGACAATTCAGTGTTCATCCAGCATACCACATGTGCAGGGCACGGCGGGGTGACGCTGTTCTGCACCTAGTTTGCCTGGGCGAACGGAGTCACACAGGGGAGGAACTGCTCTGCGTCCTTTATCAAGAAATCGAAACCTGGCTGTCTCCTCAACAACTCGAAATCGGAAACCGTGGTCACTAACAACGGGAAGAACATGTTGTCCGAGCTGCGTCAAGGAGGTCTGAGCCATGCATCCTGCACGGCATAAGTGTTCAATCTGATTGTAAAGAGGTTCCTGAAGTCTTCCACCAATCTGCAAGACATCCTGAAAATGGCCTGGAAATTGTGCATGCACTTCAGACACTCTTACACTGCAAAGCACAGCCTCCTTAAGCTGCAAAAGCAGAATGGCATTTCTCAACATCGGCTGATGTTGGAACTCCACCCTCCATATGTTGGACTGACTATATGAACAAAGAAAGGCCATAAACTATTTATTGATGATACAGGCAGACAGAGGTACTCCCCTGTGTAACTTCGATGTTAGCCAGTGGCAGCTCATGCGTGACACCTGCCGTTTGCTCAGGCCCTTTGAGGAGGTCACTTTATTTGTCAGTCGCCAGGACTACAGGATGAACGTCATTCCACTACTTCATGTCCTGGAACAGATGCTGCTAAATCTGGCCGGCCAGGGGACAGGAGATGTGGCGACTACATCTCACGGCCACATGAGCCCTGTGGGGGCTCAACTAGAGGAGGAGGAGGAGGACATTCGAACACAAGCAATGCATAGATAAATGGGTGGTTTTTCTACACAGGTGACAGGAGAGGAGGAGCAGTAGCAGCCGGAGGAGCTACAGGGCGATGAGGAAGACGAGGCAGATGACCCAGACACACCGTAGCAGTATGCAGTGGAGATAGAGGCAGGGAGTCCCTACGAGTCACTTGCGCAAATGTCCCAATGACTGCTCAGTTGCTCAATTGTCACCATTTGGCAGAGGATGACTATTGGCTCTCCACCATGTTAGACCCTCGCTACCAGTCCAAAATGGGGGCCTTTTTTACACCCGCTGAAAAGGAGGACAAACTGAACTACTATCGAAACATCAGTTGCCTGCTGCCTATGTGTGCCATCGCCTATCCTCATGCAGATCTGACTGGGGGTCCCTCTGCGCTCACGTTCCACTGCCATGTCTGCTGGGGGAGGGGGCAGGAGCAGTACCAGCAATTTAAGCCTAGAGTCGCTGATGAGCAGTTTTCTTCACCCGCCTAGTGAAGAAACAACTCACCAGCAGCAGCTAGACATGAAGCAGAAGCTGAACCAGCAGGTTGTGGCATACTTGGACCCTGAAAACCCAACATCGAAGATGCCCTGGACTACTGGGCAGCCAAACTCGATTTGTGTCCGCAACTGGCCGAGTTTGCCCTGGACAAGCTTTCCTGTGTGGCATCAGAGCGGGTGTTTAGTATGGCTGGGGCCATAGTTCCCCCAAGGAGAACTCGCCTGTCTCTCCAAAATGTGGAGAAACTAACCTTTGTGAAGATGAATCAGGCGTGGATCAGCCAGGATTTCCACACACCAGTGCCTGATGCATCAGACTAGATCATTCATGGTGCCACACCTAAACTTTGTCAAAAGAGACCAATTTCTTCTGGCTACCTGCTTCTGCTGCTGCCACCCGCCTGATGCCACACACCTGCTGCCAGGTGCTCCTACTGCCACCCACCATCTTCAGCTGGTACTGGAATTGCCCCCCACCTCACCACTCTGTCACTGGGCCACTCTGTAGTCTCCTCATGCTGCTGCTACCTGACCACTCTGTGGTCTCCTCATGCTGCTGCTACCTCACCACTCTGTCACTGGGCCACTCTGTGGTCTATTCATGCTGCTTCTACCTCAACACTATGTGGTCTCCCCATGATGCTGCCACCTCACCACTCTGTGGTTTTCTCATGCTGCTGCCACCTCACCACTCTTTGGTCTCCTCATGCTGCTGCCACCTCACTACTCTGTCACTGGGCCACTCTGTGGTCTCCTCATTCTGCTGCTACATCACCACTCTGTGGTCCCCTCATGCTGCTGCCACCTCACCACTCTGTCATTGGGCCACTCTGTGGTCTCCTCATGCTGCTGCCACCTCACCACTCTGTGGTCTCATGCTGCTGCCACCTCTCCACTCTGTGGTCTCCTCATGCTGCCGACACCTCACCACTTTGTCACTGGGCCACTCTGTAGTCTCCTCATGCTGCTGCCAACTCAACACTCTGTGGTGTCTCCATGCTGCTGCCAACGCAACACTCTGTGGTCTCCTCATGCTTCTGCCACCTCACCACTCTGTAACTGGACCACTCTGTTGACGACTTATGCGATTCCTCATGTGATTCCTCATGCGAGTCCCACCCTCACCACTCTGTGACTGGGCCACTGTGTTGATGACACATGCAATTCCTCATACGATTCCCACCCTCAACACTCTGTGACTGGCCCACTGTATTGACGATTTATGCGATTCCTCATGCGATTACTCGTGCAATTCCCACCCTCGCCAGTCTGTGACTGGGCCACTGTGTTGATGACTCGTGCGATTCTTAATGAGATTCCCACCCTCACCACTCTGTGACTTTGTTGACAACTCATGTGATTCCTCATGCGATTTCCAACCTCACCCCTCTGTGACTGAGCCACTGTGTTGACTCCTCATGCTGTTGCCACCTCATTGTTTATAAGGCTGAAAAAAGACATCTGTCCATCTAGTTCAGACTGTTATCCTGCAAGTTGATCCAGAGGAAGGCATAGAACCCCTGTGAGGTAGAAGCCAATTTTCCTCACTTTAGGGGGAAAAAAATCCTTCCCGACTCCAATCAGGCAATCAGAAAAACTCCCTGGATCAACAACCTATCTCTAGTAGCTATAACCTGTAATATTATTACACTCCAGAAATACATCCAGGCCCCTCTTGAACTCTTTTATGGAATTAACCATCACCACCTCCTCAGGCAGAGAGTTCCATAGTCTCACTACTCTTACCATAAAGAATCTTCTTTCCTCCAGACGCGGAGGATGTCCCCTTGTCACAGTCACAGTTCTGGGGATAAATAGATGATGGGAGAGATCTCTGTACTGACCCATGATATATTTATACATAGTTATTAGATCTCCCATCAGTGGTATTTTTTTCTCAAGTGAATAACCCTAATTTTGATAATCTTTTAGGGTACTGTAGTCCAACCATTCCAGGTATTACTTTAGTTGCCCTCCTCTGAATCCTTTCCAGCTCTGCTATGCCTGCCTTTTTCACAGGAGCCCAGAACTGTACACAGTACTCCATGTATGGTCTGACTAGTGATCTGTAAATTAGTAGGACTATGTTCTCATCACAGGCATCTATGCCCCTTTTGATGCAACCCATTATCTTATTGGCCTTGGCAGCAGCTGCCTGACACTGGTTTCGACAGCTTAGTTTGTTGTTCACTAAAATTCCTAGGTCCTTTTCCATGTCAGTGTTACCCAGTGTTTTACCATTTAGTATGTACTGGTGACTTGCATTATTCCTTCCCATGTGCATAACCTTACATTTGTCAGTGTTAAACCTCATCTGCCACTTCTCTGCCCAAGCTTCCAATCTATCCAGATCCATCTGTAGCAGTATACTGTCCTCTTCCGTGTCAATTACTTTACACAGTTTAGTGTCATCTGCAAAAATTGATATTTTACTGTGCAAGCCTTCTACAAGATCATTAATAAATATATCGAAGAGAATAAGGCCCAATACTGACCCCTGAGGTACCCCACTAGTGACAGTGACCCAATCTCAGTGTGTACCGTTAATAACCACCCTCTGTTTTCTATCACTGAGCCAGTTACTTACCCTCATTCAGACATTTTCTCCCAGTCCAAGCATTCTCATTTTATATACTAACCTTTTATGTGGTACAGTGTCAAATGCTTTGAAGAAGTCCAGATATACGACATCCATTGATTCGCCGCTGTCAAGTCTAGAACTTAGCTGCTCATAGAAACTGATTAAATTAGTTTGACATGACCGATCCCTCATGAAGCCATGGTGATATGGTGTTATTTGCTTATTTTCATTGAGGTACTCCAAGATAGCATCGCTTAGAAAACCTTCAAACAGTTTACCTACGACAGATGCTAAACTTACCGGCCTATAGTTTCCGGGCTCTGTTTTTGGACCCTTTTTGTATATTGGCACCACATTTGCTATGCGCTAATCCTGTGGAACACTCCCTGTCAGTATAGAGTCCTTAAATATCAGAAATAAGGGTCTGGCTATGACATTACTTAATTTTCTTAGAATACGGGGGTGTATGCCATCCGGTCCTGGTGATTTGTTTATTTTAATCTTTTTAAGACGCAGCTGTACTTCTTCCTGGGTCACACAGGGCACTTTTAATGGGGAATTTACTTTTACATTCTGCATTTCATCTGACAGTTTATTTTCTTCAGTAAATACAGTGGAGAAAAAAATATTTAATAGCTTTGCTTTCTCCTCTTCGCTCTCTGCAACTCCCCCCTCATTACTCTGTAGAGGGCCAACACCTTCAGATTTTTACTTTTTACCATTTATATAATTGAAGAACATTTTAGGGTTAGTTTTGCTCTCTTTGGCAATTAATCTCTCGATCTCTAGTTAGGCTGCTTTTATTTGTTTTTTACATATTCAATTTTTTTCTTATATTTTTTCAGTGCTTCCTCGCTACCCTCCTGTTTTAGTCATTTAAATGCTTTCTTTTTGTCATTTATTGCTTTCTTTATAGTTCTATTTATCCACATTGTTGTTTTTTTTTTGTTCCTTAATCTTTTAACCCATAAAGGTATGTTCCTCTCACAATTAGATTTTAGGATGCTTTTAAAAATATCCCATTTTGTGGCTGTATTTTTGTTTTTGAGGATTTTGTCCCAGTTAGTTAGGCCTATGGCCTCTCTTAATAGGCTAAATTTAGCTTTTTTGAAGTTTGGTATTTTTGTTTTTCACTGAAGAAACACTCTTTTCAATGATAATTGGAAGGTTATTACATTATGGTCACTATTTCCCAGGTGTCCCCCGACCTGCACATCTGTTGTTCTGTCAGGTCTATTGGTTAATAATAAGTCCAGTATGGCTGTCCCTCTAGTCGGGTCCTGAACCAGTTAGGAAAGGTAATTGTCTTTGGTTATTGCCAAGAACCTGTTTCCTTTATGAGATGGTACTAAAGTGCTACTGGACCATGGGAGTCTAGAGAATGTGTGGACACAATGCGCAAGATCACAACCAGATGACGAATAAGATGAGGTTTATTTGAAGGCAACGTGTTTCGGGGTTCGAAGGACCACTTTATCAAGTCTAAAAAATATAACACATAAAACATATAGAGCAGGACATACCTATATACTGTATGTGTATACATACACATGTGTGCCAAGAGCGAACCAATAAAAATGGTAATAAAAAATGGTAAAGTAAGAATATTCTAGAGAACTTTGTATAATAAAAGGATGAGATGAATAAATGATGTGAAATAAAAATAAATATTTAAATGGTTAATTATTCCACAATTGATACACGATAAAGACATAATTAATATATAGCCAGAGTGGCTATATGGGGATATAAAAAATATAAATAAATATAATGGTGTGTGTATTATTAATAAAAACTAGGAGGCTATCCAGATAAGAGGTGTAATATATATATATATATATATATATATATATATATATATACAGTACAGACCAAAAGTTTGGACACACCTTCTCATTCAAAGAGTTTTCTTTATTTTCATGACTATGAAAATTGTAGATTCACACTGAAGGCATCAAAACTATGAATTAACACATGTGGAATTATATACATAACAAACAAGTGTGAAACAACTGAAAATATGTCATATTCTAGGTTCTTCAAAGTAGCCACCTTTTGCTTTGATTACTGCTTTGCACAATCTTGGCATTCTCTTGATGAGCTTCAAGAGGTAGTCCCCTGAAATGGTTTTCACTTCACAGGTGTACCCTGTCAGGTTTAATAAGTGGGATTTCGTGCCTTATAAATGGGGTTGGGACCATCAGTTGCGTTGAGGAGAAGTCAGGTGGATACACAGCTGGTAGTCCTACTGAATAGACTGTTAGAATTTGTATTATGGCAAGAAAAAAGCAGCTAAGTAAAGAAAAACGAGTGGCCATCATTACTTTAAGAAATAAAGGTCAGTCAGTCAGCCGAAAAATTGGGAAAACTTTGAAAGTAAGGGCTATTTAACCATGAAGGAGAGTGATGGGTTGCTGCGCCAGATGACCTGGCCTCCACAGTCACCGGACCTGAACCCAATCGAGATGGTTTGGGGTGAGCTGGACCACAGAGTGAAGGCAAAAGGGCCAACAAGTGCTAAGCATCTCTGGGAACTCCTTCAAGACTGTTAGAAGACCATTTCAGGGGACTACCTCTTGAAGCTCATCAAGAGAATGCCAAGATTGTGCAAAGCAGTATTCAAAGCAAAAGGTGGCTACTTTGAAGAACCTAGAATATGACATATTTTCAGTTGTTTCACACTTGTTTGTTATGTATATAATTCCACATGTGTTAATTCATCCAGTGTCCTAAGAAGGTCCTCTCTGTCAAGGCTCCTAAGGCAAGGCAACCTAAAGATCAGGTACACCCTGAATTTTCTAAATGTAAGCTTTTGGTACCCATTACGATTTCTCTTGGAGTAGACAAATGGCCGGGTAAGGCCTTTATTGATTCTGGCTCAGCGGCTAGCTTTATTGACTCTGAGTATGCTGTAAGATTGGGTATTCCTATGTTTGCCTTACCAACTCCTATCCATGTCATGGCTATTGATGCTACTCCTCTTATTGGTGGTACGGTGAGCTCATGTACCTTGGAGATTTCTCTAACCGTGGGTGTGTGCCACTCAGAGAGATGTTCCCTTTTAGTCCTGGAGAACCTACCGGCTGAGGTGGTACTAGGGTTGCCTTGGCTCCGACTACATAACCCCACTATAGATTGGTCCAATGGGGAGTTGGTGAGATGGGGGCCTAAGTGTGACTCGTGCTTGTCCGTGGTACAGGCTGGGGTCTCAGTAAAGTCTGATACCTTACCCACTGTTGTTAGGGAATATTCTGATGTATTCTCATCACCAACCCCGGAGGTTCTACCCCCCCATAGACCTTATGATTGTACCATAGAGCTAGTAGAGGGGGCCAAGTTTCCTAAGGGGCGAATTTATAATCTTTCTAAGCCCGAACGCAAGGCCATGGAAGATTATATTAAGGAGAGCCTTGGTAAAGGGCATATTAGACCTTCTGTCTCTCCTATGGGGGCGGGGTTTTTCTTCGTTAAGAAAAAAGATGGTGGTCTTAGGCCATGTATCGATTACCGGAGATTAAATAAAATCACTGTCCAGAATAGATACTCCCTCCCATTGATTCCGGATTTATTTAATAAGGTTTCTGGGGGCAACCAGCTTTTCCAAAATTGACCTGAAAGGGTTCATATAATCTAATCCGAATCAAGGAGGGAGACGAATGGAAGACGGCGTTCAATACTCCGGTAGGACACTTTGAATATCTGGTGATGCCTTTTGGACTCAGCAATGCCCCAGCTGTGTTCCAAAACTTCATGAATGACATTCTTAGGGAGTTCTTAGGTAAATTTGTTATTGTCTATCTTGACGACATTTTGATATTCTCTCCTGACTTCGAATCCCATGTGTCTCATGTTAAACAAGTATTAGATGTGTTGAGGGAGAATCAGCTATCCGCTAAACAAGAGAAATGTGTCTTTGGTGTACAGGAGATTCTGTTTCTAGGGCATGTTCTGACTCCTCACACCTTCAAGATGGATCCTGGTAAGGTACTAGCAATTAAGGAATGGGTAAGACCTTCATCCTTAAAGGCCTTACAACGGTTCCTAGGTTTCGCCAATTACTATCGTAAATTTATTATGAATTTTTCCGTAATTGCTAAACCGTTGACCGACCTTACTAAAAAAGGGGCGGATTTGGAGAATTGGTCTACTGAGGCTATTTCTTCATTTGAAAAATTAAAAAAGGCATTCAGTAGCGCTTCCATTCTGATCCAGCCTGATCAGGAGAGACCTTTTATTGTGGAGGTGGATGCGTCCGAGGACGGCGCAGGAGCAGTCCTTTCACAAGGTCCTGCTACCCTCACTAACCTGAGACCATGTGCCTTCTTCTCCAGGAAATTCTCTCCCACGGAGAGAAACTACGACATAGGGAATAGGGAGCTGCTGGCCATTAAATGGGCATTTGAGGAGTGGAGGCATTTTCTGGAGGGGGCAAGGCATTGTGTAACTGTTGTCACTGACCATAAAAACCTTATGTTTCTCGAGTCTGCTAAGAGGTTGAATCCCCGTCAAGCCAGATGGGCTCTGTTTTTTACTCGTTTTGATTTTTCCATTACGTTCAGGCCGGGAAGTAAAAATGTGAAGGCGGACGCATTATCTCGGAGCTTCCATGCTTTTCAACCTACTGAGGTACCACCTGAATCCATCCTACCAGCAAAAATCTTCATAGCAGCTCTTACCCAGGATATCTCGGCTCGCATTAGGTCTGAACAACATCTGGCACCGGTATCCACCCCAACAGATAAGTTGTTTGTTCCCGTACAATTTCGTCTCCAGCTGTTGGGTGAGTGTCACGATTCTACCTTTTGTGGACATCCGGGTGTTGAGGGCACTAAGGATCTGGTTTCTAGATCTTATTGGTGGCCCACTCTAACTAGGGATGTCAAGTCCTACGTGTCAGCCTGTGAGGTTTGTGCCAGGTCCAAGACACCTAGGACTCGCCCTGCTGGTAACCTACGACCCCTACCCATTCCCAGTAGACCCTGGTCCCATATCTCGATGGACTTTATAACTGACCTCCCGCTGGCCAAGGGTAAGACTGTAGTTTGGGTAGTGGTCGATAGGTTTAGCAAGAGGGTCCATTTCATTCCCCTGTCTAAACTCCCGAATGCCAAAACTCTGGCGTCTATTTTTGTGAAAGAAATTGTTCGATTGCATGGTATCCCGGAAAATATTGTTTCTGACAGGGGTGTGCAGTTTGTGTCCAAATTCTGGAGGGCCTTCTGTCAAAAATGTAAAATTTCATTGTCTTTTTCCTCTGCCTACCACCCTGAGAGTAATGGGCAGACTGAACGCCTTAATCATTCTGTGGAACAATTCTTGAGGTTGTATGTTGCTGATGACCAGCAATTATGGGTGAAATTTCTTCCATTGGCTGAATTTGCTTTGAATAACAGTGTCAATTCTTCTGCTAGGGTTTCACCTTTCTTTTGTAACCATGGTTTCAATCCCCGTTTTCATTCTGGGTCATCCGTCTCCTCCTCTAACCCTGAGGTGGATAGGCTCTCCTCTGAACTATGCACAGTTTGGGCCCGGGTTCAATCGAACTTAGAAAAGGCTCAAAGTTCTCAGAAACTCAAGGCCGATAGGAGATGTTCAAGGGGGGTAAATTTTCAGGTTGGGGATAAGGTATGGTTGTCCTCCAAGAATCTCTCTCTTAAGGTAGATTCTAAAAAGTTTGCTCCTCATTTTATTGGACCATATAAGATCACGGAGGTGATTAACCCGGTATAATTTAGGTTGGAGCTGCCCGAGTCATTCCACATTCATAATGTGTTCCATAAATCTCTACTTAAAAAATATTTTGAACCGGTAGTACCATCGAAAGCCTCGCCTCCGCCGGTTCTTGTTAATGATGCTGTCGAGTATGTGGTGTCTAAAATAGTGGATGTCAGGAAGGTGCGTAATTCCTTGCAGTACCTGATTCACTGGAAGGGGTATGGACCTGAAGAGAGATCTTGGGTACCTGCCAGGGAGGTTCATGCTCCTAGACTTGTTCGAAAATTTCATTTAGAACACCCTAAAAGGCCATCGCCTGAGGTCTTGGGTCCGGTGGCCCTTCGTAAAAGGGGGGTACTGTAACAGGGTTCCGAAGGTGCACTCGGTCCCCCATTAGCCGCAGACCTGCTGCTTAGCTTCGGGAGCGAGGATCTGTGTTTGACCTCGTTCCCAGGGCGGCTTTACTAGCTGGGTGGCTCCCTGCTCCTAAGTCTGCCTTGAGCGCCGAGCTGATCACTCGGTGCTCGACTGGTTGGTCTGTCGGTCATGTGACGCTGGCCACGTCACATGAACCTCACTCCCCACTATAAGTACAGGCAGCCTGCTGGCCACAGGTTGCCTGTTAATTTAGGTTCCACCTGTGGTTTTGTCTTTCCTGGCGTACTTACCTCCTGCTGAATTCCTGACGAATTTCTGCCTGCTCCTTGTGTACTTTGCTGCTCTCCTGGTATTCTGACCCCGGCCTCCTCCTGACGATCCTCTGCTGACTCCTTTAGAACGACATGACTCTCCTGGTATTTATGACCCCGGCTTCTCCTGACAATTCTCTGCTTCCTCCATTTGTACTTTGTAGCTTTCCTGGTATTGACTCGGTCCATTCTCGTTCTGTTGTTTGTCTGTCTGTCATCCCTGCACTTAGTCCAAGCTAGGGATTGCCGTCCAGTTGTTCCCTGTCATTAGGACTCACGAGGCAAGTAGGCAGGGCCAGGGGTAAGGGTGGAGCGCAGTGGTCACTTCCCTCCCCCCTGTGTGTGTGTGTGTACACGACCGTTACAGCCGGTCTGTTACTGGTATCTTCTCTCTGGGCTCCCGACAAGTTGTTAAGGAGTAGGACCTTTCCCACTCAGCCAATCAGTGGCTGCAGCTGTGTCACGTGTCAGGCTAGTAATTTCCTGCTGAGCCAATCACTGGACTGACACGTGACACAGCTGTGGCCACTGATTAGCTGAGTGGGAAAGGTCCTACTCCTTAACAACTTGTCCGGAGCCCAGAGAGAAGATATCAGGACCACACAGAGGAGAAGGGGAGCTGCTGCAGACAGGGCCAGGTAAGCATAATGTTTTTTACATATTAATAGAGGGGAGAAATTTGACATGGGGGAGGGGGAGAAATGTGACATGGGGGGAATGTGACATGGGGGGTGAAATGTGACATGGGGGTGAAATGTGTCACGGAGGGGGTGAAATGTGACATGGGGGGGTGAAATGTGACGAGGGGGAGAGGGAGAAATGTGACATGGGGGTGAAATATGACATGAGGGGGTGAAATGTGACATGAGGGGGTGAAATGTGACATGGGGGGTGAAATGTGACATGGAGGTGGAGAAATGTGACATGGGGGGTGCAATGTGACATGGGGGAAATGTGACACAACGGAGGTGATGTAAAAAGGAGGGGGTGATGTGACATGGAGGGGGAGAAATGTCACATTTCTCCCCCTTCCGTGTCACATTTCTCCCCTTCCGTGTCACATTTCTCCCCCTTCCGTGTCACATTTCTCCCCCATTCCGTGTCACATTTCTCCCCCATTCCGTGTCACATTTCTCCCCCTTCCGTGTCACATTTCTCTCCCTCCTGTCTCACATTTCTCCCCCTCCCATGTCACATTTCTTCCCCTCCTGTCACACATATCTCCCCTTCCCGTGTCACATTTCTCCCCTTCCCGTGTCACATTTCTCCCCCTCCCATGTCACATTTCTTCCCCTCCTGTCACACATTTCTCCCCCTCCTGTGTCACATTTCTCCCCTTCCCATGTCACATTTCTCCCCTTCCCGTGTCACATTTCTCCCCTTCCCGTGTCACATTTCTCCCCCTACCGTGTCACATTTCTCCCCCTCCTTGTCACATTTCTCCCCCTACTTGTCACATTTCTCCCCCTCCTTGTCACATTTCTCCCCCCTCCGTGTCACATTTCTCCCCCCTCCGTGTCACATTTCTCCCCCCTCCATGTCACATTTCTCCCCCCTCCATGTTACATCACCCCCTCCATGTTACATCACCCCCTCCATGTTACATCACTCCCACCGAGTTCTGGTGGTGGTGGTGGTGGGGGCGCCAAAATGTAGCTTCGCTTGTGTTGGCAAACACATAGCCTTCATGCTAACCGACGCAAAAATTTAAACAGCAACCCCACCATGCCAACATGACCTAACCTCTTCACTTCTGCCAGAGGTGTAACTTGACCAGTATGCACTTTCTATAACATTGGTATCTTCTTATGGGGCACAAGGGTCTTTGGGCCCCGTCAGGCATCTGGACCCGGTAGCGACTGCAACCTCTGCACCCCCTATAGCTATGCCTCTGCTAGTTATTATTATTGATGAGTATATATGGAGTTACAGTGGAACAAAGAGAAATAGCTATTACATATAGAGAGATTTATACCAGGGGCGGGCTGGGACGGGGGGCAGGGAGGCAATTGTTCCCCAGGCCGCCCTAAAGTATGTTAAAAACGGCCGCCCGCTGAGCACCAGAGGACCAGGAAGTTGTGAAATGACTTGCGCACCGCCGGTCTGTTCCTGGTATCTTCTCTCTGGGCTCCGGACAAGTTGTTAAGGAGTAGGACCTTTCCCACTCAGCCAATCAGTGGCTGCAGCTGTGTCACGTGTCAGGCTAGTGATTTCCTGCTGAGCCAATCACTGGACTGACACGTGACACAGCTGTGGCCACTGATTAGCTGAGTGGGAAAGGTCCTACTACTTAACAACTTGTCCGGAGCCCAGAGAGAAGATATCAGGACCACACAGAGGAGAAGGGGAGCTGCTGCAGACAGGGCCAGGTAAGCATAATGTTTTTTACACATTAATAGAGGGGAGAAATGTGACATGGGGGAGGGGGAGAAATTTGACATGGGGGGGTAATTTGACATGGCTGGTGAAATGTGACATGGGGGTGAAATGTGACATGGGGGTGAAATGTGACGAGGGGGAGGGGGAGAAATGTGACATGGGGGTGAAATGTGACGTGGAGGGGGTGAAATGTCACATGGAGGGGGAGAAATGTCACATGGGGGGTGCAATGTGACATGGGGGGAAATGTAACAACGGAGGTGATGTAAAAAGGAGGGGGTGATGTGACATGGAGGGGGAGAAATGTCACATTTCTCCCCCCTCTGTCACATTTCTCCCCCTTCCGTGTCACATTTCTCCCCCTTCTGTGTCACATTTCTCCCCCTTCCGTGTCACATTTCTCCCCCTTCCGTGTCACATTTCTCCCCCTTCGTGTCATATTTCTCCCCCTTCCGTGTCATATTTCTCCCCCATTCCGTGTCACATTTCTCCCCCATTCCATGTCACATTTCTCCCCCATTCCATGTCACATTTCTCCCCCATTCTGTGTCACATTTCTCCCCCATTCCGTGTCACATTTCTCCCCCTTCCGTGTCACATTTCTCTCCCTCCTGTGTCACATTTCTCCCCCTCCCATGTCACATTTCTTCCCTTCCCATGTCACATTTCTCCCCTTCCTGTGTCACATTTCTCCCCTTCCTGTGTCACATTTCTCCCCTTCCCGTGTCACATTTCTCCCCTTCCCGTGTCACATTTCTCCCCTTCCCGTGTCACATTTCTCCCCTTCCCGTGTCACATTTCTCCCCTTCCCGTGTCACATTTCTCCCCCTACCGTGTTACATTTCTCCCCCTACCGTGTTACATTTCTCCCCCTACCGTGTCACATTTCTCCCCCCTACCGTGTCACATTTCTCCCCCCTCCGTGTCACATTTCTCCCCCCTCCGTGTCACATTTCTCCCCCCTCCGTGTCACATTTCTCCCCCCTCCATGTCACATTTCTCCCCCCTCCATGTTACATCACCCCCTCCATGTTACATCACCCCCACTGAGTTCTGGTGGTGGTGGTGGTGGGGGCGCCAAAATGTAGCTTCGCTTGTGTTGGCAAAAATCCTGCCACTGGCCCTGGCTGTCAGCTGTGCAGGGCTGTGCACAGGCGTAAGGCGCTCTGTGATGTCACGCTGTGCGCAGTCTTCACAGCACAGCCGACAGCAGGAGGATGCAGATCGCGTTGGAGGAGAGGAGCTGCGGCGTCCAGGAGCCAGAAGGGTAAGTGTTTTTATTTTATTTTATATTTATGAGGCTGATGGACACTTCTGGGGGCAGATGAGAGGCACTGGGGGCTGATGGCTAGGCTGCTGGGGGCTGAGAAGCTATTGGGGGCTGATGGAGAGGCTGCTGGGGACTGAGAAGCTACTGGGGACTGATGGAGAGGCTGCTGGGGACTGAGAAGCTACTGGGGACTGATGGAGAGGCTGCTGGGGGAGAATTATTACTACTAGGAGGTATTATGCGGAGCTTTACTACTACTGGGGGGCTATGAGGAACATGATTACTAGTATGGGCACTATAGGGGCGTTATTACTACTAAGTGTGCTCTGGCAGAGAATTATTTCTATTGGTGGGATTTTGGGGAGCACTGTTACTTTGGGGGGCACCCTGGCACAGTATCAGCTTAGCACAATTATTTTTGGGGGAAATTATCTTTATACTATTAGTGTCTGGGTGCAGTTATTTTTTAGAGCGCTGTGTGACAATAATTGTTGAAGGGGTATTTCCAGGGGGACTGTTTCTGCAGTATAGTATTGGGGGTGGCAGGAAAGGGTGTTCAGAAGATGCTGGAAATGTGGGAAACTAATGTCTGTTTGTTAATCTCTGCAGAGACGGGAGATGGCTGAAAAATCATCATGGCGGTCTGGTCTGAATGGAGAAGATAAAGAAAGAGAACGTCTACAACAAAGGTGACATCACTGGATGTAAGAGGTATGTGGCGCTATGTAGGAGAGGAGATGCTCCGGCTCCCCCCCCCTGCCATTTGCAGAAGGAGGATTCAGAGCTGGGTGAGGATGGCCAAAGGGGGCAGCAAGCCACAGGCGGGTGGCAGATGGTGGGGGGAACCACAAGCCTTGAGCAGGATCTGGGGAGGGAGGAGAGCGGAGGAGCTTCCTGGCTGTAGCCTGCTGTTTATAGTATAATGTGAAGCAGGCAGTGCAGCCAGGACAGGCCCTCCCCTCTCCGTATGATGTGTAGAGACAGGCCTCAACAATAGAATTTTAGCTGTACAGTGTTTGTTGGGAGTGGCCTATTATATGTAGGAGGGGCTTTTAATAATGGGTGGGGCTAAAACCGGGCCACTTGACTGGATTTTCCCCCAAGGACTAAGGCTGCCAGCCATCCCCTGATTTATACACACTAATAACAATAATTACGGCTACTTACAAATTCCAAGATACAATATAATGCTACTTTCAAGACCATTTGGTAACTCAACATTTAAAATTCCTTACAGTTTATAGTTACCACACATGGGCCTCCAATCCTGGTCTCTCCTCTACCTTCTCCAGTTCTCTCTTTCTTCCAGCTCATCCAGTTCCTTCCCCATATGCTCAAAGTATGGGTATTTTATCCCTTCGAAAAAACTATCAACCCCCCTCCATGTCAACACCCCACATCTGTTATCCAAGAATCTGTGGGCCCTCCCAGAAACAGAATGTTGCACAACTAGTTATTTTAGCATTTTGTGACACTTCACTCTTATTTACACATTTTGGGTGCCTTTTGTTCTCTACCAATCAGCATATGTAAGACATACAGGATACTCCAAGACCTTTATCTGTGAGAATCAGAGTAAGACAAAATGAGCTAGATGCGTACTAATGAAGTATATACACCATGTACACATACAGTCACCTATCCATCTCTGTCTCTGATTCACACAAATAAATCCCTCATATTCTATACAATATAATGCTATATAATGAATAGATGATTTCTAAAACCTGTATTTCTTACAATTGTTAATCAGGGATATCAGTTTATAGGATTCCATAATTAAGGGATCCTTGCCTGGTTTCAAAATAACTGTTATCAGCGCTTCAGACATAATTTCAGACAATATATATATATATATATATATATATATATATATATATATATCTATATATACACTGCTCAAAAAAATAAAGGGAACACTTAAACAACACAATGTAACTCCAAGTCAATCACACTTCTGTGAAATCAAATTGTCCACTTAGGAAGCAACACTGAGTGACAATCAATTTCACAAACAGGTGGAAATTATAGGCAATTAGCAAGACACCCCCAATAAAGGAGTGGTTGTGCAGGTGGTGACCACAGACCACTTCTCAGTTACTATGCTTCCTGGCTGATGTTTTGGTCACTTTTGAATGCTGGCGGTGCTGGTGCTTTCACTCTAGTGGTAGCATGAGACGGAGTCTACAACCCACAAAAGTGGCTCAGGTAGTGCAGCTTATCCAGGATGGCACATCAATGCGAGCTGTGGCAAGAAGGTTTGCGGTGTCTGTCAGCGTAGTGTCCAGAGCATGGAGGCGCTACCAGGAGACAGGCCAGTACATCAGGAGACGTGGAGGAGGCCGTAGGAGGGCAACAACCCAGCAGCAGGACCGCTACCTCCGCCTTTGTGCAAGGAGGAACAGGAGGAGCACTGCCAGAGCCCTGCAAAATGACCTCTAGCAGGCCACAAATGTGCATGTGTCTGCTCAAATGGTCAGAAACAGACTCCATGAGGGTGATATGAGGGCCCGACATCCACAGGTGGGGGTTGTGCTTACAGCCCAACACCGTGCAGGACGCTTGGCATTTGCCAGAGAACACCAAGATTGGCAAATTCGCCACTGGCGCCCTGTGCTCGTCACAGATGAAAGCAGGTTCACACTGAGCACATGTGACAGACGTGACAGAGTCTGGAGACGCCGTGGAGAACGTTCTGCTGCCTGCAACATCCTCCAGCATGACCGGTTTGGCATTGGGTCAGTAATGGTGTGGGGTGGCATTTCTTTGGAGGGCCGCACAGCCCTCCATGTGCTCGCCAGAGGTAGCCTGACTGTCATTAGGTACCGAGATGAGATCCTAAGACCCCTTGTGAGACCATATGCTGGTGCGGTTGGCCCTGGGTTCCTCCTAATGCAAGACAATGCTAGACCTCAAGTGGCTGCAGTGTGTCAGCAGTTCCTGCAAGACGAAGGCATTGATGCTATGGACTGGCCCGCCCGTTCCCCAGACATCATGTCTCGCTCTATCCACCAACGTCACGTTGCACCACAGACTGTCCAGAAGTTGGCAGATGCTTTAGTCCAGGTCTGGGAGGAGATCCCTCAGGAGACCGTCCGCCACCTCATCAGGAGCATGCACAGGCGTTGTAGGGAGGTCATACAGACACGTGGAGGCCACACACACTACTGAGCCTCATTTTGACTTGTTTTAAGGACATTACATCAAAGTTGGATCAGCCTGTAGTGTGTTTTTCCACTTTAATTTTGAGTGTGACTCCAAATCCAGACCTCCATGGGTTGAAAAATTAGATTTCCATTTTTTTATTTTTGTGTGATTTTGTTGTCAGCACATTCAACTATGTAAAGAACAAAGTATTTCAGAAGAATATTTAATTAATTCAGATCTAGAATGTGTTATTTTTGTGTTCCCTTTATTTTTTTGAGCAGTGTATATATATATATATATGTACAAAAATGGTCCCAGTAAGCGGACCGAAACGTCGCATAGGTGAATAAAGGGTCCCACTTTTCTTCACCAAACGGATGTGCCGCGGTGTCTTTCTTTTATTCTACATCACACACCTTGGTAAGGTGTTTTCACCGCTGGCACCCATACATGCACTACTAGGAGTGCTGCCTTGAATTCTCATCTCTCTATATATATATATATATATATATATATTTATATATAGTATAAAAAAAAACACCGGCAGCACCATCCAAAAAGAAAAAAGGGAAAGTAGGAGGGTGCAAGGTCCAAGTATGACAATAGGTGCTTACCCACTTGTATAGAACAAAAATCGGACTGCACTCCAGAAGACTCTTCAATAAGTCAATGTATTTTATTCACCCATGAAGTGGCAAAGAGCGATGTTTCGGCTCATACATGAGTCTTTCTCAAGCCTTGAGAAATGCTCATGTATGAGCCGAAACGTCGCTCTTTGCCACTTCATAGGTGAATAAAATACATTGACTTATTGAAGAGTCTTCTGGAGTGCAGCCCGATTTTTGTTCTATATACACTGCTCAAAAAAATAAAGGGAACACTTAAACAACTCAATGTAACTCCAAATCAATCACACTTCTGTGAAATCAAACTTTCCACTTAGGAAGCAACACTGAGTGACAATCAATTTCACATGCTGTTGTGCAAATGGGATAGACAACAGGTGGAAATTATAGGCAATTAGCAAGACACCCCCAATAAAGGAGTGGTTCTTCAGGTGGTGACCACAGATCACTTCTCAGTTCCTATGCTTCCTGGCTGATGTTTTGGTCACTTTTGAATGTTGGCGGTGCTTTCACTCTAGTGGTAGCATGAGACGGAGTCTGCAACCCACACAAGTGGCTCAGGTAGTGCAGCTTATCCAGGATGGCACATCAATGCGAGCTGTGGCAAGAAGGTTTGCTGTGTCTGTCAGCGTAGTGTCCAGAGCATGGAGGCGCTACCAGGAGACAGGCCAGTACATCAGGAGACGTGGAGGAGGCCATAGGAGGGCAACAACCCAGCAGCAGGACCGCTACCTCCGCCTTTGTGCAAGGAGGAACAGGAGGAGCACTGCCAGAGCCCTGCAAAATGACCTCCAGCAGGCCACAAATGTGCATGTGTTTGCTCAAATGGTCAGAAACAGACTCCATGAGGGTGATATGAGGGCCCGACATCCACAGGTGGAGGTTGTGCTTACAGCCCAACACCGTGCAGGATGTTTGGCATTTTCCAGAGAACACCAATATTGGCAAATTCGCCCCTGTCGCCCTGTGCTCTTCACAGATGAAAGCAGGTTCACACTGAGCACATGTGACAGACGTGACAGAGTCTTGAGACGCCGTGGAGAACGTTCTGTTGCCTGCAACATCCTCCAGCATGACCGGTTTGGCATTGGGTCAGTAATGGTGTGGGTGGCATTTCTTTGGAGGGCCGCACAGCCCTCCATGTGCTCGCCAGAGGTAGCCTGACTGCCATTAGGTACCGAGATGAGATCCTCAGACCCCTTGTGAGACCATATGCTGGTGCGGTTGGCCCTGGGTTCCTCCTAATGCAAGACAATACTAGACCTCATGTGGCTGGAGTGTGTCAGCAGTTCCTGCAAGACGAAGGCATTGATGCTATGGACTGGCCCGCCCGTTCCCCAGACCTGAATCCAATTGAGCACATCTGGGACATCATGTCTCGCTCTATCCACCAACGTCACGTTGCACCACAGACTGTCCAGGAGTTGGCAAATGCTTTAGTCCAGGTCTGGGAAGAGATCCCTCAGGAAACCGTCCGCCACCTCATCAGGAGCATGCACAGGCGTTGTAGGGAGGTCATACAGGCACGTGGAGGCCACACACACTACTGAGCCTCATTTTGACTTGTTTTAAGAACATTACATCAAAGTTGGATAAGCCTGTAGTGTGTTTTTCCACTTTAATTTTGAGGGTGACTCCAAATCCAGACCTCCATGGGTTGAAAAATTTGATTTCCATTTTTTTATTTTTGTGTGATTTTGTTGTCAGCACATTCAACTATGTAAAGAACAAAGTATTTCAGAAGAATATTTAATTAATTCAGATCTAGGATGTGTTATTTTTGTGTTCCCTTTATTTTTTTGAGCAGTGTATATATATATATATATATATATATATATACATATATATATATATATATATATTTCTTTTCCATATATATTATATCATGCCCACGATAATCTAGGTGGCAATAATTTTGTATCTTATTTATATAAGGGGGCATGGTGCTGTAGAGGTCGCTGTAAAGGGGGCAGACCATTTGAGAGGTCAATAACAAGGGGGTAGGGCACTGTGAAGGTCACTGTTAATTGGCAGGATGCTGTGGAGGTCTTATTTTAAGGGGAAAAGTGCTGTGGGGGGGTCACTGTTAAGGGGGCAGGCTGATGTGGAGGTCAATGTTAAAGGGATGGGACCCTGTGGGAGTAACTATTAAGGGGATGGTCCGCTGTGGAGGTGAATGTTAAGGGGGCAGAGTGCCACTGTTGAGGTCACTGTTATGGGGCGGAGTGTTGTGGAAGATACATTTTAAGGGAGTGTGTGCGCTGTGGAGGTCCCTGTTAAATGGCTGGGCCTTGGTGGAGGTCAATGTTAAGGGGGTGGGCTGCTGTGAAGGTTACTTAAGGGGCCGTGGTGCTGTGGACCTCACTGTTAAGAGGGCGGGGTGCTGTGGATGTCAATGTTAAGGGGGCAGGGCCCTGTGGAGGGTAACTGTTAAGGGGGAAGGCTGCTGTAGAGGTCAGTGTTATGGGGCGGAGTGCTGTGGAAGTCACATTTTAAGGGAGTCGGGGAGCTGTGAAGGTCACTGTTGAGGGGGTGGGACTTGGTGGAGGTCAATGTTAAGGGAGCAGGCTACTGTGGAGGTTACTTAAGGGCGGGGTGCTGTAGAAGTCACTATTAAGAGGGCAGGGTACAGTGAGGGGGGGTCACTGTTTAGGGGGCAGGCCACTGCGGAGGGTCACTGTTAAGGGGGTGGGCTGCTGTATAGGTCAAATTTAAGGGGTTAGGGCCCTGTGGAGGTCACTGTTAAGGGGTAGACCGCTGTGGAGGGTCACTGCTAAGAGGTCAGGCCGCTGTGCAGGTCACTGGTAAGGGGGCGGAGTGCTGTGGAGGTCACATTTCATCTTGATAAATCACTGTGAAAGGTGCACCACAATGATATGCAACTGACAACACTGGCTAATCCCTCAAGCTGATGTTAAGAACTGAGACTTTAGCCAATGTATTCCTGTCAGGAACACCTCAGAACTCTTTTGCACCACCATCAAGGTATCTCAGTGTGGCATGGGTTCCTACCACTATTTTTTACTTCAAGGACCCTTTGGACCCGGGAAATAAATATTTCAGTTCAAGTAGCCAAAGGCTAATAGGTTCCCATTTCTGGTCTGATTTAAAACATAACATTTATTTTGTTTAAATTAAAAGGTATCAAACGGGAAGGAAAAACAAAAAGTGTTAAAAATAAAGTGTGGCTGGGCTCTGCGGCTAGGATGTTATAAATTATTACTTGGGATATACTTTGGCAACAGACATTTGCCCCTATATATATCTCTATCAGTGTCTAGGGATGAGATGTTAATACAGTTCTCAACTTTCTGACTATTTGTCCTTTGCCTGTTGAGATCTTTTCTCTATATCCATGTATTCCATGATTGGAGGAGCGCTGTTGTCTGATATTACTTGCCTGTCCCTATATTCGCTAGTATTCCCCTATATACACACTTCTCCCTGCCGCTTGTGTCCACATACTGAGTGTCTGCAGTGCACTGAGACACGGGCACTGAAGTGACAGCCACACTTGTCCTAAAACCTAAATTGCAGCTCCCCAGACATGTTTCGTCACAACTGTGGCGTCCTCAGGGGAAATGGAGCTACTATCAACATGAGCGCCATTTAGACCCGAGTTTATAACTACTGTAGGCGGGTATTTCTCTTCTAATCTCCAATGTGCAAACAGCGCTCGTGTCACAGCAGAGCAATCTGGCCAATAGCCCACAGTCTGGGCCGTTCATCAATCCTAAGTTTCACCAATACCTTCAGAGCATATGAGCCTGCGTCAGAACTTTTACCATCGTATCAAATTTTTCGAAACTCTGCGCATGTCCTGCAGACCGGATCTTTCCGTCTGCATTTATTCTCCAATTCCATCTCCAAATTCTAAGTGGGGACGCATGCGCTGGAACTTAGATAAAGTTCATTCACAGAGGAATTCCCACAGCACATGTCTTCCAACCTAAAGTTCCACTCCAAAATCAAAGTGAGCGCTCATGCGCTAGAACTTAGGACATTTCTTTTTAGGGATTCCTTTAGCGCATGTCTTCCAACTTAGTCTACTATACGAAAGTATCGATCTTAATGCGCATGTCTTATGTCTTAGTTTTTTTGGTAGAAAGTGGAGAAGCATGCGCTAGAACTTTTAAATCGATCCTATGTCTTCAGAGTATATTGTGCATGTCCTAAGGCTTAGATTTACCACTATTCATTGCTGCGCATATGTACTAACTTGATTGTCGGGAGACTTGAGAACTAATGTTCACTGCGCATGTCTCCTGACTTGGTTTTTTCTGTTGTAGCTATAATTTGTATATCTTTTTAATTCTTAGATAAATGCCATGAAGGAAAAGCCTTCATTCAATCCATATGGACTCATAGTGTTTAGTCTATGAATCCAACGGGCCTCACTTTGTAGTAGTTTCTTGTCTAGATTTCCCCCTCTTGATCCCATGGATATTTTTTCAATAGCCCAGAAGCGTAGAAGTGAGCTCTTATTTCCATGTACATATTTGATGTGTCTAGCTATACTGTAGATGTGTCTTTGTCTCAATTAGTGATGGACGAACATCTGCCGGGACGGTTCGCGAACGCGATCAAATGTTCGCGAATCGCAAGTTCACGGCGGGTCCCATTCATTTTAATGGCAGGCGAACCTGAAAAACCTTCAACTCATATTTGCAGCCAAGAAATAATTACTAGAAGTGCACAAATAGTCCCACAACATGGACAGTGACATACCAGATGTATTATTCGAATTTGCGATCTCCATTCATTATTTTTTTCAATGCAAAATATCGACAATATAATTTTTGCGTATGCGCATGCGCAAATGCACTATACAGTACCCAAATGCACTATAAAGAAAGTATATTGGTATATAACAACCCGCTTCAATCTGTTTTTTTGGGGGGCGACTGGTATATCACACCAGTAGAAATTATTTGTTCCAATAACGCTTGTCGGTCTATATACCTGCAGTATCGCAGCAGAACCGCACACAACTGCCGCACAATACAAATGCACTATAATATACTTTCTAACATAGAAAGTATATTATAACATTGTACAAGGAAGGCAATCCATTAGAATATACATGAAGATAAAACGTAACCTTTAATAATTTTACTATGAGGGTCCATTCACACGTCCGTAAGTGTTTTGCGGATCCGCAAAACACGGACACCGGCAATGTGCATTCCGCAATTTGTTGTCCGCACATCGCCGGCACTATAATAGAAAATGCCTAATCTTGTCTGCAATTGCGGACAAGAATAGGACATGTTCTATTTTTTTGCGGAAACTGAAGCACAGATGCGGAAGTGCGGATCCGGATGCGGACAGCACATTCCGGCCCTATTGAAAATTAATGGGTCTGCACCCGTTCCGCAAAATTGTGGAACGGATGTGGACCCAATTTGCGGACGTGTGAATGGAAAAGATATCCCTCAAAATGAATATAAATTAAATTATTAAAGTTAAAGGGGTTCTGCACTTTGTTTTAACTGATGATCTATCTTCTGGATAGATCATCAGCATCCGATCAGCTGTTTGAGAAGGCAGCGGCGCTCCAGCAGTGGCGCGGCCTTCTCACTGTTTACCGCTGGCCCAGTGACGTCACGACTAGTATCAACTAGCGTGGGTGGGGCTAAGCTCAATTCAAGTGAACAGAGCTTAGCCCCGCCCACACTAGTTGATACTAGTCGTGACGTCACTGGGCCAGCGGTAAACAGTGAGAAGGCCGCTGCGCTGCTGGAGCGCCGCTGCCTTCTCAAACAGCTGATCGGCGGGGGTCCCGGGCGTCAGACCCCCGCCGATCAGATGCTGATGATCTATCCAGAGGATAGATCATCAGTTAAAACAAAGTGCAGAATCCCTTTAAGCAAAAAACATAGATGTGGTAGGCAATAACAAGTGCTCGGCGGCATTAAATCAGGTGCTCGGTGGCACCAAATCAGAAACCATATGTCCTACCACAATCCGGGGGGTTCCAGTGCACATCCATGAATCCCAGAGGGAAAGCAAAAACCATCTATCCCTGGGCTAGATGATGATGTGGTATTGAAGGACAGGGTGGGCAAAGAACTGTCCCTGATATTGCCGTACAGGGGGGTGCTATTCTGGCCCTGATAGCCTAACCACAGACCACCCGCCCTGATAAGAGCGACCCCATCCGGAACCTTACCCTATATAAAAATGGCCCTAGTAAGCCCCTAGCCCATAGGCCCCTGACTTCCAGGTGATCACTATATAGATCTATGTGTTTTTGTTTAATTATAAAAGTATATTATAAGTATATCGCACCCATCTGTGTATCACACATATAGATAGCACACCTATACTAGTCCTTAAAATGACTTTTGTGGCCCTGTTAGCTAGCGTTTGGTGGCCCTAACAGCCTGTCCCTGCTCCACACAGCAACCTCTCCCTACACTGGCAAAACACTGAATGTAAAATGGCGGCCAGATCAGGTTTATTTATAAGGTAGGGGGTATGTCCATGTGCTGAAATGTCTCAATTGGCTGTCCTGTACCACCTGATGTATGTGTCATGGGTCAAAGTTCTTCATATTGTAAAAGAATATGGCGGTCGCAAATTTCTCCATATGTTCACATGTTCGGCGAATCGCGAACACGCAAAGTTTGCCGCGAAATGACCGCCGGGCGAACCGCAAGGCCATCCCTAGTCTCAATAGTACTCAGGTGACTTGAGATACGACGTCTCAATTTCTGTATGGTTTTACCCACATATAGTTTAGGACATGGACAAGAGGCTATGTAGATGAGTTCTGCAAGTAATGAGTTGTCTAATTTCATATTCTTTTTTATCCCCAGGATTGATTAACTTTTTAATATGGGTATATACTTACAGAAGGAGCAGTCTCCACAGGGTGATGAGCCCCGATATCTCTCCCTTGTTTCTCCAGTCCTAGTCCTCTCCTCAGCCAGATGGCTATGGACCAGTTGGTCCTTCAGATTTGGGCCTCTCCTGTATGTTACAGATGGATTTGGGGTAAGTACCATTCCTAGGTCTCTGTCAGATTGTATTCTATGCCAATATTTCTTGAGGATGCGACTTATCTCTCTGTTATATCAATCATATGTCCCTATGCATCTGGTGATTTCACTATTTTTTGGTGCTGTTGACTTCAATAAATCTTCTCTATCCGTCCTCTTGGCTCTTTCATATGCATTTTTTAGAGGCCTAGTCGGATATCCTCTCTTTCTGAATCTTTGAAACAATTGTTCACTTTCTTTATTAAAGGAGGTCTCATCAGAACAATTGCGACGTGCCCGCAGGTATTGGCCCGTCGGAAGAGGGGAGATGGGTGCCAGCTATTCCAATGTAGATAGCTGTTTGTTGCAGTAGGTTTTCTATAAACCTCTGTGACCAAATGTCCATCTTCTGCTATCTTGATTTTCAAATCAAGGAACACTATCTCCTTGTTCTGAATTTCATAGGTGTATTTCATTCCTATGTCATTATCATTTAGTGTCTGAGTGAATTCGTGAAATAGTGAATGGCCCCCATCCCATAGAATATCTGTCGATATATCTGCCCCAAAAAATTATGTGGCAGACATACGACAACATCTCTTCCGTGAAATCGTAATTGTTTTCCCACCACCCTAAAAATAGGTTTCCGTACGTTGGGGCACATGACGTCCCCATCGCGGTCCAATTGATTTGTTTATAAAAGTGTCCCTGAAAAATAAAAAAATTGTGCTCCAAAATAAATGTAAGTGATGACAAAACAAACTCATTGTGCTTTTAATTTTTTTTTACTCCTTGTGTTGAGATAGTGTTCAACCGCGTGTATTCTTAGTGAATGCTGAATATTACTGTAGAGCGATTCTACATCTAGACTTGATAGAATAGTGTTAGGTGTCAGCGTGATATCGTATATTTTCAGGAGAAGGTCTTTTGTCTCCCTGATATACGAGGGCAGAGTGGTCACAAAGGGTCTCAATATTTGATCCACATACTCACTAATGGCCTGCTTTAGGTTCTCATTGCCTGAGACTATGGGTCTCCCTGGGATAGGCTTCTTGTTCTTATGTGCCTTTGGTAAGGCATAGAAGGTAGAGATTGCGGGACTTTTATTAAATAGATACTGGTATTCATCTTTTGTTATAACATTCTCTTGACGTGCTTCGAGAAGGAGCTTTTTCAATTCATTCAGGTATTCTTTTGTGGGGTCATTGGGTAAAACCTTATATATTTTTTTATATCTCTAAGGAGTCTTAGTGCCATATCAACATAGTCTCCTTTATCTTGAATAACTATGTTACCCCCTTTATCACTTGGTTTTATGATAATGTCCCCATTATTTTTCAGGGTTTCCAAGGCCTCAAGTTCTTGTATACTTAGATTAGATTCAATATGATCCTTCCTCATTTTTAGTGATTTTATGTGCTGTGTTACTAATTGGACAAATGTCTCTATTTCCTGAAATTGTGTGAAGGATGGGGTAATTCTCGATTTAGGTTTTAGGGTCGAGAAGGGGGATCGGGGATGATCTGATATCCCTCGCTCTCTTTTAATAGTTCTTCCAGTATGTACATCATATTCTGCTTGTTTGTGTACTTTATGTCGAGCCAGTTTTCGTGCGAAGAGATTTATATCCTTAATCCATAGGAACTTGTCACATTGTGGGACCGGTGAGAAAGTAAGACCCCTGCTTAAGAGTGTTTTTTTGTGAAGCAGTTATTACATGTGTAGATAAATTAATGATTTGTTTATCATTCGGGTCCTCATTAGATGTTGCCACAGCTATTTGCTGTAGCCACATCTCTCCCGATCCCTCAATTGTACCCCTGCTTGTCCTAAAAAAAGGGGGGGCAATAGAAGTAATCTTTTCTCCCGAGCACATATTTGACTGGTAGACTGTAAGGTTCTAGCCCATATTCTGCCCTGTACTGTGAGATGAACCAAAGTAGAAAGGTTGTGTGGATAAGGATGGATAGGTTGCTGAGGGATTCGTATTTACATTGGTCCTAGTGATATTTGGATCTGAAGTAACTTGTTTTCCTGCTATTCCTCCCGGGCATATCTCAAATGATTCACGTCTCTCTAAGGAAGATTTACTTGGAGGGTACTGTCTCTTTTTAGTTTTACGTTTTATTCCCTTTATCCGATTTCCTTGTGCAGTTAAACTATGAACTGACCCTTCTGTGCCCGAGGTCTCTGTTTCTGAATTTTCAGTATATCCTCGCTGTGGATGCCTATTGTTACCCCTATTCCTTCAGATGTAGACTCTATCACTTTCAAATTCTGAACCATCCCTAATATATTTTCTATGTTTCCTTTCCTTAATTTCATTTTGTAGAGCGTCTATATTTTTCTTAATTTTTTGTTCAAGATCAGGAAATTCTGGATGTTGACCGAAATCTTGTATTTCTTAAATTTCCTTCTCTAGTTGTTGATCTACTTTTTTGAAAAAAACTTTCTCGTATTCCACTAAGTAGTTCAGTAGTCTCAATGAACACTCTGTTAGTAAGCCTTCCCAGCCCTTAGTAAATTGTGTGTCCTCCAAATGTGCGTTTGGTAACCCTCTATATATCATCCCTTGCTGAATATATGTCTCAAGGCTGGCAATTTCCCACCACGATCGTATGTGTTGACTATATGTTTTGTTCAGATTCATAAATGCTACATTTATATCCGCCTGGCCTAGGGGGGTGTGGGTATTGGAGAATACTTGACTTGCCTCAATAGTGAGGTTCTCCAGATTTAGTTTTTGTTTGAGAAAACCTGCCATAACCAGGTCATCAAGAGTACTTTCTGATCTGATTCTTGACACACTAGCAGCTCACTATCAGTACTGTTAGACGTATTCACCTTATTTTATCTTTTGGCATTTGTAAAGAGAAGAAAAACCTATCAGTGAATAAGAGATGAGGTCTCTTTCACTGATTGGGGGTCTGGGTTATAGGAGGATTTTTACTTCAAGGACCCTTTGGACCCGGGAAATAAATATTTCAGTTCAAGTAGCCAAAGGCTAATAGGTTCCCGTTTCTGGTCTGATTTAAAACATAACATTTATTTTGTTTAAATTAAAAGGTATCAAACGGGAAGGAAAAAGAAAAAGTGTTAAAAATAAAGTGCGTCTGGGCTCTGCGGCTGGGATGTTATAAATTATTACTTGGGATATACTTTGGCAACAGACATTTGCCCCTATATTTATCTCTATCAGTGTCTGGGAATGAGATGTTTATACAGTTCTCAACTTTCTGACTATTTGTCCTTTGCCTGTTGAGATCTTTTCTCTATATCCCTGTATTCCACTAAACTACCTAGAGTGTGTGAACACGGTCTGAGAGGCGCTAAGATAAAACTTACAGCCAAGTTCCCACATTCCTCCATATTGAAATCACTCAGGTAGTGGGAGAGATAAGGCTGTAAGCCCCATCTATAACAGGCAATGTGACACAGGCTACCAGGGTTGAAGAAAAATAGGACCACTTTCCGGCGCTGTAGGCATATAAGTCGATACGCATGATGGCTTGGATGTTTTTTCTTTTTATTTAATGATAATAAAGCTGTCTACGCGTTTCAAGGGCGTACAGCCCTCTTCCTCAGGACAGTATGTCAATGTCAATACTGTCCTGAGGAAGAGGGCTGTATGCCCTTGAAACACGTAGACAGCTTTATTATCATTAAATAAAAAGAAAAAACATCCAAGCCATCGTGCGGATCGATTTTATATGCCTACAGCGCTGGAAAGTGGTCCTATTTTTCTTCAACCTTCAAATCAACTACCCCTAAAGCTCGTGGTGACGAGATAGGATGGGACCAGGCAGCAGCAAGGCATCCCCTTAAGCCGGTGAGGGCAAACACCAGCAAGGCTTCTATAGCTGTTGTGAATCCTCACAACAGGATCCGGTAAGCTCAATATGCACCATTTCGTATTATTTTTAGTCTAGACGTACTGCACATGAGGCGCTGTTTTTTGTCTTTTTTTTGTTTCTGTACAGGCTACCAGGTGCAACAGAATGCTACCAGCAGTACACAATGGCACATTCTAAACATATCAAGAAAGATAATCGAAAAAAAGTGGCCTAAATGGGAGGAAATTTCAGTTATTTCAGTTATTTTTCTTGATATGTTTAGAATGTGCCATTGAGTACTGCTGGTAGCATTCTGTTGCACCTGGTAGCCTGTGTCACATGGCCTGTTATAGGTGGGGCTTACAGCCTTATCTCTCCCACTACCTGAGTGATTTCACTATGGAGGTATGTGGAAGCTTGGCTGTAAGTTGTATCTTAGCACCTCTCAGACCGTGTTCACACACCGTAGGTAGTCTAGTGGTAGGAACCCATGCCATGCTGAGATATCTTGACGGTGGTGCAAAAGGGCTCCGATGTGTTCCTGACTGGAATACATTGGCTAAAGTCTCAGTTCTTAACATCAACTTGAGTGAATAGCCAGTGTTGTCAGTTGCATATCATTCTGGGGCAATTTTTTAATAATGATGCATATATTTCATTCATAGGACCATGGTTGGATGTGTTAGGAGCTCAGGATTCTCAGAGCTCAGAAATACATTGGAGGACCTTAGACCATTACTATACAGATACCAGATTGTACAATGACTAATCACTTAATTGATATGGTAAGAAAAAATTAAATTTCCATCTAAAACTATCCAAGTGGTATTTCTTCACACAGATATTAATAATTTAGAAATTCATACATAGCGCCTTTTTTTATAACCAACACATACTGCAGAAAAACTAAGATTTAAACTTTTATATTTGTTCTGTAGGTTTTCGGGTACAATTTTTTTTCCATTGTCTACATGTGGTGTAGTTATTAATAGGAATTCATGTCAGCTTATATTAAAATGAGAAAACCTTTTCGCTAAATTCGAAAGATTACGGTATATTTTGCAGGTTTTCAAAATATTAGACCAGGTTCAGCAGAGGCAAAAGAAGGATCTTGTTAATGCGGGTTTTCTGGATCCGCAGAAGAAATAACACAGGACATAAATGGGTGTCATAACAAATCAGATATGAGGCAAAATCCCAACTCTGAAGATAATAAATCATATGTTAAAAATGGCTATACAATAGATGATAAATCACAGTAATATAAATCCAATGATATAGTGGCTCACCTGTCTGCTATAATATATATAGTAACTAATGAAGAGACTGGCACTCTTCATCTGGCATCAAACAGAGAGAGAGTTAAATAGATTAAGGCCTACTTTAATATATGATAAAATAACATAACAAGTAATAAAATAGCATAAATTCCACCCGAAAAATGAATAAACCTGCTAAGAAAAAACAATTGTGCAGTTAGGCACTGTGTATGCCAGATGTGTTTATAGTGGATTTCACACAATTGGTCACCATCACCGCTGCAGCAGTATATTTAAAAACACATAATTATCAATTAATCATCATACAGATGATCGTCCCTCTTTAGTGTCCAATCTCTCTTTGATGAGAGATAATTAGAGTTGAGCGGACACCTGGATGTTCAGGTTCGGCCGAACTTGAAAAAAAAGTTCGAGTTCGGGACCCGAACTTGACCCCGAACCCGAACCTCATTGAAGTCAACGGGGACCCGAACTTTTGGGCACTAAAATGGCTCTAAAATAGTCCTGGAAAGGGCTAGAGGGCTGCAAAAGGCATCAAAATGTGCTTAAGAGCATGACAACTGTTCTGCAAACAAATGTGGATAGGGAAATGACTTAAAATAACATAAAATACAGAAAAATTAAAAATAACAATCTGGATCTAGGAGTAGGAGGTTGAGGAGGCGGTGGATGTGGCGGTGTAGGTTGACGTGGCGGTGAAGGAGGAATAGGTAGCCAACACTGATTTGTGTTATTTTTTTTTTTTAAATTGGGGTATCCCCCAAAATATTGGGACATATAACAAAATAAAACTAAGAATAAGTGCACTTGAGTACAAGAATGGATGGTTGAGGCTGGTATAAATGTCTATTCTGCACAAGGTACGGACAAGTCCTGTGGGATCCATGCCTGGTTCATTTTAATAAACGTAAGCTTGTCCATATTGGCTGTGGCCTGTGATAATGCTCTCTGCCGTGCTAAACACACGTTCACACTATACACTGGCTGCAGGGCAGGTCAGCACCTCCAAGGCTGACAAAGCTTTTCCACATTTTGGCCATGCTAACCCTGCCTTCTCAGGTGCTGGTGGTGCCCCAGCTGCGTTGGCGACCTCTTCCTCCTCCTCTGCCTTCGCCTTGTGCTTCCACTGTGCCCCCGTTGTCAGGTGGGAATGCTATCATCAGCGTGCGCTTGTAGTCGCACATCTTCCGATCAGTAACAGATGTTTTCACTAAATTTAGTTCCCTGTCAGCAATGCAGAGCAGGGGTTCATTCACGGCAAAAGGGGGTTCATGTCACCCAGCAATAGAACAGAGGATTTTGAGAGATTTAGGCCCCAGTTAGCAATGCAGAGCAGGGGTTCATTCACGGCAAAAGGGGGTTCTTGTCACCCAGCAATACAACACAGGATTTTGAGAGATTTAGGCCCCAGTCACCCAGGAACAGCAGGGGTTTATTCACGGCAAAAGGGGGTTCATGTCACCCAGCAATACAACAGAGGATTTTGAGAGATTTAGGCCTCTGTCAGCAATGCAGAGCAGGGGTTCATTCACGGCAAAAGTGGGTTCATGTCACCATACAACAGAGGATTTTGAGAGATTTAGGCCCCTGTCAGCAATGAAGAGCAGGGGTTCATTCACGGCAAAAGGGGGTTCATGTAACCCAGCAATACAACAGAGGATTTTGAGAGATTTAGGCCCCTGTCAGCAATGCAGAGCAGGGGTTCATTCACGGCAAAAGGGGGGTTCATGTCACCCAGCAATACAACAGAGGATTTTGAGAGATTTAGGCCGCTGTCAGCAATGCAGAGCAGGGGTTCATTCACGGCAAAAGGGGGTTCATGTCACCCAGCAATACAACAGAGGATTTTGAGAGATTTAGGCCCCTGTCAGCAATACAGAGCGGGGGATTATTCACGGCAAAAGGGGGATCATGTCACCCAGCAATACAACAGAGGATTTTGAGAGATTTAGGCCCCAGTCACCCAGGCACAGCAGGGGTTCATTCACGGCAAAAGGGGGTTCATGTCACCCAGCAATAGAACAGAGGATTTTGAGAGATTTAGGCCCTTGTCAGCAATGCAGAGCAGGGGTTCATTCACGGCAAAAGGAGGTTCATGTCACCCAGCAATACAACAGAAGATTTTAAGAGATTTAGGCCCCTGTCACCCAGGCACAGCAGGGGTTTGTATACGCCAAAAATGGTAAAATGTCACCCGACAAATGAAAATAAGATTTTTTTCAATTTAGGGCACTAAAATTGGCATTTTTTTTTTATTAAAATGGCTCTAAAATAGTCCTTGAAAAGGCTAGAGGGATGTAAAAGGCTGTAAAATGTGCTTAAGAGCATGGCAACTGCTCTGCAAACAAATGTGGATAGGGAAATAACTTAAAATGAAATAAAATAGCTAAAAATTAAAAATTATTAACCTGCAACTCAGAGAAGGAGGTGGATATGGAGTCGGAGGTTGAGGAGGCGGTGAATGTGGTGTTGTTGGTGGAGGCAGCAATGGAGGAGGAACAGGTAGCCAACAATGTTTTTTTTTTTTTTTATTGGGGTAGGTAGCCATCAAAATATTGGGACAAATAAAAAAAAAGAAAACAAAGAATCATTGCACTTGACTTGAGTACAAGAATGTATGTTTAATGGTGGTATAAATGTCTATTCTGCACAAGGTACAGACAAGTCTTGTGGGATCCAAGCCTGGTTCATTTTAATGAACGTGAGCTTGTCCACGTTGGCTGTGGACAGGCGGCTGCGTCTGTCTGTAATGACGCCTCCTGTCGTGCTAAATACACGGTCAGAGAGTACACTGGCTGCAGGGCAGGCCAGCACCTCCAAGGCATACAGGGCAAGCTCTGGCCATGTGGACAATTTGGAGACCCAGAAGTTGAATGGGGCAGAACCATCAGTCAGTACGTGTTGTCGTGTGCACAGGTACTGTTCCACCATGTTGTTCAAATGCTGCCTCCTGCTAACACGCTCCATATCAGCAGTTGGGGCCGGTTGTTGCGGAGAGGTGACAAAGCTTTTCCACATGTCGGCCATGCTAACCCTGCCTTCTGACGTGCTGGCGCTGACACAGCTGCGTTGGCGACCTCTTCCTCCTCCCCTGCCTTCGCCTTGTGCTTCCACTTGTCCCCCGGCGTCAGTCGGGAATGCTCTCAGGAGCGTGTCTACCAGCGTGCGCCTGTAGTCACGCATCTTCCGATCACGCTCCAGTGAGGGAATTAAGGACGGCACATTGTCTTTGTAACGGGGATCCAGCAGGGTGGCCACCCAGTAGTCAGCACACATTAAAATGTGAGCATCTCTGCAGTCATTGCACTGCAGCATGTAGTCGCTCATGTGTGCCAGGCTGCCCAGAGGTAAGGACAAGCTGTCCTCTGTGGGAGGCGTCCTCCGTATCCCCCCAGCCACGCACCAGTGATGGGCCCGAGCTGCGTTGGATACCACCCCGCTGTGAACATGCTTCATCCCCATCCTCCTCATCCTCCTCCTCCTCCTCCAGTAGTGGGCCCTGGCTGGCCAAGTTTGTACCTGGCCTCTGTTGTTGCAAAAATCCTCTTTCTGAGCCACTTCTAAAAGACTGGCCTGAAAGTATTAGAGATGACCCCTCTTCCTCCTCCTCATCCTGGGCCACATCCTCTTCCATCATCGCCCTAAGTGTTTTCTCAAGCAGACATAGAAGTGGTATTGTAACGCTGATAACGGCGTCATCGCCACTGGCCATGTTGGTGGAGTACTCGAAACAGCGCAACAGGGCACACAGGTCTCGCATGGAGGCCCAGTCATTGGTGTTGAAGTTTTGCTGTTCCACAGTGCGACTCACCCGTGCGTGCTGCAGCTGAAACTCCACTATGGCCTGCTGCTTCTCGCACAGTCTCTCCAGCAAGTGCAAGGTGGAGTTCCACCTGGTGGGCACGTCGCATATGAGGCGGTGAGCGGGAAGGCCGAAGTTACGCTGTAGAGCAGACAGCCGAGCGGCGGCAGGATGAGAACGCCGGAAGCGCGCACAGACGGCCCGCACTTTATGCAGCAGCTCAGACATGTGGGGGTAGTTGTGAATGAATTTCTGCACCACCAAATTCAGCACATGCGCTAGGCAAGGGATGTGCGTCAAACCGGCTAGTCCCAGATCTGCAACGAGATTTTCGCCCATTATCGCACACCACCAGGCCGGGCTTGAGGCCCACTGGCAGCAACCACTCGTCGGTCTGTTGTTCTATACCCCGCCACAACTCCTGCTCGGTGTGGGGCCTTTCCCCCAAACACATCAGTTTCAGAATGGCCTGCTGACATTTACCCCTGGCTGTGCTGAAGTTGGTGGTGAAGGTCTGTCGCTGACCGGATGAGGAGGTGGTAGAAGAGGAGGAGGAAGCCGAGTAGGAAGAGGAGGCAACAGGAGGCAAAGAATGATGCCCTGCGATCCTTGGCGGCGGAAGGACGTGCGCCAAGCAGCTCTCCGCCTGGGGCCCAGCCGCCACTAAATTTACCCAGTGTGCAGTTAGGGAGATATAGCATCCCTAGCCGTGCTTACTGGTCCACGTATCTGTGGTTAGGTGGACCTTGCCACAGATGGCGTTGCGCAGTGCACACTTGATTTTATCCGATACTTGGTTGTGCAGGGAGGGCACAACTCTCCTGGAGAAGTAGTGGCGGCTGGGAACGACGTACTGTGGGACAGCAAGCGACATGAGCTGTTTGAAGCTGTCCGTTTCCACCAGCCTGAATGACAGCATTTCAAAGGCCAGCAGTTTAGAAATGCTGGCATTCAGGCAATGGATCGAGGGTGGCTAGGTGGGAATTTACGCTTTCTCTCAAAGGTTTGTGAGATGGAGAGCTGAACGCTTCCGTGTGACATGGTGGAGATGCTTGGTGACGGAGGTGGTGTTGTTGGTGGCACATCCTCTGTTTGCTGGGTGGCAGGTGCCAACGTTCCTCCAGAGGTGGAGGAAGAGGCCGAGGCAGCAGCAGAAGAGGAAGCAGGAGGGGCCTGAGCCCTTTCTTGGTTTTGAAGGTGCCTACTCCACTGCAGCCCGTGTCTCGCATGTAAATGCCTGGTCATGCAGGTTGTGCTAAGGTTCAGAACGTTAATGCCTCGCTTCAGGCTCTGATGGCACAGCATGCAAACCACTCGTGTCTTGTCGTCAGCACATTGTGTGAAGAAGTGCCATGCGAGGGAAATCCTTGAAGCTGCATTTGGTGTGCTTGGTCCCTGTTGACGGTGGCCAGTAGCAGGCGAACTGTTTTGGCGACGGCTGCTCTGCTTTTGCACCCAGCTCCCGCTTTTGCTACGCTGTTGGCTCGGTCTCACCACTGCCTCTTCCTCCGAACTCTGAAAGTCAGTGGCACGACCTTCATTCCATGTGGCGTCTAGGACCTCATCGTCCCCTGCATCGTCTTCCACCCAGTCTTCCTCCCTGACCTCCTTTTCGGTCTGCACACTGCAGAAAGACGCAGCAGTTGGTACCTGTGTTTCGTCATCATCAGAGACGTGCTGAGGTGGTATTCCCATGTCCTCATCAGGAAACATAAGTGGTTGTGCGTCAGTGCATTCTATGTCTTCCACCCCTGGGGAAGGGCTAGGTGGATGCCCTTGGAAAACCCTGCCAGCAGAGTCTTCAAACAGCATAAGAGACTGCTGCATGACTTGAGGCTCAGACAGGTTCCCCGATATGCACGGGGGTGATGTGACAGACTGATGGGCATGGTTTTCAGGCGCCACATGTGCGTTTTCCGCAGAAGACTGGGTGGGAGATAATGTGAACGTGCTGGATCCACTGTCGGCCACCCAATTGACTAGCGCCTGTACTTGCTCAGGCCTTACTATCCTTAGGACGGCATTAGGCCCGACCAAATATCGCTGTAGAATCTGGTGGCTACTGGGACCTGAGGTAGTAGGTTCAGTAGAACGTGTAGCTGTGATAGAACGGCAATGTCCTCTCCCTGCACCAGAGGCTCCACCAACACCACCACCACGACCATGACCGCGTCCCTTATTAGATGTTTGCCTCATAGTTAGCGTTCACAAAGCAAAGTAAAAAGTGGCTAAGTATGTTAAAAATAATTAACCGCCAAAATAAAACCTAAAGTAGGGTATTGCATTTTTTTAAAACTCTATATGATAGCGGTATTTGTGGCCTAAATGTGACTCTCGCTTATGCACGTCTTATCCCAGATGTGCAGTATATTAGAGGGTTTTTTCACCCCAGTAACCAAAAAGCTGTATTTCTGTCCTAAATGTGACAGTGACTTATGCACGTGTAATCACAGATGTGCAGTATATTAGAGGCTTTTTTCACCCCAGTATGCCAAAGCCGTATTTATAGCCTAAATGTGACAGTGACTTATACACTTGTAATCACAGATGTGCAGTATATTAGAGGGTTTTTTCACCCTAACCAAAAAGCTGTATTTCTGTCCTAAATGTGACAGTCACTTATGCATGTGTAATCCCAGATGTGCAGTATATTAGAGGCTTTTTTCATCCCAGTAACCAAAAAACTGTATTTCTGTCCTTAATGTGACAGTGACTTATGCATGTGTAATCACAGATGTGCAGTATATTAGAGGCTTTTTTCACCCCAGTATGCCAAAGCCGTATTTATGACCTAAATGTGACAGTAACTTATGCACGTGTAATTACAGATGTGCAGTAATTTAGAGGGTTTTTTGACCCTAACCAAAAAACTTTATTTCTGTCCTAAATGTGACAGTAAATTATGCACGTGTAATCACAGATGTGCAGTATATTAGAGGATTTTTTCACCCCAGTAACCAAAAAGCTGCATTTCGGTCCTAAATGTGAGAGTGACTTATGCACGTGTAATCCCAGATGTGCAGTATATTAGAGGATTTTTTCACCCTAACTGAAAAGCTGTATTTCTGTCCTAAATGTGACAGTGAATTATGCACGTGAAATCACAGATGTGCAGTATATTAGAGGCTTTTTTCACCCCAGTAACCAAAAAGCTGTATTTCTGTCCTAAATGTGACAGTGACTTATGCACGTGTAATCACAGATGTGCAGTATATTAGAGGGTTTTTTCACCCTAACCAAAAAGCTGTATTTCTGTCCTAAATGTGACAGTGACTTATGCACGTGCAATCATAGATGTGCAGTATATTAGAGGATTTTTTCACCCCAGTATGCCAAAGCCGTATTTCGGTCCTAAATGTGACAATGACTTATGCACGTGTAATCACAGTTGTGCAGTATATTAGAGGGTTTTTTCACCCCAGTAACCAAAAAACTGTATTTCTGTCCTAAATGTGACAGTGACGTATGCACGTGTAATCCGAAATGTGCAGTATATTAGAGGCTTTTTTCACCCCAGTAACCAAAAAGCTGTATTTCTGTCCTAAATGTGACAGTGACTTATGCACGTGTAATCACAGATGTGCAGTATATTAGAGGCTTTTTTCACCCCAGTAACCAAAAATCTGTATTTCTGTCCTAAATGTGACAATGACTTATGCACGTGTAATCACAGATGTGCAGTATATTAGAGGCTTTTTTTTACCTTAGTATGCCAAAGCTGTATTTAGGCCTAAATGTGACAGTGACTTATACACTTGTAATCACAGGTGTGCAGTATATTAGAGAGTTTTTCACCCTAACCAAAAAGCTGTATTTCTGTCCTAAATGTGACATTGAATTATGCACGTGTAATCACAGATGTGCAGTATATTCGAGGATTTTTTCACCCCAGTAACCAAAAAGCTGTATTTCTGTCCTAAATGTGACAGTGACTTATGCATGTGTAATCACAGATGTGCAGTATATTAGAGGGTTTTTTCACCCCAGTAACCAAAAAACTGTATATCTGTTCTTAATGTGACAGTGAATTATGCACGTGTAATCACAGTTGTGCAGTATATTGGAGGCTTTTTTCACCCCAGTATGCCAAAGCCGTATTAATGGCCTAAATGTGACAGTGACTTATGCATGTGTAATCACAGATGTGCAGTATATTAGAGGGCTTTTTCACCCTAACCAAAAAGCTGTATTTCTGTTCTAAATGTGACAGTGACTTATGCATTTGTAATCACAGATGTGCAGTATATTAGAGGGGTTTTTCACCCCAGTAACCTAAAAGCTGTATTTCTGTCCTAAATGTGACAGTGACTTATGCATGTGTAATCACAGATATGCAGTATATTAGAGGCTTCTTTCACCCCAGTAACCAAAAAGCTGTATTTCTGTCCTAAATGTGACAGTGACTTATGCACGTGTAATCCCAGATGTGCAGTATATTAGAGGGTTTTTTCACCCCAGTAACAAAAAAGCTGTATTTCTGTCCTAAATGTGACAGTGACTTATGCATGTGTAATCACAGATGTGCAGTATATTAGAGGGTTTTTTCACCTCAGTAACCAACAAACTGTATTTTTGTCCTGAATGTGACATTGAATTATGCACGTGAAATCACAGATGTGCAGTATATTAGAGGCTTATTTCACCCCAGTAACCAAAAAGCTGTATTTCTGTCCTAAATGTGACAGTGACTTATGCCCGTGTAATCCCAGATGTGCAGTATTTTTGAGGGTTTTTTCACCCCAGTAACCAAAAAACTGTATTTCTGTCCCAAATGTGACAGTGACTTATGCACGTGCAATCACAGATGTGCAGTATATTAGAGGTTTTTTTCACCCCAGTATGCCAAAGCCGTATTAATAGCCTAAATGTGACAGTGACTTATGCATGTGTAATCACAGATGTGCAGTATATTAGAGAGTTTTTTCACCCTAACCAAAAAGCTGTATTTCTGTCCTAAATGTGACAGTGACATATGCACGTGTAATCACAGATGTGCAGTATATTAGAGGGTTTTTTAACCCCAGTAACCAAAAAGCTGTATTTCTGTCCTAAATGTGACAGTGACTTATGCATGTGTAATCCCAGATGGGCAGTATATTAGAGGGTTTTTTCCAGGGTTTTTTTTCTCAGAGAAAAGGTGGTGGAACTCACCCCCCCTCCCCTGGCCATGCCCCTAACCACCACTAGGACTGCCCCCTAAAACCGCCCTTTTAGAGAACAGGGATGCAAGTAAAATTGCCAGTGACGGTCGTGACAGCCAGGCTGCCAGTGCCCGCGGCAGTGGCGACTCTAGGTACTATATAGATGGGGGGGGGGGCACAAAGATACCATAGTCAAAAATGGGGTGGGGGAAACGAAATAAGTATATGTAAATAAGATTACAAAATACGAGAGAATTGGAGTATGCAGGGATACATTTATAATAAAACAATTTACTTACAAAAGAAGCTATTCAGTCGTCTACTGTGCCATCCTCTGCTTGCTTCCGCGGATTCTTTCCCCTTCTTTCTGTCTCTCGTCAGTGCGCAGGCGTACTTTTATGCTGAATCTGTGGAAGACACACTGTTATGGGGGCATCTGTGGATGACACATTATGCCTCTCATTACTCCTCATTATGCCTCTTATCACTCCCATATCAGCCCCCATGCGTCTCATTAGCCTCCATATCAGCCCTTATGCCTCATTAGCCCCCATTATAAGTAATTATGCCTCATTAGCCCTTATTATGCCTCTTATTAGCCCCCATTATAAGCCATTATGCCTCATTAGCCCACATTATGCCTATTATTAGCCCCCATATGCCTAATTAGCCCCCATTATGTCTCTAATTAACCCCATTCTGCCTCATTAGCCCCATATGCCTCATTAGCCCCCATATGCCTCTAATAGTCAAATTAGCCCCCATTGTGTCTCTAATTAGCCCCCATGATGCCTCTCATTAGCCCCCATTATGCCTCATTAGCCCACATATGCCTCATTAGCCCACATATGCCTCATTAGCCCCCAATATGCCTCTAATTAGCCCCCATAGCCCCCATATGCCTCAAATTAGCCCCATATGCCTCCATTTAGCCCCCATTATGCCCCCAGCAGCCACATTTTTTATAAAATAAAAAAACACTTACTTCTCCTGCTCCTGGACAGACGCCGCCTGCAATTTTCTTTCTCCTCAGTCGACTGTGCTATGAACTGGCGCGCACATCGTGAGGTCACAGAGTGCCCTCACGCTGTGTGCAGCCCTGCACAGTCGACAGCCGAGGACCAGGAAGTTGTAAGTAAAGAGCGTTCACCACTTCCTGGTCCTTCGGTATGCTAATAAGTGCTTCCATAATCGTTTTTTTCACCCCACTAACCATAAAGCTGTATTTCTGTCCTAAATGTGACAGTGAATTATGCACGTGTAATCACAGATGTGCAGTATATTAGAGGCTTTTTTCACCCCAGTATGCCAAAGCCGTATTTCTGTCCTAAATGTGACAGTGACTTTTGCACGTGTAAGCACAGATGTGCATTATATTAGAGGGTTTTTTCATCCCAGTAACCAAAAAACTGTATTTCTGTCCTAAATGTGACAGTGAATTATGCACGTGAAATCACAGTTGTGCAGTATATTAGAGGCTTTTTTCACCCCAGTAACCAAAAAGCTGTATTTCTGTCCTAAATGTGACAGTGACTTATGCACGTGTAATCCCAGATGTGCAGTATTTTTGAGGGTTTTTTCACCCCAGTAACCAAAAAACTGTATTTCTGTCCTAAATGTGACAGTGAATTATGCACGTGAAATCACAGTTGTGCAGTATATTAGAGGCTTTTTTCACCCCAGTAACCAAAAAGCTGTATTTCTGTCCTAAATGTGACAGTGACTTATGCACGTGTAATCCCAGATGTGCAGTATTTTTGAGGGTTTTTTCACCCCAGTAACCAAAAAACTGTATTTCTGTCCCAAATGTGACAGTGACTTATGCACGTGTAATCACAGATGTGAAGTATATTAGAGGCTTTTTTCACCCCAGTATGCCAAAGCCGTATTAATAGCCTAAATGTGACAGTGACTTATGCATGTGTAATCACAGATGTGCAGTATATTAGAGGGTTTTTTCACCCTAACCAAAAAGCTGTATTTCTGTCCTAAATGTGACAGGGACTTATGCATGTGTAATCACAGATGTGCAGTATATTAGAGGGTTTTTTAACCCCAGTAACCAAAAAGCTGTATTTCTGTCCTAAATGTGACAGTGACTTATGCATGTGTAATCCCAGATGGGCAGTATATTAGAGGGTTTTTTCCAGGGTTTTTTTTCTCAGAGAAAAGGTGGTGGAACTCACCCCCCCTCCCCTGGCCATGCCCCTAACCACCACTAGGACTGCCCCCTAAAACCGCCCTTTTAGAGAACAGGGATGCAAGTAAAATTGCCAGTGACGGTCGTGACAGCCAGGCTGCCAGTGCCCGCGGCAGTGGCGACTCTAGGTACTATATAGATGGGGGGGGGGGGGCACAAAGATACCATAGTCAAAAATGGGGTGGGGGAAACAAAATAAGTATATGTAAATAAGATTACAAAATACGAGAGAATTGGAGTATGCAGGGATACATTTATAATAAAACAATTTACTTACAAAAGAAGCTATTCAGTCGTCTACTGTGCCATCCTCTGCTTGCTTCCGCGGATTCTTTCCCCTTCTTTCTGTCTCTCGCCAGTGCGCAGGCGTACTTTTATGCTGAATCTGTGGAAGACACACTGTTATGGGGGCATCTGTGGATGACACATTATGCCTCTCATTACCCCTCATTATGCCTCTTATCACTCCCATATCAGCCCCCATGCCTCTCATTAGCCTCCATATCAGCCCTTATGCCTCATTAGCCCCCATTATAAGTAATTATGCCTCATTAGCCCTTATTATGCCTCTTATTAGCCCCCATTATAAGCCATTATGCCTCATTAGCCCACATTATGCCTATTATTAGCCCCCATATGCCTAATTAGCCCCCATTATGTCTCTAATTAACCCCATTCTGCCTCATTAGCCCCATATGCCTCATTAGCCCCCATATGCCTCTAATAGTCAAATTAGCCCCCATTGTGTCTCTAATTAGCCCCCATGATGCCTCTCATTAGCCCCCATTATGCCTCATTAGCCCACATATGCCTCATTAGCCCACATATGCCTCATTAGCCCCCAATATGCCTCTAATTAGCCCCCATAGCCCCCATATGCCTCAAATTAGCCCCATATGCCTCCATTTAGCCCCCATTATGCCCCCAGCAGCCACATTTTTTATAAAATAAAAAAACACTTACTTCTCCTGCTCCTGGACAGACGCCGCCTGCAATTTTCTTTCTCCTCAGTCGACTGTGCTATGAACTGGTGCGCACATCGTGAGGTCACAGAGTGCCCTCACGCTGTGTGCAGCCCTGCACAGTCGACAGCCGAGGACCAGGAAGTTGTAAGTAAAGAGCGTTCACCACTTCCTGGTCCTTCGGTATGCTAATAAGTGCTTCCATAATCGGTTTTTTCACCCCACTAACCATAAAGCTGTATTTCTGTCCTAAATGTGACAGTGAATTATGCACGTGTAATCACAGATGTGCAGTATATTAGAGGCTTTTTTCACCCCAGTATGCCAAAGCCGTATTTCTGTCCTAAATGTGACAGTGACTTTTGCACGTGTAAGCACAGATGTGCATTATATTAGAGGGTTTTTTCATCCCAGTAACCAAAAAACTGTATTTCTGTCCTAAATGTGACAGTGAATTATGCACGTGAAATCACAGTTGTGCAGTATATACATAGTAACATAGTAACATAGTACATAAGGCCGAAAAAAGACATTTGTCCATCCAGTTCGGCCTGTCATCCTACAAGTTGATCCAGAGGAAGGCAAAAAAAAAAACCCTGTGAGGTAGAAGCCAATTTTCCTCACTTTAGGGGAATAAAAAATTCCTTCCCGACTCCAATCAGGCAATCAGAATAACTCCCTGGATCAACGACCCCTCTCTAGTAGCTATAGCCTGTAATATTATTACACTCCAGAAATACATCCAGGCCCCTCTTGAATTCCTTTATTGTACTCACCATCACCACCTCCTCAGGCAGAGAGTTCCATAGTCTCACTGCTCTTACCGTAAAGAACCCTTTTCTATGTTTGTGTACAAACCTTCTTTCCTCCAAACGCAGAGGATGTCCCCTCGTCACAGTCACAGTCCTGGGGATAAATAGATGATGGGATAGATCTCTGTACTGCCCCCTGATATATTTATACATAGTAATTAGATCTCCCCTCAGTCGTCTTTTTTCTAACGTGAATAACCCTAATTTCGATAATCTTTCAGGGTACTGTAGTTGCCCCATTCCAGTTATTACTTTAGTTGCCCTCCTCTGGACCCTCTCCAGCTCTGCTATGTCTGCCTTGTTTACAGGAGCCCAGAACTGTACACAGTACTCCATGTGTGGTCTGACCAGTGATTTGTAAAGTAGTAGAAATATGTTCTCATCACGGGCATCTATGCCCCTTTTGATGCAACCCATTATCTTATTGGCCTTGGCAGCCGCTGCCTGACACTGTTTTTTGCAGCTTAGTTTGCTGTTTATTAAAATTCCTAGATCCTTTTCCATGTCAGTGTTACCGAGTGTTTTACCATTTAGTATGTACGGGTGACTTGCATTATTCCTTCCCATGTGCATAACTTTACATTTCTCAGTGTTAAACCTCATCTGCCACTTATCTGCCCAAGCCTCCAATCTATCCAGATCCCTCTGTAGTAGTATACTGTCCTCTTCAGTGTTAATTACTTTACACAGTTTAGTGTCATCTGCGAAAATTGATATTTTACTATGCAAGCCTTCTACAAGATCATTAATAAATATATTGAAGAGAATAGGGCCCAATACTGACCCCTGAGGTACTCCACTAGTGACAGTGACCCAATCTGAGTATGTACCGTTAATAACCACCCTCTGTTTTCTATCATTGAGCCAGTTACTTACCCACTTACAGACGTTTTCTCCGAGTCCGAGCATTCTCATTTTATATACTAACCTTTTATGAGGTACAGTGTCAAATGCTTTGGAGAAGTCCAGATACACGACATCCATTGATTTGCCGCTGTCAAGTCTAGTACTTACCTCCTCATAGAAACTGATTAAATTAGTTTGACATGACCGATCCCTCACGAAGCCATGCTGATATGGCGTTATTTGCTTATTTCCCATAAGATGCTCTAACATAGCATCTCTCAGAAAACCTTCAAACAGTTTACCCACAACAGATGTTAAACTTACCGGCCTATAGTTTCCAGGCTCTGTTTTTGGACCCTTTTTGAATATTGGCACCACATTTGCCATGCGCCAATCCTGTGGGACATTCCCTGTTAGTACAGAGTCCGCAAATATCAGAAATAAGGGTCTGGCTATGACATTACTTAATTCCCTTAGGATACGGGGGTGTATGCCATCCGGTCCTGGCGATTTGTCTATTTTGATTTTTTTAAGTCGCTGTTGTACTTCTTCCTGGGTCAGACAGGACACTTTTAATGGCGAATTTATTTCAGCATTCAGCATTTCATCTGACAGTTTATTTTCCTCAGTGAATACATTGGAGAAAAAAATATTTAACAGCTTTGCTTTCTCCTCGTCGCTCTCTGCGACTCCCCCCTCATTACTCTTTAAAGGGCCGACACCTTCAGATTTATACTTTTTAACATTTATATAATTGAAGAACATTTTAGGGTTAGTTTTACTCTGTTTGGCAATTAATCTCTCGGTCTCTAGTTTGGCCGCTTTTATTTGTTTTTTACATGTTCTGTTTTTTTCCTTATAGTTTTTCAGTGCTTCCGTGCTACCCTCCTGTTTTAGGGTTTTATATGCTTTCTTTTTGTCATTTATTGCTTTCTTTACAGTTCTGTTTATCCACATTGGTTTCTTTTTGTTCCTTAACCTTTTATTCCCATACGGTATGTACCTCTCACAATGAGATTTTAGGATGTTTTTAAAGATATCCCATTTTTTGGCTGTATTTTTATTTTTGAGGACTTTGTCCCAGTTAGTTAGGCCTATGGCCTCTCTTAGTTGGCTAAATTTAGCTTTTTTGAAGTTTGGTATTTTTGTTTCTCCCTGTAGAAACGCTCTTTTGAATGATAATTGGAAGGTTATTACTTTATGGTCACTATTTCCCAGGTGTCCCCCAACCTGCACGTCTGTTGTTCTGTCAGGTCTATTGGTTAATATTAAGTCCAGTATGGCCGTCCCTCTAGTCGGGTCCTGAACCAGTTGGGAGAGATAATGGTCTTTGGTTATTGCCAAGAATCTGTTTCCTTTATGAGATATACAAGTTTCAGTTTCCCAGTCTATATCTGGGTAGTTGAAGTCCCCCATAATAACCACCTCATTATGATTTGCCGCCTTGTCTATCTCGTTTAGTAGTAGATTTTCTGTGGACTCTGGTATATTAGGTGGTTTATAGTAGACTCCTATTAGTAATTTATTGTTGTTTTTAGCTCCATGTATCTCTACCCACAGTGACTCCACATGTTCATGTCCCTCACTTATATCTTCACGGAGTGTGGGCTTTAGACAAGATTTTACATAAAGGCAGACCCCTCCACCTCTCCGGTTTTGACGATCCTTTCTGAACAGACTGTAACCTTGTACATTAACTGCCCAGTCATAGCTATCATCCAGCCATGTCTCAGTTATTCCCACTATGTCATAGTCCTCCTCACACATCACTAATTCCAGTTCACCAGTTTTATTAGTCAGACTTCTGGCATTAGTATACATACATATGAGAGGTTTATGTATATTTTTTACCCTACACCTTTCCTTCTGAACTGTTCTTGTCCCTCCTTCCATTTCTCCCCCAGTCCCACTACCTTGCCCCCGGTCTCTATCTGCACTATCTTCCCCTTCTATAGTGTAATTACCCTCCCCCCCAGTCCCTAGTTTAAACACTCCTCCAACCTTCTAGCCATCTTCTTCCCCAACACAGCTGCTCCTTCCCCATTGAGGTGCAGCCCGTCCCTACGATAGAGGCTGTAGCCGACAGCGAAGTCGGCCCAGTTCTCCAGGAACCCAAACCCCTCCATCCTACACCAGTTCTTGAGCCACTTGTTAATTTCCCTAATCTCCCGCTGCCTTTCTTGTGTGGCCCGTGGTACCGGTAGTATTTCGGAAAATACTACCTTTGAGGTCCTTGCCCTAAGCTTTTGCCCTAAATCCCTGAAATCATTTTTAAGGACTCTCCACCTACCCCTAACTTTGTCATTGGTTCCGATATGGACCATGACCGCTGGATCTTCTCCAGCCCCTCCCAGTAATCTGTCAACCCGATCCGCGATATGTCGAACTCTAGCGCCAGGAAGACAGCACACTGTTCGGCGATCACGGTCTTTGTGACAGATTTCCCTATCTGTTCCCCTAATAATTGAGTCTCCCACTACCAGCACCTGTCTGGCCTGCCCTGCTCTCCTGGTCCCCTGCTTACCGGAGCTGACATTCCCCTGACTGGCAGAGGAAGTGTCCGGCTGCGGCAGTGCCGTCCCTGGACTGACATCCCCCTCATCTGCCAAACGTGCAAACTTGTTGGGGTGTGTCAGATCAGGGCTAGCCTCCCTGGCACTCTTCCCTCTACCCCGCTTTCTAAATGTTACCCAGCTAGCTACCTCACTTTCCTCAGCCTCCTCTCTGTCACCCTCTCCCTCATCTACCCCAAAGAGTGCTTGCTCGGTGAGAAGCAAACTTTTTTGCAAATTGTCAATGCCTCTCAGTGTTGCAACTTGCCCATTTAGAGACTCGATTAGCGATTCCAAACGGGTAATTTGCTCACATCTTGAACAAAGAAATTCACCCTGGAACGGCTGTTCCAGGACTGCATACATCATGCAAGATGTGCACTGGACTGCGTTGTCAATTGTGCAACACATACTAAATGGGGATTACACCACAAAAGAAAAAAAATACAATACAATGTAGTAATAATATACAGGCTAATTGCAGTCCCCCTCTGAAGTCACTTAATCTTAAGTCACACACTTACACAACCACACTTAATCAACCACGCGTCGCGGTCAAACTCGCGTTATATATCTGCTTATATTAATATAAATGCAGCTCACTGCACCAGCCTGGTTTGCTTCCCCTCTGGAATCAAAAAGGCTGTGCTGTTCTTACTGCTGAGTTTTTAAAGTCTCCTAATTAGACAGCCACACCCTAATTAAACAGCCACACCCTAATTGCTCACCTGTGCAACCCCTGGAGAAAGAAAAAAAAAGTGTTATCACAGCACAAAATACAGTCAAACACAGCCACTCATCAATGTCCACAAATTATTTAGCTCTCAGATACTCCCTCACTTAATCTTAAGTCACACACTTAATCAACCACACTTAATCAACCACGCGTCGCGGTCAAACTCGCGTTATATATCTGCTTATATTAATATAAATGCAGCTCACTGCACCAGCCTGGTTTGCTTCCCCTCTGGAATCAAAATATTAGAGGCTTTTTTCACCCCAGTAACCAAAAAGCTGTATTTCTGTCCTAAATGTGACAGTGACTTATGCACGTGTAATCACAGATGTGCAGTATATTAGAGTTTTTTTTTCACCCTAACCAAAAAGCTGTATTTCTGTCCTAAATGTGACAGTGACTTATGCACGTGTAATCCCAGATGTGCAGTATATTAGAGGGTTTTTTCACCCCAGTAACAAAAAAGCTGTATTTCTGTCCTAAATGTGACAGTGACTTATGCATGTGTAATCATAGATGTGCAGTATATTAGAGGGTTTTTTCACCTCAGTAACAGACAAACTGTATTTTTGTCCTGAATGTGACATTGAATTATGCACGTGAAATCACAGATGTGCAGTATATTAGAGGCTTATTTCACCCCAGTAACCAAAAAGCTGTATTTCTGTCCTAAATGTGACAGTGATTTATACCCGTGTAATCACAGTTGTGCAGTATATTAGAGGGTTTTTTCACCCCAATAACCATAAAACTGTATTTCTGTCCTAAATGTGACAGTGACTTATGCACGTGCAATCACTGATGTGCAGTATATTCGTGGGTTTTTTCACCCCAGTATGCCAAAGCCGTATTTATGGTCTAAATGTGACAGTGACTTATGCATGTGTAATCAGAGATGTGCAGTATATTAGAGGTTTTTTTCACCCCAGTAAACAAAAAACTGAATTTCTGTCCTAAATGTGACAGTGACTTATGCACATGTAATCCCAGATGTGCAGTATATTAGAGGGTATTTTCACCCCAGTAACCAAAAAGCGGTATTTCTGTCCTAAATGTGACAGTGACTTAAGCACGTGTAATCACAGATGTGCAGTATATTAGAGGTTTTTTTTTTCACCCCAGTAACCAAAAAGATGTATTTCTGTCCTAAATGTGACAGTGACTTATGCACGTGTAATCCCAGATGTGCAGTATTTTTGAGGGTTTTTTCACCCCAGTAACCAAAAAACTATTTCTGTCCCAAATGTGACAGTGACTTATGCACGTGTAATCACAGATGTGAAGTATATTAGAGGCTTTTTTCACCCCAGTATGCCAAAGCCGTATTAATAGCCTAAATGTGACAGTGACTTATGCATGTGTAATCACAGATGTGCAGTATATTAGAGGGTTTTTTCACCCTAACCAAAAAGCTGTATTTCTGTCCTAAATGTGACAGGGACTTATGCATGTGTAATCACAGATGTGCAGTATATTAGAGGGTTTTTTAACCCCAGTAACCAAAAAGCTGTATTTCTGTCCTAAATGTGACAGTGACTTATGCATGTGTAATCCCAGATGGGCAGTATATTAGAGGGTTTTTTCCAGGGTTTTTTTTCTCAGAGAAAAGGTGGTGGAACTCACCCCCCCTCCCCTGGCCATGCCCCTAACCACCACTAGGACTGCCCCCTAAAACCGCCCTTTTAGAGAACAGGGATGCAAGTAAAATTGCCAGTGACGGTCGTGACAGCCAGGCTGCCAGTGCCCGCGGCAGTGGCGACTCTAGATACTATATAGATGGGGGGGGGGGCACAAAGATACCATAGTCAAAAATGGGGTGGGGGAAACGAAATAAGTATATGTAAATAAGATTACAAAATACGAGAGAATTGGAGTATGCAGGGATACATTTATAATAAACAATTTACTTACAAAAGAAGCTATTCAGTCGTCTACTGTGCCATCCTCTGCTTGCTTCCGCGGATTCTTTCCCCTTCTTTCTGTCCCTCGTCAGTGCGCAGGCGTACTTTTATGGTGAATCTGTGGAAGACACACTGTTATGGGGGCATCTGTGGATGACACATTATGCCTCTCATTACCCCTCATTATGCCTCTTATCACTCCCATATAAGCTTCCATGCCTCTCATTAGCCCCCATATCAGCCCTTATGCCTCATTAGCCCCCATTATAAGCAATTATGCCTCTTATTAGCCCCCATTATAAGCCATTATGCCTCATTAGCCCACATTATGCCTATTATTAGCCCCCATATGCCTAATTAGCCCCCATTATGTCTCTAATTAACCCCATTCTGCCTCATTAGCCCCATATGCCTCATTAGCCCCATATGCCTCTAATAGTCAAATTAGCCCCATTGTGTCTCTAATTAGCCCCCATGATGCCTCTCATTAGCCCCCGTTATGCCTCATTAGCCCACATATGCTTCATTAGCCCACATATGCCTCATTAGCCCCCAATATGCCTCTAATTAGCCCCCATAGCCCCCATATGCCTCAAATTAGCCCCATATGCCTCCATTTAGCCCCCATTATGCCCCCAGCAGCCACATTTTTTATAAAATAAAAAAACACTTACTTCTCCTGCTCCTGGACAGACGCCGCCTGCAATTTTCTTTCTCCTCAGTCGACTGTGCTATGAACTGGCGCGCACATCGTGAGGTCACAGAGTGCCCTCACGCTGTGTGCAGCCCTGCACAGCCGACAGCCGAGGACAGGAAGTTGTAAGTAAAGAGCGTTCACCACTTCCTGGTCCTTCGGTATGCTAATAAGTGCTTCCATAATCGGTTTTTTCACCCCACTAACCATAAAGCTGTATTTCTGTCCTAAATGTGACAGTGAATTATGCACGTGTAATCACAGATGTGCAGTATATTAGAGGCTTTTTTCACCCCAGTATGCCAAAGCCGTATTTATGGCCGAAATGTGACAGTGAATTATGCACACGTAATCACAGATGTGCAGTATATTAGAACGTTTTTTCACCCCAGTAACCAAAAAGCTGTAATTCTGTCCTAAATGTGACAGTGAATTATGCACGTGAAATCACAGATGTGCAGTATATTAGAGGCTTTTTTCACCCCAGTATGCCAAAGCCGTATTTCTGTCCTAAATGTGACAGTGAATTATGCACGTGAAATCACAGATGTGCAGTATATTAGAGGTTTTTTCCACCCAGTAACCAAAAAGCTGTATTTCTGTCCTAAATGTGACAGTGACTTATGCACGTGTAATCACAGATGTGCAGTATATTAGAGTTTTTTTTTCACCCTAACCAAAAAGCTGTATTTCTGTCCTAAATGTGACACTGACATATGCATGTTTAATCACAGATGTGCAGTATTTTAGTTTTTTTTTTAACCCCAGTAACCAAAAAGCTGTATTTCTGTCCTAAATGTGACAGTGACTTATGCATGTGTAATCCCAGATGTGCAGTATATTAGAGGATTTTTTCACCCCAGTAACCAAAAAGCTGTATTTCTGTCTTAAATGTGACAGTAAATTATGCACGTGAAATCACAGATGTGCAGTATATTAGAGGCTTTTTTCACCCCAGTTTATTTAAAAAGCTGTATTTCTGTCCTAAATGTGACAGTGACTTATGCACGTGTAATCCCAGATGTACAGTATATTACAGGATATTTTCACCCTAACCAAAAAGCTGTATTTCTGTCCTAAATGTGACAGTGACTTATGCACGTGTAATCACAGATGTGCATTATATTAGAGGGTTTTTTCATCCCAGTAACCAAAAAACTGTATTTCTGTCCTAAATGTGACAGTGAATTATGCACGTGAAATCACAGATGTGCAGTATATTAGAGGCTTTTTTTCACCCTAGTAACCAAAAAGCTGTATTTCTGTCCTAAATGTGACAGTGACTTATGCACGTGTAATCCCAGATGTGCAGTATATTAGAGGATATTTTCACCCTAACCAAAAAGCTGTATTTCTGTCCTAAATGTGACAGTGACTTATGCACGTGTAATCACAGATGTGCAGTATATTAGAGGCTATTTTCACCTTAATAACCAAAAAGCTGTATTTCTTTTCTAAATGTGACAGTGACATATGCATGTGTAATCACAGATGTGCAGTATATTAGAGGGTTTTTTAACCCCAGTAACCAAAAAGCTGTATTTCTGTCCTAAATGTGACAGTGACTTATGCACGTGTAATCCCAGATGTGCAGTATATTAAGAGTTTTTTCATCCCAGTAACCAAAAAGCTGTATTTCTATCCTAAATGTGACAGTGACTTATGCACGTGTAAGCACAGATGTGCATTATATTAGAGGGTTTTTTCATCCCAGTAACCAAAAAACTGTATTTCTGTCCTAAATGTGACCGTGAATTATGCACGTGAAATCACAGATGTTCAGTATATTAGAGGCTTTTTTCACCCCAGTAACCAAAAAGCTGTTTTTTCTGTCCTAAATGTGACAGTGACTTATGCACGTGTAATCCCAGATGTACAGTATATTATAGGATATTTTCACCCTAACCAAAAAGCTGTATTTCTGTCCTAAATGTGACAGTGACTTATGCACATGTAATCACAGATATGCAGTATATTAGAGGGCTTTTTAACCCCAGTAACCAAAAAGCTGTATTTCTGTCCTAAATGTGACAGTGACGTATGCATGTGTAATCACAGATGTGCAGTATATCAGAGGGTTTTTTCCAGGGCTTTTTTTCTTAGAGAAAAGGTGGTGGAACTCACCCCCCCTCCCCTGGCCACGCCCCTACCCACCCCTAGGACCGCCCCCTAAAACCGCTCCTTTAGAGAACAGGGATGCAAGTAAAATTGCCAGTGACGGTCGTGACAGCCAGGCTTCCAGTGACTGCGGCAGTGGCGACTCTAGGAACAATATATAGGGGGGGCACAAAGATACCACAGTCAAAAATGGGGGGGGCAAAAACAAAATAAGTATATATAAATAAGATTACAAAATACGAGAGAATTGCGGTATGCAGGGTTACATTTATAATAAAACAATTTACTTACAAAAGAAGCTATTCAGTCGTCTGCTGTGCCGTCCTCAGCTTGCTTCCGTCGATTCTTTCCCCTTCTTTCTGTCTCTCATCAGTGCGCAGGCGTACTGTTATGGTGGATCTGTGGAAGACACACTGTTATGGGGGCATCTGTGGATGACACATTATGCCTCTCATTACCCCTCATTATGCCTCTCATCACTCCCATATCAGCCCCCATGCCTCTCATTAGCCCCCATATCAGCCCTTATGCCTCATTAGCCCCCATTATAAGCAATTATGCCTCATTAGCCCACATTATGCCTATTATTAGCCCCATATGCCTAATTAGCCCCCATTATGTCTCCAATTAACCCCATTATGCCTCATTAGCCCCCATATGCCTCATTAGCCCCCATATGCCTCTAATAATCTAATTAGCCCCCATTGTGTCTCTAATTAGCAACCTATGATGCCTCTCTTTAGCCCCCATTATGCATTATTAGCCCACATATGCCTCATTAGCCCACATATGCCTTATTAGCCCCCATATGCCTCCAATTAGCCCCCATATGCCTCCAATTAGCCCCCATAGCCCCATATGCCTTCAATTAGCCCCATATGCCTCCAATTAGCCCCCATATGCCTCCAATTAGCCCCCATAGCCCCATATGCCTCCAATTTGCCCCCATATGCCTCCAATTAGCCCCCATTATGCCCCCAGCAGCCACATTTTTTATAAAATAAAAAAACACTTACCTCTCCTGCTCCTGGACAGACGCCGCCTGCAATTTTCTTTCTCCTCAGACGACTGTGCTCTGAACTGGCGCGCACATCGTGAGGTCACACAGCGCCCTCACGATGTGTGCAGCCCTGCACAGCCGACAGCCGAGGACCAGGAAGTTGTAAGTAAAGAGCGTTCACCACTTCCTGGTCCTTCGGTATACTAATGAGCGCTTCCATTATGGAAGCGCTCATTAGGATTCACCTGGGAGAATCAGTGGGGGGGCACCCGGGGGGGCAAAGAACAACATAGGAGGGGAGATTGCCCCCCCTCGCCCCCCTGTAGCGACGCCACTAGCAGCGAGCCGGCTGGGCCCAGTAACTAAAAGGGGGGCAGGGAGAATCGGCGAAAGTAGGTGGCGGAACGCCGTTCCGGCACGTTCCGCCAGAGAAAAAGCCCTGTTTTTTTCATCACGGTAACCAAAAAGCTGTATTTCTGTCCTAAATGTTAGAGCCTACAATAACCCAAAAACCGAACCTCACTCCCCAACTTACTGCAACTTGTACAAAAAAAGAGCAAGGATTTAACAAGGTAAAAAAATCTCATTTTATTAATTATAAATCACATGAACATTACAGGTGAGACTCAAAAGGGACAGAACATGGAGACTGGGCCACAAAATGGCTCTGCAAAGTGGAGAATAACAATGGGGATAATGTGACCATATACAGCAGGTAACAGACAATTAACAGAAGCTGTGAATATTGGAGTAGTTGCGGGTGCAATTGCTGTCCCCTAGTGTTGAACAACTACCTAGCTCTTATTCACAGCGTCCAAGCAATGGATGCTGTAGGGTGTAATTGGACAGTGCAATACTACTCATAAAGATGGCATATAACAATAACTGTAAGTCACTAGTCGCACCCTAATCCAGATGCCATGTTACCTACCCATGTTGCTGCTGAAAAATGGTGACACGGTTCCCCCACTGCTTCGACATCAACACGTGTTTCGCCACGTAGGCTTCGTCAGGAGGTACAGTGTGACAGTGACTTATGCACGTGTAATCCCAGATGTGCAGTATATTAGAGGTTTTTTTCACACAAGCAACCAAAAAGCTGTATTTCTCTCCTAAATGTGACAGTGCTTTATGCACGTGTAATCACAGGTGTGCAGTATATTAGAGGGTTTTTTCACCCCAGTAACCAAAAAACTGTATTTCTGTCCTAAATGTGACAGTAACCTATGCACGTGTAATCACAGATGTGCAGTATATTAGAGGGTTTTTTCACCCCAGTAATCAAAAAACTGTATTTCTGTCCTAAATGTGACAGTGACTTATACATGTGTAATCCCAGATGTGCAGTATATTAGAGGGTTTTTTCATCCCAATAACCAAAAAGCTATATTTCTGTTCTAATTTTGACAGTGACTTATGCACGTGTAATCACAGATGTGCAGTATATTAGAGGCTTTTTTCACCCCAGTAACCAAAAGCTGTAATTCTGTCCTAAATGTGACAGTGACTTATGCAAGTGTAATCCCAGATGTGCAGTATATTAGAGGGTTTATTCACCCAAGTAATCAAAAAACTGTATTTTTGTCCTAAATGTGACAGTGACTTATGCATGTGTAATCACAGATGTGCAGTATATTAGAGGATTTTTTCACCCCAGTAACCAAAAATCTGTATTTCTGTCCTAAATGTGACAGTGACTTATGCACGTGTAATCACAGATGTGCAGATTATTAGAGGGTTTTTTCACCCTAAACAAAAAGCTGTATTTCTGTCCTAAATGTGACAGTCACTTATGCACATGTAATCCCAGATGTGCAGTATATTAGAGGCTTTTTTCACCCCAGTAACCAAAAAGCTGTATTTCTGTCCTAAATGTGACAGTGACTTATGCATGTGTAATCCAAGATGTGCAGTATATTAGATGCTTTTTTCACCCCCCTGTATGCCAAAGCCGTATTTATGGCCTAAATGTGACAGTGACTTATGCACGTGTAATCACAGATATGCAGTATATTAGAGGGTTTTTTCACCCTAACCAAAAAGCTGTATTTCTGTCCTAAATGTGACAGTGACTTATGCATGTGCAATCACAGATGTGCAGTATATTATAGGCTTTTTTCATCCAAATAACCAAAAAGCTGTATTTCTGTCCAAAATGTGACAGTGACTTATGCATGTGTAATCACAGATGTGCAGTATATTAGAGAGTTTTATCCCCCTAATCAAAAAGCTGTATTTCTGTCCTAAATATGACCGTGACTTATGCACGTGTAATTACAGATGTGCAGTATATTAGAGGGTTTTTTCACCCCAGTAACCAAAAAGCTGTATTTCTGTCCTAAATGTGACAGTGACTTATGCATGTGTAATCCAAGATGTGCAGTATATTAGACGCTTTTTTCACCCCCCTGTATGCCAAAGCCGTATTTATGGCCTAAATGTGACAGTGACTTATGCATGTGTAATCACAGATATGCAGTATATAGAGTTGAGCGAACACCTGGATGTTCGGGTTCGAGAAGTTCGGCCGAACTTCCCGGAAATGTTCGGGTTCGGGATCCGAACCCGACCCGAACTTCGTCCCGAACCCGAACCCCATTGAAGTCAATGGGGACCCGAACTTTTGGGCACTAAAAAGGCTGTAAAACAGCCCAGGAAAGAGCTAGAGGGCTGCAAAAGGCAGCAACATGTAGGTAAATCCCCTGCAAACAAATGTGGATAGGGAAATGAATTAAAATTAAAATTAAAAAAATAAAAATGAACCAATATCAATTGGACAGAGGTCCCATAGCAGAGAATCTGGCTTCACGTCAGCAGAGAATCAGTCTCTTCATGCCATAGCAAAGAATCTGGCTTCATGTCAGCAGAGAATCAGTCTCTTCATGCCATAGCAGAGAATCTGGCTTCATGTCAGCGCAGAATCAGTCTTCATGTCATAGCAGAGAATCAGGCTTCACGTCACCCACCACTGGAACAGGCCACTGTCACACATTTAGGCCCCGGCACCCAGACAGAGGAGAGCGGTCCCGTAACAGAGAATCTGGCCTTATGTCAGCGCAGAATCTGTCTTCATGTCATAGCAGAGAATCAAGCTTCACGTCACCCACAACTGGAACAGGCCACTGTCACACATTTAGGCCACGGCACCCATACAGAGGAGAGCGGTCCCGTAACAGAGAATCTGGCCTTATGTCAGCGCAGAATCTGTCTTCATGTCATAGCAGAGAATCAAGCTTCACGTCACCCACAACTGGAACAGGCCACTGTCACACATTTAGGCCACGGCACCCATACAGAGGAGAGCGGTCTCGTAACAGAGAATCTGGCCTTATGTCAGCGCAGAATCTGTCTTCATGTCATAGCAGAGAATCAAGCTTCACGTCACCCACCACTGGAACAGGCCACTGTCACACATTTAGGCCCCGGCACCCAGACAGAGGAGAGAGGTCCTGTAACAGAGAATCTGGCCTTATGCCAGCACAGAATCTGTCTTCATGTCATAGCAGAGAATCAGGCATCACGTCACCCACCACTGGAACAGGCCACTGTCACACATTTAGGCCCAGGCACCCAGGCAGAGGAGAGAGGTCCCGTAACAGAGAATCTGGCCTTATGTCAGCACAGAATCTGTCTTAATGTCATAGCAGAGAATCAGGCTTCACGTCACCCACCACTGGAACAGGCCACTGTCACACATTTAGGCCCAGGCACCCAGGCAGAGGAGAGAGGTCCCGTAACAGAGAATCTGGCCTTATGTCAGCGCAGAATCTGTCTTCATGTCATAGCAGAGAATCAGGCATCACGTCACCCACCACTGGAACAGGCCACTGTCACACATTTAGGCCCAGGCACCCAGGCAGAGGAGAGAGGTCCCGTAACAGAGAATCTGGCCTTATGTCAGCGCAGAATCTGTATTCATGTCATAGCAGAGAATCAGGCTTCACGTCACCCACCACTGGAACAGGCCACTGTCACACATTTAGGCCCCGGCACCCAGACAGAGGAGAGGTTCATTCAACTTTGGGTTGCCCCACAATATAATGGTAAAATGAAATTAAAAATAGTATTGAATGAGGAAGTGCCCTGGAGTAGAATAATATATTGTTAAGGGGAGGTAGTTAATATCTAATCTGCACAAGGGATGGACAGGTCCTGTGGGATCCATGCCTGGTTCATTTTTATGAACGTCAGCTTGTCCACATTGGCTGTAGACAGGCGGCTGCGTTTGTCTGTAATGGCGCCCCCTGCCATGCTGAATACACGTTCAGACAAAACGCTGGCCGCCGGGCAGGCCAGCACCTCCAAGGCATAAAAGGCTAGCTCTGGCCACGTGGACAATTTGGAGACCCAGAAGTTGAATGGGGCCGAACCATCAGTCAGTACGTGGAGGGGTGTGCACAGGTACTGTTCCACCATGTTAGTGAAATGTTGCCTCCTGCTAACACGTTCCGTATCAGGAGGTGGTGCAGTTAGCTGTGGCGTGGTGACAAAACTTTTCCACATCTCTGCCATGCTAACCCTTCCCTCAGAGGAGCTGGCCGTGACACAGCTGCGTTGGCGACCTCTTGCTCCTCCTCTGCCTTCGCCTTGGGCTTCCACTGGTTCCCCTGTGACATTTGGGAATGCTCTCAGTAGCGCGTCTACCAACGTGCGCTTGTACTCGCGCATCTTCCTATCACGCTCCAGTGTAGGAAGTAAGGTGGGCACATTGTCTTTGTACCGGGGATCCAGCAGGGTGGCAACCCAGTAGTCTGCACTCGTTAAAATGTGGGCAACTCTGCTGTCGTTGCGCAGGCACTGCAGCATGTAGTCGCTCATGTGTGCCAGGCTGCCCAGAGGTAAGGACAAGCTGTCCTCTGTGGGAGGCGTATCGTCATCGTCCTGTGTTTCCCCCCAGCCACGCACCAGTGATGGGCCCGAGCTGCTTTGGGTGCCACCACGCTGTGAACATGCTTCATCCTCCTCCACCTCCTTCTCATCCTCGTCCTCCTCGTCCTCCAGTAGTGGGCCCTGTCTGGCCACATTTGTACCTGGCTTCTGGTGTTGCAAAAAACCTCCCTCTGAGTCACTTTGAAGAGACTGGCCTGAAAGTGCTAAAAATGAGCCCTCTTCCTCCTCTTCCTCCTGGGCCACCTCCTCTTCCATCATCGCCCTAAGTGTTTTCTCAAGGAGACATAGAAGTGGTATTGTAACGCTGATAACGGCGTCATCGCCACTGGCCATGTTGGTGGAGTACTCGAAACAGCGCAACAGGGCACACAGGTCTCGCATGGAGGCCCAGTCATTGGTGGTGAAGTGTGTCTGATCCGCAGTGCGACTGACCCGTGCGTCCTGCAGCTGAAACTCCACTATGGCCTGCTGCTGCTCGCACAGTCTGTCCAGCATATGCAAGGTGGAGTTCCACCTGGTGGGCACGTCACATATGAGGCGGTGAGCGGGAAGGCCGAAGTTACGCTGTAGCGCAGACAGGCGAGCAGCGGCAGGGTGTGAACGCCGGAAGCGCGAACAGACGGCCCGCACTTTATGCAGCAGCTCTGACATGTCGGGGTAGTTGCGAATGAACTTCTGCACCACCAAATTCAGCACATGCGCCAGGCAAGGGATGTGCGTCAAACCGGCTAGTCCCAGAGCTGCAACGATATTTCGCCCATTATCGCACACCACCAGGCCGGGCTTGAGGCTCACCGGCAGCAACCACTCATCGGTCTGTTGTTCTATACCCCGCCAAAACTCCTGTGCGGTGTGGGGCCTGTCCCCCAAACATATGAGTTTCAGAATGGCCTGCTGACGTTTACCCCGTGCTGTGCTGAAGTTGGTGGTGAAGGTGTGTGGCTGACTGGATGAGCAGGTGGAAGAAGAGGAGGAGGAAGCTGAGTAGGAGGAGGAGGAGACAGGAGGCAAAGAATGTTGCCCTGCGATCCTTGGCGGCGGAAGGACGTGCGCCAAACAGCTCTCCGCCTGGGGCCCAGCCGCCACTACATTTACCCAGTGTGCAGTTAGGGAGATATAGCGTCCCTGGCCGTGCTTACTGGTCCACGTATCTGTGGTTAGGTGGACCTTGCCACAGATGGCGTTGCGCAGTGCACACTTGATTTTATCGGACACTTGTTTGTGCAGGGAAGGCACGGCTCTCTTAGAGAAGTAGTGGCGGCTGGGAACAACATACTGTGGGACAGCAAGTGACATGAGCTGTTTGAAGCTGTGTGTGTCCACCAGCCTAAATGACAGCATTTCATAGGCCAGTAGTTTAGAAATGCTGGCATTCAGGGCCAGGGATCGAGGGTGGCTAGGTGGGAATTTACGCTTTCTCTCAAATGTTTGTGAGATGGAGAGCTGAACGCTGCCCTGTGACATGGTTGAGATGCTTGGTGACGCAGGTGGTGGTGTTGGTGGTACATCCCATGTTTGCTGGGCGGCAGGTGCCAACGTTCCTCCAGAGGCGGAGGAAGAGGCCGAGGCGGCGGCAGCAGCAGCAGAAGAGGCCGTGGCGGCAGCAGCAGAAGATGTAGCAGGGGGAGCCTGAGTGACTTCCTTGTTTTTAAGGTGTTTACTCCACTGCAGTTCATGCTTTGCATGCAGGTGCCTGGTCATGCAGGTTGTGCTAAGGTTCAGAACGTTAATGCCTCGCTTCAGGCTCTGATGGCACAGCGTGCAAACCACTCGGGTCTTGTCGTCAGCACATTGTTTGAAGAAGTGCCATGCCAGGGAACTCCTTGAAGCTGCCTTTGGGGTGCTCGGTCCCAGATGGCGGCGGTCAGTAGCAGGCGGAGTCTCTTGGCGGCGGGTGTTCTGATTTTGCCCACTGCTCCCTCTTTTGCTACGCTGTTGGCTCGGTCTCACCACTGCCTCTTCCTCCGAACTGTGAAAGTCAGTGGCACGACCTTCATTCCATGTGGGGTCTAGGACCTCATCGTCCCCTGCATCGTCTTCCACCCAGTCTTGATCCCTGACCTCCTGTTCAGTCTGCACACTGCAGAAAGACGCAGCAGTTGGCACCTGTGTTTCGTCATCATCAGAGACGTGCTGAGGTGGTATTCCCATGTCCTCATCATCAGGAAAAATAAGTGGTTGTGCGTTAGTGCATTCTATCTCTTCCACCCCTGGGGAAGGGCTAGGTGGATGCCCTTGGGAAACCCTGGCAGCAGAGTCTTCAAACAGCATAAGAGACTGCTGCATAACTTGAGGCTCAGACAGTTTCCCTGATATGCATGGGGGTGATGTGACAGACCGATGGGCTTGGTTTCATGCGCCATCTGTGCGCTTTCTGCAGAAGACTGGGTGGGAGATAATGTGAACGTGCTGGATCCACTGTCGGCCACCCAATTGACTAATGCCTGTACCTGCTCAGGCCTTACCATCCTTAGAACGGCATTGGGCCCCACCAAATATCGCTGTAAATTCTGCTGGCTACTGGGACCTGAGGTAGTTGGTTCACTAGGACGTGTGGCTGTGGCAGAACGGCCACGTCCTCTCCCAGCACCAGAGGGTCCACTAACACCACCACGACCATGTCCACGTCCGCGTCCACGTCCCTTATTAGATGTTTTCCTCATTGTTCCCGTTCACCACAATTTTGAGAATGGCAAATTTGGGAATGCTTTTTCAACCCAGAACAAAAGGTCTGCTTTGACGGTCACTACAAATAACTTGACCAGCTAAAACTGTGCAGATTTGGTTGAATAGAGATGTGAGACCTGTTTTTTTTTTTGCGCTGTGTGACAGTTATAGGTTTAATCACAGAATGACACTTCTATCAGCACGCTAGCGTGTGTCTTAGGTTTTTCTGAATGATACTATCAATAACTTCAATGTAAGATTTTCTTTTTGGGATAGATTTCAAGTAGGCCTGAAATACCACAAACTAGTTATTTTCAGAATGGCAAATTTGGAAATGCTTTTTCAACCCAGAACAAAAAGTCTGCTTTGACGGTCACTACAAATAACTTGACCAGCTAAAACTGTGCAGATTTGGTTGAATAGAGATGTGAGACCTGTTTTTTTTTTTGCGCTGTGTGACAGTTATAGGTTTAATCACAGAATGACACTTCTATCAGCACGCTAGCGTGTGTCTTAGGTTTTTCTGAATGATACTATCAATAACTTCAATGTAAGATTTTCTTTTTGGGATAGATTTCAAGTAGGCCTGAAATACCACAAACTAGTTATTTTCAGAATGGCAAATTTGGGAATGCTTTTTCAACCCAGAACAAAAAGTCTGCTTTGACCGTCACTACAAATAACTTGACCAGCTAAAACTGTGCAGATTTGGTTGAATAGAGATGTGAGACCTGTTTTTTTTTTGCGCTGTGTGACAGTTATAGGTTTAATCACAGAATGACACTTCTATCAGCACGCTAGCGTGTGTCTTAGGTTTTTCTGAATGATACTATCAATAACTTCAATGTAAGATTTTCTTTTTGGGATAGATTTCAAGTAGGCCTGAAATACCACAAATAGTTATTTTCAGAATGGCAAATTTGGGAATGCTTTTTCAACCCAGAACAAAAAGTCTGCTTTGACCGTCACTACAAATAACTTGACCAGCTAAAACTGTGCAGATTTGGTTGAATAGAGATGTGAGACCTGTTTTTTTTTGCGCTGTGTGACAGTTATAGGTTTAATCACAGAATGACACTTCTATCTGCACGCTAGCGTGTGTCTTAGGTTTTTCTGAATGATACTATCAATAACTTCAATGTAAGATTTTCTTTTTGGGATAGATTTCAAGTAGGCCTGAAATACCACAAACTAGTTATTTTCAAAATGGCAAATTTGGGAATGCTTTTTCAACCCAGAACAAAAAGTCTGCTTTGACGGTCACTACAAATAACTTGACCAGCTAAAACTGTGCAGATTTGGTTGAATAGAGATGTGAGACCTGTTTTTTTTGCGCTGTGTGACAGTTATAGGTTTAATCACAGAATGACACTTCTATCAGCACGCTAGCGTGTGTCTTAGGTTTTTCTGAATGATACTATCAATAACTTCAATGTAAGATTTTCTTTTTGGGATAGATTTCAAGTAGGCCTGAAATACCACAAACTAGTTATTTTCAGAATGGCAAATTTGGGAATGCTTTTTCAACCCAGAACAAAAAGTCTGCTTTGACGGTCACTACAAATAACTTGACCAGCTAAAACTGTGCAGATTTGGTTGAATAGAGATGTGAGACCTGTTTTTTTTTTGCGCTGTGTGACAGTTATAGGTTTAATCACAGAATGACACTTCTATCAGCACGCTAGCGTGTGTCTTAGGTTTTTCTGAATGATACTATCAATAACTTCAATGTAAGATTTTCTTTTTGGGATAGATTTCAAGTAGGCCTGAAATACCACAAACTAGTTATTTTCAGAATGGCAAATTTGGGAATGCTTTTTCAACCCAGAACAAAAAGTCTGCTTTGACGGTCACTACAAATAACTTGACCAGCTAAAACTGTGCAGATTTGGTTGAATAGAGATGTGAGACCTGTTTTTTTTTTTGCGCTGTGTGACAGTTATAGGTTTAATCACAGAATGACACTTCTATCAGCACGCTAGCGTGTGTCTTAGGTTTTTCTGAATGATACTATCAATAACTTCAATGTAAGATTTTCTTTTTGGGATAGATTTCAAGTAGGCCTGAAATACCACAAACTAGTTATTTTCAGAATGGCAAATTTGAGAATGCTTTTTCAACCCAGAACAAAAAGTCTGCTTTGACGGTCACTACAAATAACTTGACCAGCTAAAACTGTGCAGATTTGGTTGAATAGAGATGTGAGACCTGGTTTTTTTTGCGCTGTGTGACAGTTATAGGTTTAATCACAGAATGACACTTCTATCAGCACGCTAGCGTGTGTCTTAGGTTTTTCTGAATGATACTATCAATAACTTCAATGTAAGATTTTCTTTTTGGGATAGATTTCAAGTAGGCCTGAAATACCACAAACTAGTTATTTTCAGAATGGCAAATTTGGGAATGCTTTTTCAACCCAGAACAAAAAGTCTGCTTTGACGGTCACTACAAATAACTTGACCAGCTAAAACTGTGCAGATTTGGTTAAATAGAAATGTCAGGTCTATTTTTTAGGCGCTGGGTGACAGGCTCAACTTGCCCCTGATGTAATATATGGCCAAAAAATAACCAGACTGTTGATGGTTAAATGCACTTCGGTGACACAGGCTCAGCCTGCAGCTGATGTAGTATATGGCCAAAAAATAATCAGACTGTTGATGGTTAAATGCACTTGGGTGAAACAGGCTCAGCCTGCAGCTGATGTAGTATATGGCCAAAAAATAACCAGACTGTTGATGGTTAAATGCACTTTGGTGACACAGGCTCAGCCTGCAGCTGATGTAGGATATAGCACAAAATACCCACACTATCGATGGTTAAATACACTTGGTGATAGCTCGTGCTGGCGCACCACAAGTCACAAAATGGCCGCCGATCACCCCAGCACTTCAATGATCCACAGCTGCAGATCGATCACAGAATGAAGTCTTTTGGAGGAGTTAATCTGCCTAATCTCGCCCTAACGTCGCAGCTGCAACCTCTCCCTATACTGATCATAGCAGAGTGACGTGCGGCGCTACGTGACTCCAGCTTAAATAGAGGCTGGGTCACATGGTGCACTGGCCAATCACAGCCATGCCAATAGTAGGCAAGGCTGTGATGGCCTCTTCGGGCAAGTAGTATGACGCTTGTTGATTGGCTGCTTTGCAGCCTTTCAAAAAGCGCCAAGAAAGCGCCGAACACCGAACCCGAACCCGGACTTTTACGAAAATGTTCGGGTTCGGGTCCGTGTCACGGACACCCCAAAATTCGGTACGAACCCAAACTATACAGTTCGGGTTCGCTCATCCCTAGCAGTATATTAGAGGGTTTTTTCACCCTAACCAAAAAGCTGTATTTCTGTCCTAAATGTGACAGTGACTTATGCATGTGCAATCACAGATGTGCAGTATATTAGAGGCTTTTTTCATCCAAATAACCAAAAAGCTGTATTTCTGTCCAAATGTGACAGTGACTTATGCATGTGTAATCACAGATGTGCAGTATATTAGAGAGTTTTATCCCCCTAATCAAAAAGCTGTATTTCTGTCCTAAATATCACCATGACTTATGCACGTGTAATCACAGATGTGCAGTATATTAGAGTGTTTTTTCACCCCAGTAACCAAAAAGCTGTATTTCTGTCCTAAATGTGACATTGACTTATGCACGTGTAATCACAGATGTGCAGTATATTAGAGGGTTTTTTCACCCCAGTAACCAAAAAACTGTATTTCTGTCCTAATTGTGACAGTGACTTATACATGTGTAATCCCAGATGTGCAGTATATTAGAGGGTTTTTTCATCCCAATAAACAAAAAGCTATATTTCTGTTCTAATTTTGACAGTGACATTTGCACGTGTAATCACAGATGTGCAGTATATTAGAGGCTTTTTTCACCCCAGTAACCAAAAGCTGTAATTCTGTCCTAAATGTGACAGTGACTTATGCAAGTGTAATCCCAGATATGCAGTATATTAGAGGGTTTATTCACCCAAGTAACCAAAAAACTGTATTTTTGTCCTAAATGTGACAGTGACTTATGCATGTGTAATCACAGATGTGCAGTATATTAGAGGATTTTTTCACCCCAGTAACCAAAAATCTGTATTTCTGTCCTAAATGTGACAGTGACTTATGCACGTGTAATCACAGATGTGCAGAATATTAGAGGGTTTTTTCACCCTAAACAAAAAGCTGTATTTCTGTCCTAAATGTGACAGTCACTTATGCACATGTAATCCCAGATGTGCAGTATATTAGAGGCTTTTTTCACCCCAGTAACCAAAAAGCTATATTTCTGTCCTAAATGTGACAGTGACTTATGCATGTGTAATCCAAGATGTGCAGTATATTAGACGCTTTTTTCACCCCCCTGTATGTCAAAGCCGTATTTATGGCCTAAATGTGACAGTGACTTATGCACGTGTAATCACAGATATGCAGTATATTAGAGGGTTTTTTCACCCTAACCAAAAAGCTGTATTTCTGTCCTAAATGTGACAGTGACTTATGCATGTGTAATCACAGATGTGCAGTATATTAGAGAGTTTTATCCCCCTAATCAAAAAGCTGTATTTCTGTCCTAAATATGACCGTGACTTATGCACGTGTAATCACAGATGTGCAGTATATTAGAGGGTTTTTTCACCCCAGTACCCAAAAAGCTGTATTTCTGTCCTAAATGTGACAGTGACTTATGCATGTGTAATCCAAGATGTGCAGTATATTAGACGCTTTTTTCACCCCCCTGTATGCCAAAGCCGTATTTATGGCCTAAATGTGACAATGACTTATGCATGTGTAATCACAGATATGCAGTATATTAGAGTTTTTTTTTCACCCTAACCAAAAAGCTGTATTTCTGTCCTTAATGTGACAGTGACTTATGCATGTGCAATCACAGATGTGCAGTATATTAGAGGCTTTTTTCATCCAAATAACCAAAAAGCTGTATTTCTGTCCAAAATGTGACAGTGACTTATGTATGTGTAATCACAGATGTGCAGTATATTAGAGAGTTTTATCCCCCTAATCAAAAAGCTGTATTTCTGTCCTAAATATGACCGTGACTTATGCACGTGTAATCACAGATGTGCAGTATATTAGAGGGTTTTTTCACCCCAGTAACCAAAAAGCTGTATTTCTGTCCTAAATGTGACAGTGACTTATGCACGTGTAATCATAGATGTGCAGTATATTAGAGGGTTTTTTCACCCCAGTAACCAAAAAACTGTATTTCTGTCCTAAATGTGACAGTAACCTATGCACGTGTAATCACAGATGTGCAGTATATTAGAGGGTTTTTTCATCCCAGTAACCAAAAAGCTATATTTCTGTTCTAATTTTGACAGTGACTTTTGCACGTGTAATCACAGATGTGCAGTATATTAGAGGCTTTTTTCACCCCAGTAACTAAAAACTGTAATTCTGTCCTAAATGTGACAGTGACTTATGCAAGTGTAATCCCAGATGTGCAGTATATTAGAGGGTTTATTCACCCAAGTAACCAAAAAACTGTATTTTTGTCCTAAATGTGACAGTGACTTATGCCTGTGTAATCACAGATGTGCAGTATATTAGAGGATTTTTTCACCCCAGTAACCAAAAATCTGTATTTCTGTCCTAAATGTGACAGTGACTTATGCACGTGTAATCACAGATGTGCAGAATATTAGAGGGTTTTTTCACCCTAAACAAAAAGCTGTATTTCTGTCCTAAATGTGACAGTCACTTATGCACATGTAATCCCAGATGTGCAGTATATTAGAGGCTTTTTTCACCCCAGTAACCAAAAAGCTGTATTTCTGTCCTAAATGTGACAGTGACTTATGCATGTGTAATCCAAGATGTGCAGTATATTAGACGCTTTTTTCACCCCCCTGTATGCCAAAGCCATATTTATGGCCTAAATGTGACAGTTACTTATGCACGTGTAATCACAGATATGCAGTATATTAGAGGGTTTTTTCATCCTAACCAAAAAGCTGTATTTCTGTCCTAAATGTGACAGTGACTTATGCATGTGCAATCACAGATGTGCAGTATTCACGTTTGAAACATATATTTGAAGCATCTAGGAATAGAGGCCTCTTTTTTCCACGAGAGAATATATTTTTTGATTTTTGTGACGCTCAGAAGTACGAAAAAGTGAAGCTAATCCAGTCTTTATGCAAAACTTCGAATTGCACTGGCAACTGTAACACCTTTCAAAAGCACAAATAAGTGGGAGCAAGAGCTGAATTGCCCCCCACTACAGTGGTCTACTATTTATAGGAATGTGAGAAGGGCGTCAGTTTCCAGTGCGCACAGGTTAATCCAATTTAAGATCCTCCACAGACTTTACTATACGCCTAAAACCCAAGGAAAATTTCCCCAAAATAAAGATCGGGTTTGCTGCTGCTTCAAATGTGGATATATTAATGCGGACTATGTCCACTTGCTTTGGAGCTGCAGCAAAATAAGGAGTTATTGGGATGAGATTTTTGTTACCCTACAAAGGGAGAGCGCAGTGAATTATAACCCGGGGGTTTTGATAGTGCTCTTTGGAGAATGTGGATTAGAAGGGGAAGTCCCGGTCCAGGTCAGATGGATTTGGATGCGGGGATTGATGGTCGCCAAGGCTATATTGATAAAGTATTGGGGATCTGTCTCCCCGCCCTCAACAAGAGAGTGGGTTTCATACCTCCAAAGAATTAGAGTTTATGAGGGCATTGAAAGGAAACTGAGAATTGCACGCAGACCTACATAGTCATAATTAATATTACTTTACACATTGATGAATGGAGTGGTACGGCAGCCAATGGGGGGGGGGAGATATAGTTATTATTATATATTGTCGGGAAGGTGTTCTTAGGATGTTGTATAGAATTTTTCTTGTTGTAAAGATGTTTATGATTGCCATGCTAGGCATACCGTCATGATTATTACTGTTTTATGTATTAATTATCATGTTTTGGAAAATAAAAATATATATTTATTAAAAAAACAGATGTGCAGTATATTAGAGGCTTTTTTCATCCAAATAACCAAAAAGCTGTATTTCTGTCCAAAATGTGACAGTGACTTATGCATGTGTAATCACAGATGTGCAGTATATTAGAGAGTTTTATCCCCCTAATCAAAAAGCTGTATTTCTGTCCTAAATATGACCGTGACTTATGCACGTGTAATCACAGATGTGCAGTATATTAGAGGGTTTTTTCACCCCAGTAACCAAAAAGCTGTATTTCTGTCCTAAATGTGACAGTGACTTATGCACGTGTAATCCCAGATGTGCAGTATATTAGAGGGTTTTTTCACCCTAACCAAAAAGCTGTATTTCTGTCCTGAATGTGACAGTGACTTATGCATGTGTAATCACAGATGTGCAGTATATTAGAGGCTTTTTTCACCCCAGTAACCAAAAAGCTGTATTTCTGTCCAAAATGTGACAGTGACTTATGCAAGTGTAATCCCAGATATGCAGTATATTAGAGGGTTTATTCACCCAAGTAACCAAAAAACTGTATTTTTGTCCTAAATGTGACAGTGACTTATGCATGTGTAATCACAGATGTGCAGTATATTAGAGGATTTTTTCACCCCAGTAACCAAAAATCTGTATTTCTGTCCTAAATGTGACAGTGACTTATGCACGTGTAATCACAGATGTGCAGAATATTAGAGGGTTTTTTCACCCTAAACAAAAAGCTGTATTTCTGTCCTAAATGTGACAGTCACTTATGCACATGTAATCCCAGATGTGCAGTATATTAGAGGCTTTTTTCACCCCAGTAACCAAAAAGCTATATTTCTGTCCTAAATGTGACAGTGACTTATGCATGTGTAATCCAAGATGTGCAGTATATTAGACGCTTTTTTCACCCCCCTGTATGTCAAAGCCGTATTTATGGCCTAAATGTGACAGTGACTTATGCACGTGTAATCACAGATATGCAGTATATTAGAGGGTTTTTTCACCCTAACCAAAAAGCTGTATTTCTGTCCTAAATGTGACAGTGACTTATGCATGTGCATTGCAATCACAGATGTGCAGTATATTAGAGGCTTTTTTCATCCAAATAACCAAAAAGCTGTATTTCTGTCCAAAATTTGACAGTGACTTATGTATGTGTAATCACAGATGTGCAGTATATTAGAGAGTTTTATCCCCCTAATCAAAAAGCTGTATTTCTGTCCTAAATATGACCGTGACTTATGCACGTGTAATCACAGATGTGCAGTATATTAGAGGGTTTTTTCACCCCAGTAACCAAAAAGCTGTATTTCTGTCCTAAATGTGACAGTGACTTATGCACGTGTAATCATAGATGTGCAGTATATTAGAGGGTTTTTTCACCCCAGTAACCAAAAAACTGTATTTCTGTCCTAAATGTGACAGTAACCTATGCACGTGTAATCACAGATGTGCAGTATATTAGAGGGTTTTTTCATCCCAGTAACCAAAAAGCTATATTTCTGTTCTAATTTTGACAGTGACTTTTGCACGTGTAATCACAGATGTGCAGTATATTAGAGGCTTTTTTCACCCCAGTAACCAAAAACTGTAATTCTGTCCTAAATGTGACAGTGACTTATGCAAGTGTAATCCCAGATGTGCAGTATATTAGAGGGTTTATTCACCCAAGTAACTAAAAAACTGTATTTTTGTCCTAAATGTGACAGTGACTTATGCCTGTGTAATCACAGATGTGCAGTATATTAGAGGATTTTTTCACACCAGTAACCAAAAATCTGTATTTCTGTCCTAAATGTGACAGTAACCTATGCACGTGTAATCACAAATGTGCAGAATATTAGAGGGTTTTTTCACCCTAAACAAAAAGCTGTATTTCTGTCCTAAATGTGACAGTCACTTATGCACATGTAATCCCAGATGTGCAGTATATTAGAGGCTTTTTTCACCCCAGTAACCAAAAAGCTGTATTTCTGTCCTAAATGTGACAGTGACTTATGCATGTGTAATCCAAGATGTGCAGTATATTAGACGCTTTTTTCACCCCCCTGTATGCCAAAGCCGTATTTATGGCCTAAATGTGACAGTGACTTATGCACGTGTAATCACAGATATGCAGTATATTAGAGGGTTTTTTCATCCTAACCAAAAAGCTGTATTTCTGTCCTAAATGTGACAGTGACTTATGCATGTGCAATCACAGATGTGCAGTATATTAGAGGCTTTTTTCATCCAAATAACCAAAAAGCTGTATTTCTGTCCAAAATGTGACAGTGACTTATGCATGTGTAATCACAGATGTGCAGTATATTAGAGAGTTTTATCCCCCTAATCAAAAAGCTGTATTTCTGTCCTAAATATGACCGTGACTTATGCACGTGTAATCACAGATGTGCAGTGTATTAGAGGGTTTTTTCACCCCAGTAACCAAAAAGCTGTATTTCTGTCCAAAATGTGACAGTGACTTATGCATGTGTAATCACAGATGTGCAGTATATTAGAGAGTTTTATCCCCCTAATCAAAAAGCTGTATTTCTGTCCTAAATATGACCGTGACTTATGCACGTGTAATCACAGATGTGCAGTGTATCAGAGGGTTTTTTCACCCCAGTAACCAAAAAGCTGTATTTCTGTCCTAAATGTGACAGTGACTTATGCACGTGTAATCCCAGATGTGCAGTATATTAGAGGGTTTTTTCACCCTAACCAAAAAGCTGTATTTCTGTCCTGAATGTGACAGTGACTTATGCATGTGTAATCACAGATGTGCAGTATATTAGAGGCTTTTTTCACCCCAGTAACCAAAAAGCTGTATTTCTGTCCAAAATGTGACAGTGACTTATGCAAGTGTAATCACAGATGTGCAGTATATTAGAGGCTTTTTTCACCCTATTAACCAAAAAGCTGTATTTCTGTCCTAAATGTGACAGTGACTTATGCACGTGTAATCACAGTTGTGCAGTATATTAGAGGCTTTTTTCATCCAAATAACCAAAAAGCTGTATTTCTGTCCAAAATGTGACAGTGACTTATGCATGTGTAATCACAGATGTGCAGTATATTAGAGAGTTTTATCCCCCTAATCAAAAAGCTGTATTTCTGTCCTAAATATGACCGTGACTTATGCACGTGTAATCACAGATACGCAGTATATTAGAGTGTTTTTTCACCCCAGTAACCAAAAAGCTGTATTTCTGTCCTAAATGTGACAGTGACTTATGCATGTGTAATCCAAGATGTGCAGTATATTAGACGCTTTTTTCACCCCCCTGTATGCCAAAGCCGTATTTATGGCCTATATGTGACAATGACTTATGCATGTGTAATCACAGATATGCAGTATATTAGAGGGTTTTTTCACCCTAACCAAAAAGCTGTATTTCTGTCCTAAATGTGACAGTGACTTATGCATGTGCAATCACAGATGTGCAGTATATTAGAGGCTTTTTTCATCCAAATAACCAAAAAGCTGTATTTCTGTCCAAAATTTGACAGTGACTTATGTATGTGTAATCACAGATGTGCAGTATATTAGAGAGTTTTATCCCCCTAATCAAAAAGCTGTATTTCTGTCCTAAATATGACCGTGACTTATGCACGTGTAATCACAGATGTGCAGTATATTAGAGGGTTTTTTCACCCCAGTAACCAAAAAGCTGTATTTCTGTCCTAAATGTGACAGTGACTTATGCACGTGTAATCATAGATGTGCAGTATATTAGAGGGTTTTTTCACCCCAGTAACCAAAAAACTGTATTTCTGTCCTAAATGTGACAGTAACCTATGCACGTGTAATCACAGATGTGCAGTATATTAGAGGGTTTTTTCATCCCAGTAACCAAAAAGCTATATTTCTGTTCTAATTTTGACAGTGACTTTTGCACGTGTAATCACAGATGTGCAGTATATTAGAGGCTTTTTTCACCCCAGTAACCAAAAACTGTAATTCTGTCCTAAATGTGACAGTGACTTATGCAAGTGTAATCCCAGATGTGCAGTATATTAGAGGGTTTATTCACCCAAGTAACCAAAAAACTGTATTTTTGTCCTAAATGTGACAGTGACTTATGCCTGTGTAATCTCAGATGTGCAGTATATTAGAGGATTTTTTCTCCCAAGTAACCAAAAATCTGTATTTCTGTCCTAAATGTGACAGTAACCTATGCACGTGTAATCACAGATGTGCAGAATATTAGAGGGTTTTTTCACCCTAAACAAAAAGCTGTATTTCTGTCCTAAATGTGACAGTCACTTATGCACATGTAATCCCAGATGTGCAGTATATTAGAGGCTTTTTTCACCCCAGTAACCAAAAAGCTGTATTTCTGTCCTAAATGTGACAGTGACTTATGCATGTGTAATCCAAGATGTGCAGTATATTAGACGCTTTTTTCACCCCCCTGTATGCCAAAGCCGTATTTATGGCCTAAATGTGACAGTGACTTATGCACGTGTAATCACAGATATGCAGTATATTAGAGGCTTTTTTCATCCAAATAACCAAAAAGCTGTATTTCTGTCCAAAATGTGACAGTGACTTATGCATGTGTAATCACAGATGTGCAGTATATTAGAGAGTTTTATTCCCCTAATCAAAAAGCTGTATTTCTGTCCTAAATATGACCGTGACTTATGCACGTGTAATCACAGATGTGCAGTGTATTAGAGGGTTTTTTCACCCCAGTAACCAAAAAGCTGTATTTCTGTCCTAAATGTGACAGTGACTTATGCACGTGTAATCCCAGATGTGCAGTATATTAGAGGGTTTTTTCACCCTAACCAAAAAGCTGTATTTCTGTCCTGAATGTGACAGTGACTTATGCATGTGTAATCACAGATGTGCAGTATATTAGAGGCTTTTTTCACCCCAGTAACCAAAAAGCTGTATTTCTGTCCAAAATGTGACAGTGACTTATGCACGTGTAATCACAGATGTGCAGTATATTAGAGGCTTTTTTCACCCCAGTAACCAAAAAGCTGTATTTCTGTCCTAAATGTGACAGTGACTTATGCACGTGTAATCACAGATGTGCAGTATATTAGAGGCTTTTTTCATCCAAATAACCAAAAAGCTGTATTTCTGTCCAAAATGTGACAGTGACTTATGCATGTGTAATCACAGATGTGCAGTATATTAGAGAGTTTTATCCCCCTAATCAAAAAGCTGTATTTCTGTCCTAAATATGACCGTGACTTATGCACGTGTAATCACAGATGTGCAGTGTATTAGAGGGTTTTTTCACCCCAGTAACCAAAAAGCTGTATTTCTGTCCTAAATGTGACAGTGACTTATGCACGTGTAATCCCAGATGTGCAGTATATTAGAGGGTTTTTTCACCCTAACCAAAAAGCTGTATTTCTGTCCTGAATGTGACAGTGACTTATGCATGTGTAATCACAGATGTGCAGTATATTAGAGGCTTTTTTCACCCCAGTAACCAAAAAGCTGTATTTCTGTCCAAAATGTGACAGTGACTTATGCACGTGTAATCACAGATGTGCAGTATATTAGAGGCTTTTTTCACCCTATTAACCAAAAAGCTGTATTTCTGTCCTAAATGTGACAGTGACTTATGCACGTGTAATCACAGTTGTGCAGTATATTAGAGGCTTTTTTCATCCAAATAACCAAAAAGCTGTATTTCTGTCCAAAATGTGACAGTGACTTATGCATGTGTAATCACAGATGTGCAGTATATTAGAGAGTTTTATTCCCCTAATCAAAAAGCTGTATTTCTGTCCTAAATATGACCGTGACTTATGCACGTGTAATCACAGATGTGCAGTGTATTAGAGGGTTTTTTCACCCCAGTAACCAAAAAGCTGTATTTCTGTCCTAAATGTGACAGTGACTTATGCACGTGTAATCCCAGAGGTGCAGTATATTAGAGGGTTTTTTCACCCTAACCAAAAAGCTGTATTTCTGTCCTGAATGTGACAGTGACTTATGCATGTGTAATCACAGATGTGCAGTATATTAGAGGCTTTTTTCACCCCAGTAACCAAAAAGCTGTATTTCTGTCCAAAATGTGACAGTGACTTATGCACGTGTAATCACAGATGTGCAGTATATTAGAGGCTTTTTTCACCCTATTAACCAAAAAGCTGTATTTCTGTCCTAAATGTGACAGTGACTTATGCACGTGTAATCACAGTTGTGCAGTATATTAGAGGCTTTTTTCATCCAAATAACCATAAAGCTGTATTTCTGTCCAAAATGTGACAGTGACTTATGCATGTGTAATCACAGATGTGCAGTATATTAGAGAGTTTTATCCCCCTAATCAAAAAGCTGTATTTCTGTCCTAAATATGACCGTGACTTATGCACGTGTAATCACAGATACGCAGTATATTAGAGTGTTTTTTCACCCCAGTAACCAAAAAGCTGTATTTCTGTCCTAAATGTGACAGTGACTTATGCATGTGTAATCCAAGATGTGCAGTATATTAGACGCTTTTTTCACCCCCCTGTATGCCAAAGCCGTATTTATGGCCTATATGTGACAATGACTTATGCATGTGTAATCACAGATATGCAGTATATTTTAGGGTTTTTTCACCCTAACCAAAAAGCTGTATTTCTGTCCTAAATGTGACAGTGACTTATGCATGTGCAATCACAGATGTGCAGTATATTAGAGGCTTTTTTCATCCAAATAACCAAAAAGCTGTATTTCTGTCCAAAATTTGACAGTGACTTATGTATGTGTAATCACAGATGTGCAGTATATTAGAGAGTTTTATCCCCCTAATCAAAAAGCTGTATTTCTGTCCTAAATATGACCGTGACTTATGCACGTGTAATCACAGATGTGCAGTATATTAGAGGGTTTTTTCACCCCAGTAACCAAAAAGCTGTATTTCTGTCCTAAATGTGACAGTGACTTATGCACGTGTAATCATAGATGTGCAGTATATTAGAGGGTTTTTTCACCCCAGTAACCAAAAAACTGTATTTCTGTCCTAAATGTGACAGTAACCTATGCACGTGTAATCACAGATGTGCAGTATATTAGAGGGTTTTTTCATCCCAGTAACCAAAAAGCTATATTTCTGTTCTAATTTTGACAGTGACTTTTGCACGTGTAATCACAGATGTGCAGTATATTAGAGGCTTTTTTCACCCCAGTAACCAAAAACTGTAATTCTGTCCTAAATGTGACAGTGACTTATGCAAGTGTAATCCCAGATGTGCAGTATATTAGAGGGTTTATTCACCCAAGTAACTAAAAAACTGTATTTTTGTCCTAAATGTGACAGTGACTTATGCCTGTGTAATCACAGATGTGCAGTATATTAGAGGATTTTTTCACACCAGTAACCAAAAATCTGTATTTCTGTCCTAAATGTGACAGTAACCTATGCACGTGTAATCACAAATGTGCAGAATATTAGAGGGTTTTTTCACCCTAAACAAAAAGCTGTATTTCTGTCCTAAATGTGACAGTCACTTATGCACATGTAATCCCAGATGTGCAGTATATTAGAGGCTTTTTTCACCCCAGTAACCAAAAAGCTGTATTTCTGTCCTAAATGTGACAGTGACTTATGCATGTGTAATCCAAGATGTGCAGTATATTAGACGCTTTTTTCACCCCCCTGTATGCCAAAGCCGTATTTATGGCCTAAATGTGACAGTGACTTATGCACGTGTAATCACAGATGTGCAGTATATTAGAGGCTTTTTTCACCCCAGTAACCAAAAAGCTGTATTTCTGTCCTAAATGTGACAGTGACTTATGCATGTGCAATCACAGATGTGCAGTATATTAGAGGCTTTTTTCATCCAAATAACCAAAAAGCTGTATTTCTGTCCAAAATGTGACAGTGACTTATGCATGTGTAATCACAGATGTGCAGTATATTAGAGAGTTTTATCCCCCTAATCAAAAAGCTGTATTTCTGTCCTAAATATGACCGTGACTTATGCACGTGTAATCACAGATGTGCAGTGTATTAGAGGGTTTTTTCACCCCAGTAACCAAAAAGCTGTATTTCTGTCCAAAATGTGACAGTGACTTATGCATGTGTAATCACAGATGTGCAGTATATTAGAGAGTTTTATCCCCCTAATCAAAAAGCTGTATTTCTGTCCTAAATATGACCGTGACTTATGCACGTGTAATCACAGATGTGCAGTGTATCAGAGGGTTTTTTCACCCCAGTAACCAAAAAGCTGTATTTCTGTCCTAAATGTGACAGTGACTTATGCACGTGTAATCCCAGATGTGCAGTATATTAGAGGGTTTTTTCACCCTAACCAAAAAGCTGTATTTCTGTCCTGAATGTGACAGTGACTTATGCATGTGTAATCACAGATGTGCAGTATATTAGAGGCTTTTTTCACCCCAGTAACCAAAAAGCTGTATTTCTGTCCAAAATGTGACAGTGACTTATGCACGTGTAATCACAGATGTGCAGTATATTAGAGGCTTTTTTCACCCTATTAACCAAAAAGCTGTATTTCTGTCCTAAATGTGACAGTGACTTATGCACGTGTAATCACAGTTGTGCAGTATATTAGAGGCTTTTTTCATCCAAATAACCAAAAAGCTGTATTTCTGTCCAAAATGTGACAGTGACTTATGCATGTGTAATCACAGATGTGCAGTATATTAGAGAGTTTTATCCCCCTAATCAAAAAGCTGTATTTCTGTCCTAAATATGACCGTGACTTATGCACGTGTAATCACAGATACGCAGTATATTAGAGTGTTTTTTCACCCCAGTAACCAAAAAGCTGTATTTCTGTCCTAAATGTGACAGTGACTTATGCATGTGTAATCCAAGATGTGCAGTATATTAGACGCTTTTTTCACCCCCCTGTATGCCAAAGCCGTATTTATGGCCTATATGTGACAATGACTTATGCATGTGTAATCACAGATATGCAGTATATTAGAGGGTTTTTTCACCCTAACCAAAAAGCTGTATTTCTGTCCTAAATGTGACAGTGACTTATGCATGTGCAATCACAGATGTGCAGTATATTAGAGGCTTTTTTCATCCAAATAACCAAAAAGCTGTATTTCTGTCCAAAATTTGACAGTGACTTATGTATGTGTAATCACAGATGTGCAGTATATTAGAGAGTTTTATCCCCCTAATCAAAAAGCTGTATTTCTGTCCTAAATATGACCGTGACTTATGCACGTGTAATCACAGATGTGCAGTATATTAGAGGGTTTTTTCACCCCAGTAACCAAAAAGCTGTATTTCTGTCCTAAATGTGACAGTGACTTATGCACGTGTAATCATAGATGTGCAGTATATTAGAGGGTTTTTTCACCCCAGTAACCAAAAAACTGTATTTCTGTCCTAAATGTGACAGTAACCTATGCACGTGTAATCACAGATGTGCAGTATATTAGAGGGTTTTTTCATCCCAGTAACCAAAAAGCTATATTTCTGTTCTAATTTTGACAGTGACTTTTGCACGTGTAATCACAGATGTGCAGTATATTAGAGGCTTTTTTCACCCCAGTAACCAAAAACTGTAATTCTGTCCTAAATGTGACAGTGACTTATGCAAGTGTAATCCCAGATGTGCAGTATATTAGAGGGTTTATTCACCCAAGTAACCAAAAAACTGTATTTTTGTCCTAAATGTGACAGTGACTTATGCCTGTGTAATCTCAGATGTGCAGTATATTAGAGGATTTTTTCACCCAAGTAACCAAAAATCTGTATTTCTGTCCTAAATGTGACAGTAACCTATGCACGTGTAATCACAGATGTGCAGAATATTAGAGGGTTTTTTCACCCTAAACAAAAAGCTGTATTTCTGTCCTAAATGTGACAGTCACTTATGCACATGTAATCCCAGATGTGCAGTATATTAGAGGCTTTTTTCACCCCAGTAACCAAAAAGCTGTATTTCTGTCCTAAATGTGACAGTGACTTATGCATGTGTAATCCAAGATGTGCAGTATATTAGACGCTTTTTTCACCCCCCTGTATGCCAAAGCCGTATTTATGGCCTAAATGTGACAGTGACTTATGCACGTGTAATCACAGATATGCAGTATATTAGAGGCTTTTTTCATCCAATAACCAAAAAGCTGTATTTCTGTCCAAAATGTGACAGTGACTTATGCATGTGTAATCACAGATGTGCAGTATATTAGAGAGTTTTATCCCCCTAATCAAAAAGCTGTATTTCTGTCCTAAATATGACTGTGACTTATGCACGTGTAATCACAGATGTGCAGTGTATTAGAGGGTTTTTTCACCCCAGTAACCAAAAAGCTGTATTTCTGTCCTAAATGTGACAGTGACTTATGCACGTGTAATCCCAGATGTGCAGTATATTAGAGGGTTTTTTCACCCTAACCAAAAAGCTGTATTTCTGTCCTGAATGTGACAGTGACTTATGCATGTGTAATCACAGATGTGCAGTATATTAGAGGCTTTTTTCACCCCAGTAACCAAAAAGCTGTATTTCTGTCCAAAATGTGACAGTGACTTATGCATGTGTAATCCAAGATGTGCAGTATATTAGACGCTTTTTTCACCCCCCTGTATGCCAAAGCCGTATTTATGGCCTAAATGTGACAGTGACTTATGCACGTGTAATCACAGATATGCAGTATATTAGAGGCTTTTTTCATCCAAATAACCAAAAAGCTGTATTTCTGTCCAAAATGTGACAGTGACTTATGCATGTGTAATCACAGATGTGCAGTATATTAGAGAGTTTTATCCCCCTAATCAAAAAGCTGTATTTCTGTCCTAAATATGACCGTGACTTATGCACGTGTAATCACAGATGTGCAGTGTATTAGAGGGTTTTTTCACCCCAGTAACCAAAAAGCTGTATTTCTGTCCTAAATGTGACAGTGACTTATGCACGTGTAATCCCAGATGTGCAGTATATTAGAGGGTTTTTTCACCCTAACCAAAAAGCTGTATTTCTGTCCTGAATGTGACAGTGACTTATGCATGTGTAATCACAGATGTGCAGTATATTAGAGGCTTTTTTCACCCCAGTAACCAAAAAGCTGTATTTCTGTCCAAAATGTGACAGTGACTTATGCACGTGTAATCACAGATGTGCAGTATATTAGAGGCTTTTTTCACCCTATTAACCAAAAAGCTGTATTTCTGTCCTAAATGTGACAGTGACTTATGCACGTGTAATCACAGTTGTGCAGTATATTAGAGGCTTTTTTCATCCAAATAACCAAAAAGCTGTATTTCTGTCCAAAATGTGACAGTGACTTATGCATGTGTAATCACAGATGTGCAGTATATTAGAGAGTTTTATCCCCCTAATCAAAAAGCTGTATTTCTGTCCTAAATATGACCGTGACTTATGCACGTGTAATCACAGATACGCAGTATATTAGAGTGTTTTTTCACCCCAGTAACCAAAAAGCTGTATTTCTGTCCTAAATGTGACAGTGACTTATGCATGTGTAATCCAAGATGTGCAGTATATTAGACGCTTTTTTCACCCCCCTGTATGCCAAAGCCGTATTTATGGCCTATATGTGACAATGACTTATGCATGTGTAATCACAGATATGCAGTATATTTTAGGGTTTTTTCACCCTAACCAAAAAGCTGTATTTCTGTCCTAAATGTGACAGTGACTTATGCATGTGTAATCACAGATGTGCAGTATATTAGAGGCTTTTTTCACCCCAGTAACCAAAAAGCTGTATTTCTGTCCAAAATGTGACAGTGACTTATGCACGTGTAATCACAGATGTGCAGTATATTAGAGGCTTTTTTCACCCTATTAACCAAAAAGCTGTATTTCTGTCCTAAATGTGACAGTGACTTATGCACGTGTAATCACAGATGTGCAGTATATTAGAGGCTTTTTTCATCCAAATAACCAAAAAGCTGTATTTCTGTCCAAAATTTGACAGTGACTTATGTATGTGTAATCACAGATGTGCAGTATATTAGAGAGTTTTATCCCCCTAATCAAAAAGCTGTATTTCTGTCCTATATATGACCGTGACTTATGCACGTGTAATCACAGATGTGCAGTATATTAGAGGGTTTTTTCACCCCAGTAACCAAAAAGCTGTATTTCTGTCCTAAATGTGACAGTGACTTATGCACGTGTAATCATAGATGTGCAGTATATTAGAGGGTTTTTTCACCCCAGTAACCAAAAAACTGTATTTCTGTCCTAAATGTGACAGTAACCTATGCACGTGTAATCACAGATGTGCAGTATATTAGAGGGTTTTTTCATCCCAGTAACCAAAAAGCTATATTTCTGTTCTAATTTTGACAGTGACTTTTGCACGTGTAATCACAGATGTGCAGTATATTAGAGGCTTTTTTCACCCCAGTAACCAAAAACTGTAATTCTGTCCTAAATGTGACAGTGACTTATGCAAGTGTAATCCCAGATGTGCAGTATATTAGAGGGTTTATTCACCCAAGTAACCAAAAAACTGTATTTTTGTCCTAAATGTGACAGTGACTTATGCCTGTGTAATCTCAGATGTGCAGTATATTAGAGGATTTTTTCACCCCAGTAACCAAAAATCTGTATTTCTGTCCTAAATGTGACAGTAACCTATGCACGTGTAATCACAGATGTGCAGAATATTAGAGGGTTTTTTCACCCTAAACAAAAAGCTGTATTTCTGTCCTAAATGTGACAGTCACTTATGCACATGTAATCCCAGATGTGCAGTATATTAGAGGCTTTTTTCACCCCAGTAACCAAAAAGCTGTATTTCTGTCCTAAATGTGACAGTGACTTATGCATGTGTAATCCAAGATGTGCAGTATATTAGACGCTTTTTTCACCCCCCTGTATGCCAAAGCCGTATTTATGGCCTAAATGTGACAGTGACTTATGCACGTGTAATCACAGATATGCAGTATATTAGAGGGTTTTTTCATCCTAACCAAAAAGCTGTATTTCTGTCCTAAATGTGACAGTGACTTATGCATGTGCAATCACAGATGTGCAGTATATTAGAGGCTTTTTTCATCCAAATAACCAAAAAGCTGTATTTCTGTCCAAAATGTGACAGTGACTTATGCATGTGTAATCACAGATGTGCAGTATATTAGAGAGTTTTATCCCCCTAATCAAAAAGCTGTATTTCTGTCCTAAATATGACCGTGACTTATGCACGTGTAATCACAGATGTGCAGTGTATCAGAGGGTTTTTTCACCCCAGTAACCAAAAAGCTGTATTTCTGTCCTAAATGTGACAGTGACTTATGCACGTGTAATCCCAGATGTGCAGTATATTAGAGGGTTTTTTCACCCTAACCAAAAAGCTGTATTTCTGTCCTGAATGTGACAGTGACTTATGCATGTGTAATCACAGATGTGCAGTATATTAGAGGCTTTTTTCACCCCAGTAACCAAAAAGCTGTATTTCTGTCCAAAATGTGACAGTGACTTATGCACGTGTAATCACAGATGTGCAGTATATTAGAGGCTTTTTTCACCCTATTAACCAAAAAGCTGTATTTCTGTCCTAAATGTGACAGTGACTTATGCACGTGTAATCACAGTTGTGCAGTATATTAGAGGCTTTTTTCATCCAAATAACCAAAAAGCTGTATTTCTGTCCAAAATGTGACAGTGACTTATGCATGTGTAATCACAGATGTGCAGTATATTAGAGAGTTTTATCCCCCTAATCAAAAAGCTGTATTTCTGTCCTAAATATGACCGTGACTTATGCACGTGTAATCACAGATACGCAGTATATTAGAGTGTTTTTTCACCCCAGTAACCAAAAAGCTGTATTTCTGTCCTAAATGTGACAGTGACTTATGCATGTGTAATCCAAGATGTGCAGTATATTAGACGCTTTTTTCACCCCCCTGTATGCCAAAGCCGTATTTATGGCCTATATGTGACAATGACTTATGCATGTGTAATCACAGATATGCAGTATATTAGAGGGTTTTTTCACCCTAACCAAAAAGCTGTATTTCTGTCCTAAATGTGACAGTGACTTATGCATGTGCAATCACAGATGTGCAGTATATTAGAGGCTTTTTTCATCCAAATAACCAAAAAGCTGTATTTCTGTCCAAAATTTGACAGTGACTTATGTATGTGTAATCACAGATGTGCAGTATATTAGAGAGTTTTATCCCCCTAATCAAAAAGCTGTATTTCTGTCCTAAATATGACCGTGACTTATGCACGTGTAATCACAGATGTGCAGTATATTAGAGGGTTTTTTCACCCCAGTAACCAAAAAGCTGTATTTCTGTCCTAAATGTGACAGTGACTTATGCACGTGTAATCATAGATGTGCAGTATATTAGAGGGTTTTTTCACCCCAGTAACCAAAAAACTGTATTTCTGTCCTAAATGTGACAGTAACCTATGCACGTGTAATCACAGATGTGCAGTATATTAGAGGGTTTTTTCATCCCAGTAACCAAAAAGCTATATTTCTGTTCTAATTTTGACAGTGACTTTTGCACGTGTAATCACAGATGTGCAGTATATTAGAGGCTTTTTTCACCCCAGTAACCAAAAACTGTAATTCTGTCCTAAATGTGACAGTGACTTATGCAAGTGTAATCCCAGATGTGCAGTATATTAGAGGGTTTATTCACCCAAGTAACCAAAAAACTGTATTTTTGTCCTAAATGTGACAGTGACTTATGCCTGTGTAATCTCAGATGTGCAGTATATTAGAGGATTTTTTCACCCAAGTAACCAAAAATCTGTATTTCTGTCCTAAATGTGACAGTAACCTATGCACGTGTAATCACAGATGTGCAGAATATTAGAGGGTTTTTTCACCCTAAACAAAAAGCTGTATTTCTGTCCTAAATGTGACAGTCACTTATGCACATGTAATCCCAGATGTGCAGTATATTAGAGGCTTTTTTCACCCCAGTAACCAAAAAGCTGTATTTCTGTCCTAAATGTGACAGTGACTTATGCATGTGTAATCCAAGATGTGCAGTATATTAGACGCTTTTTTCACCCCCCTGTATGCCAAAGCCGTATTTATGGCCTAAATGTGACAGTGACTTATGCACGTGTAATCACAGATATGCAGTATATTAGAGGCTTTTTTCATCCAAATAACCAAAAAGCTGTATTTCTGTCCAAAATGTGACAGTGACTTATGCATGTGTAATCACAGATGTGCAGTATATTAGAGAGTTTTATTCCCCTAATCAAAAAGCTGTATTTCTGTCCTAAATATGACCGTGACTTATGCACGTGTAATCACAGATGTGCAGTGTATTAGAGGGTTTTTTCACCCCAGTAACCAAAAAGCTGTATTTCTGTCCTAAATGTGACAGTGACTTATGCACGTGTAATCCCAGATGTGCAGTATATTAGAGGGTTTTTTCACCCTAACCAAAAAGCTGTATTTCTGTCCTGAATGTGACAGTGACTTATGCATGTGTAATCACAGATGTGCAGTATATTAGAGGCTTTTTTCACCCCAGTAACCAAAAAGCTGTATTTCTGTCCAAAATGTGACAGTGACTTATGCACGTGTAATCACAGATGTGCAGTATATTAGAGGCTTTTTTCACCCTATTAACCAAAAAGCTGTATTTCTGTCCTAAATGTGACAGTGACTTATGCACGTGTAATCACAGTTGTGCAGTATATTAGAGGCTTTTTTCATCCAAATAACCAAAAAGCTGTATTTCTGTCCAAAATGTGACAGTGACTTATGCATGTGTAATCACAGATGTGCAGTATATTAGAGAGTTTTATCCCCCTAATCAAAAAGCTGTATTTCTGTCCTAAATATGACCGTGACTTATGCACGTGTAATCACAGATACGCAGTATATTAGAGTGTTTTTTCACCCCAGTAACCAAAAAGCTGTATTTCTGTCCTAAATGTGACAGTGACTTATGCATGTGTAATCCAAGATGTGCAGTATATTAGAGGCTTTTTTCACCCCAGTAACCAAAAGCCTGTATTTCTGGCCTATATGTGACAGTGACTTATGCATGTGTAATCACAGATGTGCAGTATATTAGAGGGTTTTTTCACCCAGTAACCAAAAAGCTGTATTTCTGTCCTAAATGTGACAGTGACTTATGCACGTGTAATCACAGATGTGCAGTATATTAGAGGCTTTTTTCATCCAAATAACCAAAAAGCTGTATTTCTGTCCTAAATGTGACAGTGACTTATGCATGTGTAATCACAGATGTGCAGTATATTAGAGGCTTTTTTCATCCAAATAACCAAAAAGCTGTATTTCTGTCCAAAATGTGACAGTGACTTATGCACGTGTAATCACAGATGTGCAGTATATTAGAGGCTTTTTTCACCCCAGTAACCAAAAAGCTGTATTTCTGTCCTAAATGTGACAGTGACTTATGCACGTGTAATCACAGATGTGCAGTATATTAGAGGGTTTTTTCACCCCAGTAACCAAAAAGCTGTATTTCTGTCCTAAATGTGACAGTAACCTATGCACGTGTAATCACAGATGTGCAGTATATTAGAGGGTTTTTTCATCCCAGTAACCAAAAAGCTATATTTCTGTTCTAATTTTGACAGTGACTTTTGCACGTGTAATCACAGATGTGCAGTATATTAGAGGCTTTTTTCACCCCAGTAACCAAAAACTGTAATTCTGTCCTAAATGTGACAGTGACTTATGCAAGTGTAATCCCAGATGTGCAGTATATTAGAGGGTTTATTCACCCAAGTAACCAAAAAACTGTATTTTTGTCCTAAATGTGACAGTGACTTATGCCTGTGTAATCACAGATGTGCAGTATATTAGAGGATTTTTTCACCCCAGTAACCAAAAATCTGTATTTCTGTCCTAAATGTGACAGTGACCTATGCACGTGTAATCACAGATGTGCAGAATATTAGAGGGTTTTTTCACCCTAAACAAAAAGCTGTATTTCTGTCCTAAATGTGACAGTCACTTATGCACATGTAATCCCAGATGTGCAGTATATTAGAGGCTTTTTTCACCCCAGTAACCAAAAAGCTGTATTTCTGTCCTAAATGTGACAGTGACTTATGCATGTGTAATCCAAGATGTGCAGTATATTAGACGCTTTTTTCACCCCCCTGTATGCCAAAGCCATATTTATGGCCTAAATGTGACAGTTACTTATGCACGTGTAATCACAGATATGCAGTATATTAGAGGGTTTTTTCATCCTAACCAAAAAGCTGTATTTCTGTCCTAAATGTTACAGTGACTTATGCATGTGCAATCACAGATGTGCAGTATTCACGTTTGAAACATATATTTGAAGCATCTAGGAATAGAGGCCTCTTTTTTCCACGAGAGAATATATTTTTTGATTTTTGTGACGCTCAGAAGTACGAAAAAGTGAAGCTATCCAGTCTTTATGCAAAACTTCGAATTGCACTGGCAACTGTAACACCTTTCAAAAGCACAAATAAGTGGGAGCAAGAGCTGAATTGCCCCCCACTACAGTGGTCTACTATTTATAGGAATGTGAGAAGGGCGTCAGTTTCCAGTGCGCACAGGTTAATCCAATTTAAGATCCTCCACAGACTTTACTATACGCCTAAAACCCAAGGAAAATTTCCCCAAAATAAAGATCGGGTTTGCTTCTGCTTCAAATGTGGATATATTAATGCGGACTATGTCCACTTGCTTTGGAGCTGCAGCAAAATAAGGAGTTATTGGGATGAGATTTTTGTTACCCTACAAAGGGAGAGCGCAGTGAATTATAACCCGGGGGTTTTGATAGTGCTCTTTGGAGAATGTGGATTAGAAGGGGAAGTCCCGCTCCAGGTCAGACGGATTTGGATGCGGGGATTGATGGTCGCCAAGGCTATATTGATAAAGTATTGGGGATCTGTCTCCCCGCCCTCAACAAGAGAGTGGGTTTCATACCTCCAAAGAATTAGAGTTTATGAGGGCATTGAAAGGAAACGGAGAATTGCACGCAGACCTACATAGTCATAATTAATATTACTTTACACATTGATGAATGGAGTGGTACGGCAGCCAATGGGGGGGGGGGGGGGAGATATTGTTATTATTATATATTGTCGGGAAGGTGTTCTTAGGATGTTGTATAGAATTTTTCTTGTTGTAATGATGTTTATGATTGCCATGCTAGGCATACCGTCGAGATTATTACTGTTTTATGTATTAATTATCATGTTTTGGAAAATAAAAATATATATTTATTAAAAAAACAGATGTGCAGTATATTAGAGGCTTTTTTCATCCAAATAACCAAAAAGCTGTATTTCTGTCCAAAATGTGACAGTGACTTATGCATGTGTAATCACAGATGTGCAGTATATTAGAGAGTTTTATCCCCCTAATCAAAAAGCTGTATTTCTGTCCTAAATATGACCGTGACTTATGCACGTGTAATCACAGATGTGCAGTATATTAGAGGGTTTTTTCACCCCAGTAACCAAAAAGCTGTATTTCTGTCCTAAATGTGACAGTGACTTATGCACGTGTAATCCCAGATGTGCAGTATATTAGAGGGTTTTTTCACCCTAACCAAAAAGCTGTATTTCTGTCCTGAATGTGACAGTGACTTATGCATGTGTAATCACAGATGTGCAGTATATTAGAGGCTTTTTTCACCCCAGTAACCAAAAAGCTGTATTTCTCTCCAAAATGTGACAGTGACTTATGCACGTGTAATCACAGATGTGCAGTATATTAGAGGCTTTTTTCACCCCAGTAACCAAAAAGCTGTATTTCTGTCCTAAATGTGACAGTGACTTATGCACGTGTAATCACAGTTGTGCAGTATATTAGAGGCTTTTTTCATCCAAATAACCAAAAAGCTGTATTTCTGTCCAAAATGTGACAGTGACTTATGCATGTGTAATCACAGATGTGCAGTATATTAGAGAGTTTTATCCCCCTAATCAAAAAGCTGTATTTCTGTCCTAAATATGACCGTGACTTATGCACGTGTAATCACAGATGTGCAGTATATTAGAGGGTTTTTTCACCCCAGTAACCAAAAAGCTGTATTTCTGTCCTAAATGTGACAGTGACTTATGCATGTGTAATCCAAGATGTGCAGTATATTAGACACTTTTTTCACCCCCCTGTATGCCAAAGCCGTATTTATGGCCTAAATGTGACAATGACTTATGCATGTGTAATCACAGATATGCAGTATATTAGAGGGTTTTTTCACCCTAACCAAAAAGCTGTATTTCTGTCCTAAATGTGACAGTGACTTATGCATGTGCAATCACAGATGTGCAGTATATTAGAGGCTTTTTTCATCCAAATAACCAAAAAGCTGTATTTCTGTCCAAAATTTGACAGTGACTTATGTATGTGTAATCACAGATGTGCAGTATATTAGAGAGTTTTATCCCCCTAATCAAAAAACTGTATTTCTGTCCTAAATATGACCGTGACTTATGCACGTGTAATCACAGATGTGCAGTATATTAGAGGGTTTTTTCACCCCAGTAACCAAAAAGCTGTATTTCTGTCCTAAATGTGACAGTGACTTATGCACGTGTAATCATAGATGTGCAGTATATTAGAGGGTTTTTTCACCCCAGTAACCAAAAAACTGTATTTCTGTCCTAAATGTGACAGTAACCTATGCACGTGTAATCACAGATGTGCAGTATATTAGAGGGTTTTTTCATCCCAGTAACCAAAAAGCTATATTTCTGTTCTAATTTTGACAGTGACTTTTGCACGTGTAATCACAGATGTGCAGTATATTAGAGGCTTTTTTCACCCCAGTAACCAAAAACTGTAATTCTGTCCTAAATGTGACAGTGACTTATGCAAGTGTAATCCCAGATGTGCAGTATATTAGAGGGTTTATTCACCCAAGTAACCAAAAAAATGTATTTTTGTCCTAAATGTGACAGTGACTTATGCCTGTGTAATCTCAGATGTGCAGTATATTAGAGGCTTTTTTCACCCCAGTAACCAAAAAGCTGTATTTCTGTCCTAAATGTGACAGTGACTTATGCATGTGTAATCCAAGATGTGCAGTATATTAGACGCTTTTTTCACCCCCCTGTATGCCAAAGCCGTATTTATGGCCTAAATGTGACAGTGACTTATGCACGTGTAATCACAGATATGCAGTATATTAGAGGGTTTTTTCATCCTAACCAAAAAGCTGTATTTCTGTCCTAAATGTGACAGTGACTTATGCATGCGCAATCACAGATGTGCAGTATATTAGAGGCTTTTTTCATCCAAATAACCAAAAAGCTGTATTTCTGTCCAAAATGTGACAGTGATTAATGCATGTGTAATCACAGATGTGCAGTATATTAGAGAGTTTTATCCCCCTAATCAAAAAGCTGTATTTCTGTCCTAAATATGACCGTGACTTATGCACGTGTAATCACAGATGTGCAGTGTATTAGAGGGTTTTTTCACCCCAGTAACCAAAAAGCTGTATTTCTGTCCTAAATGTGACAGTGACTTATGCACGTGTAATCCCAGATGTGCAGTATATTAGAGGGTTTTTTCACCCTAACCAAAAAGCTGTATTTCTGTCCTGAATGTGACAGTGACTTATGCATGTGTAATCACAGATGTGCAGTATATTAGAGGCTTTTTTCACCCCAGTAACCAAAAAGCTGTATTTCTGTCCAAAATGTGACAGTGACTTATGCATGTGTAATCACAGATGTGCAGTATATTAGAGGCTTTTTTCACCCTATTAACCAAAAAGCTGTATTTCTGTCCTAAATGTGACAGTGACTTATGCACGTGTAATCACAGTTGTGCAGTATATTAGAGGCTTTTTTCATCCAAATAACCATAAAGCTGTATTTCTGTCCAAAATGTGACAGTGACTTATGCATGTGTAATCACAGATGTGCAGTATATTAGAGAGTTTTATCCCCCTAATCAAAAAGCTGTATTTCTGTCCTAAATATGACCGTGACTTATGCACGTGTAATCACAGATACGCAGTATATTAGAGGGTTTTTTCACCCCAGTAACCAAAAAGCTGTATTTCTGTCCTAAATGTGACAGTGACTAATGCACGTGTAATCCCAGATGTGCAGTATATTAGAGGATTTTTCACCCCAGTAACCAAAAAACTGTATTTCTGTCCTAAATGTGACAGTACCTATGCACGTGTAATCACAGATGTGCAGTATATTAGAGGGTTTTTTCACCCCAGTAATCAAAAAACTGTATTTCTGTCCTAAATGTGACAGTGACTTATGCACGTGCAATCACAGATGTGCAGTATATTAGAGTCTTTTTTCATCCAAATAACCAAAAAGCTGTATTTCTGTCCAAAATGTGACAGTGACTTATGCATGTGTAATCACAGATGTGCAGTATATTAGAGAGTTTTATCCCCCTAATCAAAAAACTGTATTTCTGTCCTAAATATGACCATGACTTATGCACGTGTAATCACAGATGTGCAGTATATTAGAGGGTTTTTTCACCCAAGTAACCAAAAAGCTGTATTTCTGTCCTAAATGTGACATTGACTTATGCACGTGTAATCACAGATGTGCAGTATATTAGAGGGTTTTTTCACCCCAGTAACCAAAAAACTGTATTTCTGTCCTAAATGTGACAGTAACCTATGCACGTGTAATCACAGATGTGCAGTATATTAGAGGGTTTTTTCACCCCAGTAATCAAAAAATGGTATTTCTGTCCTAAATGTGACAGTGACTTATACATGTGTAATCCCAGATGTGCAGTATATTAGAGAGTTTTATCCCCCTAATCAAAAAGCTGTATTTCTGTCCTAAATATGACCGTGACTTATGCACGTGTAATCACAGATGTGCAGTATATTAGAGGGTTTTTTCACCCCAGTAACCAAAAAGCTGTATTTCTGTCCTAAATGTGACAGTGACTTATGCACGTGTAATCCCAGATGTGCAGTATATTAGAGGGTTTTTTCACCCTAACCAAAAAGCTGTATTTCTGTCCTGAATGTGACAGTGACTTATGCATGTGTAATCACAGATGTGCAGTATATTAGAGGCTTTTTTCACCCCAGTAACCAAAAAGCTGTATTTCTCTCCAAAATGTGACAGTGACTTATGCACGTGTAATCACAGATGTGCAGTATATTAGAGGCTTTTTTCACCCCAGTAACCAAAAAGCTGTATTTCTGTCCTAAATGTGACAGTGACTTATGCACGTGTAATCACAGTTGTGCAGTATATTAGAGGCTTTTTTCATCCAAATAACCAAAAAGCTGTATTTCTGTCCAAAATGTGACAGTGACTTATGCATGTGTAATCACAGATGTGCAGTATATTAGAGAGTTTTATCCCCCTAATCAAAAAGCTGTATTTCTGTCCTAAATATGACCGTGACTTATGCACGTGTAATCACAGATGTGCAGTATATTAGAGTGTTTTTTCACCCCAGTAACCAAAAAGCTGTATTTCTGTCCTAAATGTGACAGTGACTTATGCATGTGTAATCCAAGATGTGCAGTATATTAGACGCTTTTTTCACCCCCCTGTATGCCAAAGCCGTATTTATGGCCTAAATGTGACAATGACTTATGCATGTGTAATCACAGATATGCAGTATATTAGAGGGTTTTTTCACCCTAACCAAAAAGCTGTATTTCTGTCCTAAATGTGACAGTGACTTATGCATGTGCAATCACAGATGTGCAGTATATTAGAGGCTTTTTTCATCCAAATAACCAAAAAGCTGTATTTCTGTCCAAAATTTGACAGTGACTTATGTATGTGTAATCACAGATGTGCAGTATATTAGAGAGTTTTATCCCCCTAATCAAAAAACTGTATTTCTGTCCTAAATATGACCGTGACTTATGCACGTGTAATCACAGATGTGCAGTATATTAGAGGGTTTTTTCACCCCAGTAACCAAAAAGCTGTATTTCTGTCCTAAATGTGACAGTGACTTATGCACGTGTAATCATAGATGTGCAGTATATTAGAGGCTTTTTTCACCCCAGTAACCAAAAAACTGTATTTCTGTCCTAAATGTGACAGTAACCTATGCACGTGTAATCACAGATGTGCAGTATATTAGAGGGTTTTTTCATCCCAGTAACCAAAAAGCTATATTTCTGTTCTAATTTTGACAGTGACTTATGCACGTGTAATCACAGATGTGCAGTATATTAGAGGCTTTTTTCACCCCAGTAACCAAAAACTGTAATTCTGTCCTAAATGTGACAGTGACTTATGCAAGTGTAATCCCAGATGTGCAGTATATTAGAGGGTTTATTCACCCAAGTAACCAAAAAACTGTATTTTTGTCCTAAATGTGACAGTGACTTATGCCTGTGTAATCTCAGATGTGCAGTATATTAGAGGCTTTTTTCACCCCAGTAACCAAAAAGCTGTATTTCTGTCCTAAATGTGACAGTGACTTATGCATGTGTAATCCAAGATGTGCAGTATATTAGACGCTTTTTTCACCCCCCTGTATGCCAAAGCCGTATTTATGGCCTAAATGTGACAGTGACTTATGCACGTGTAATCACAGATATGCAGTATATTAGAGGGTTTTTTCATCCTAACCAAAAAGCTGTATTTCTGTCCTAAATGTGACAGTGACTTATGCATGCGCAATCACAGATGTGCAGTATATTAGAGGCTTTTTTCATCCAAATAACCAAAAAGCTGTATTTCTGTCCAAAATGTGACAGTGACTTATGCATGTGTAATCACAGATGTGCAGTATATTAGAGAGTTTTATCCCCCTAATCAAAAAGCTGTATTTCTGTCCTAAATATGACCGTGACTTATGCACGTGTAATCACAGATGTGCAGTGTATTAGAGGGTTTTTTCACCCCAGTAACCAAAAAGCTGTATTTCTGTCCTAAATGTGACAGTGACTTATGCACGTGTAATCCCAGATGTGCAGTATATTAGAGGGTTTTTTCACCCTAACCAAAAAGCTGTATTTCTGTCCTGAATGTGACAGTGACTTATGCATGTGTAATCACAGATGTGCAGTATATTAGAGGCTTTTTTCACCCCAGTAACCAAAAAGCTGTATTTCTGTCCAAAATGTGACAGTGACTTATGCATGTGTAATCACAGATGTGCAGTATATTAGAGGCTTTTTTCACCCTATTAACCAAAAAGCTGTATTTCTGTCCTAAATGTGACAGTGACTTATGCACGTGTAATCACAGTTGTGCAGTATATTAGAGGCTTTTTTCATCCAAATAACCAAAAAGCTGTATTTCTGTCCAAAATGTGACAGTGACTTATGCATGTGTAATCACAGATGTGCAGTATATTAGAGAGTTTTATCCCCCTAATCAAAAAGCTGTATTTCTGTCCTAAATATGACCGTGACTTATGCACGTGTAATCACAGATACGCAGTATATTAGAGGGTTTTTTCACCCCAGTAACCAAAAAGCTGTATTTCTGTCCTAAATGTGACAGTGACTTATGCACGTGTAATCCCAGATGTGCAGTATATTAGAGGATTTTTCACCCCAGTAACCAAAAACTGTATTTCTGTCCTAAATGTGACAGTAACCTATGCACGTGTAATCACAGATGTGCAGTATATTAGAGGGTTTTTTCACCCCAGTAATCAAAAAACTGTATTTCTGTCCTAAATGTGACAGTGACTTATGCACGTGCAATCACAGATGTGCAGTATATTAGAGTCTTTTTTCACCCAAATAACCAAAAAGCTGTATTTCTGTCCAAAATGTGACAGTGACTTATGCATGTGTAATCACAGATGTGCAGTATATTAGAGAGTTTTATCACCCTAATCAAAAAACTGTATTTCTGTCCTAAATGTGACCAGTGACTTATGCACGTGTAATCACAGATGTGCAGTATATTAGAGGGTTTTTTCACCCAAGTAACCAAAAAGCTGTATTTCTGTCCTAAATGTGACAGTGACTTATGCACGTGTAATCACAGATGTGCAGTATATTAGAGGGTTTTTTCACCCCAGTAACCAAAAAACTGTATTTCTGTCCTAAATGTGACAGTGACCTTATGCACGTGTAATCACAGATGTGCAGTATATTAGAGGGTTTTTTCACCCCAGTAACCAAAAATCTGTATTTCTGTCCTAAATGTGACAGTGACTTATGCATGTGTAATCACAGATGTGCAGTATATTAGAGAGTTTTATCCCCCTAATCAAAAAGCTGTATTTCTGTCCTAAATATGACCGTGACTTATGCACGTGTAATCACAGATGTGCAGTATATTAGAGGGTTTTTTCACCCCAGTAACCAAAAAGCTGTATTTCTGTCCTAAATGTGACAGTGACTTATGCACGTGTAATCCCAGATGTGCAGTATATTAGAGGGTTTTTTCACCCTAACCAAAAAGCTGTATTTCTGTCCTGAATGTGACAGTGACTTATGCATGTGTAATCACAGATGTGCAGTATATTAGAGGCTTTTTTCACCCCAGTAACCAAAAAGCTGTATTTCTGTCCAAAATGTGACAGTGACTTATGCACGTGTAATCACAGATGTGCAGTATATTAGAGGCTTTTTTCACCCCAGTAACCAAAAAGCTGTATTTCTGTCCTAAATGTGACAGTGACTTATGCACGTGTAATCACAGTTGTGCAGTATATTAGAGGCTTTTTTCATCCAAATAACCAAAAAGCTGTATTTCTGTCCAAAATGTGACAGTGACTTATGCATGTGTAATCACAGATGTGCAGTATATTAGAGAGTTTTATCCCCCTAATCAAAAAGCTGTATTTCTGTCCTAAATATGACCGTGACTTATGCACGTGTAATCACAGATGTGCAGTATATTAGAGGGTTTTTTCACCCCAGTAACCAAAAAGCTGTATTTCTGTCCTAAATGTGACAGTGACTTATGCATGTGTAATCCAAGATGTGCAGTATATTAGACACTTTTTTCACCCCCCTGTATGCCAAAGCCGTATTTATGGCCTAAATGTGACAATGACTTATGCATGTGTAATCACAGATATGCAGTATATTAGAGGGTTTTTTCACCCTAACCAAAAAGCTGTATTTCTGTCCTAAATGTGACAGTGACTTATGCATGTGCAATCACAGATGTGCAGTATATTAGAGGCTTTTTTCATCCAAATAACCAAAAAGCTGTATTTCTGTCCAAAATTTGACAGTGACTTATGTATGTGTAATCACAGATGTGCAGTATATTAGAGAGTTTTATCCCCCTAATCAAAAAGCTGTATTTCTGTCCTAAATATGACCGTGACTTATGCACGTGTAATCACAGATGTGCAGTATATTAGAGGGTTTTTTCACCCCAGTAACCAAAAAGCTGTATTTCTGTCCTAAATGTGACAGTGACTTATGCACGTGTAATCATAGATGTGCAGTATATTAGAGGCTTTTTTCACCCCAGTAACCAAAAAACTGTATTTCTGTCCTAAATGTGACAGTAACCTATGCACGTGTAATCACAGATGTGCAGTATATTAGAGGGTTTTTTCATCCCAGTAACCAAAAAGCTATATTTCTGTTCTAATTTTGACAGTGACTTTTGCACGTGTAATCACAGATGTGCAGTATATTAGAGGCTTTTTTCACCCCAGTAACCAAAAACTGTAATTCTGTCCTAAATGTGACAGTGACTTATGCAAGTGTAATCCCAGATGTGCAGTATATTAGAGGGTTTATTCACCCAAGTAACCAAAAAAATGTATTTTTGTCCTAAATGTGACAGTGACTTATGCCTGTGTAATCTCAGATGTGCAGTATATTAGAGGCTTTTTTCACCCCAGTAACCAAAAAGCTGTATTTCTGTCCTAAATGTGACAGTGACTTATGCATGTGTAATCCAAGATGTGCAGTATATTAGACGCTTTTTTCACCCCCCTGTATGCCAAAGCCGTATTTATGGCCTAAATGTGACAGTGACTTATGCACGTGTAATCACAGATATGCAGTATATTAGAGGGTTTTTTCATCCTAACCAAAAAGCTGTATTTCTGTCCTAAATGTGACAGTGACTTATGCATGCGCAATCACAGATGTGCAGTATATTAGAGGCTTTTTTCATCCAAATAACCAAAAAGCTGTATTTCTGTCCAAAATGTGACAGTGATTAATGCATGTGTAATCACAGATGTGCAGTATATTAGAGAGTTTTATCCCCCTAATCAAAAAGCTGTATTTCTGTCCTAAATATGACCGTGACTTATGCACGTGTAATCACAGATGTGCAGTGTATTAGAGGGTTTTTTCACCCCAGTAACCAAAAAGCTGTATTTCTGTCCTAAATGTGACAGTGACTTATGCACGTGTAATCCCAGAGGTGCAGTATATTAGAGGGTTTTTTCACCCTAACCAAAAAGCTGTATTTCTGTCCTGAATGTGACAGTGACTTATGCATGTGTAATCACAGATGTGCAGTATATTAGAGGCTTTTTTCACCCCAGTAACCAAAAAGCTGTATTTCTGTCCAAAATGTGACAGTGACTTATGCATGTGTAATCACAGATGTGCAGTATATTAGAGGCTTTTTTCACCCTATTAACCAAAAAGCTGTATTTCTGTCCTAAATGTGACAGTGACTTATGCACGTGTAATCACAGTTGTGCAGTATATTAGAGGCTTTTTTCATCCAAATAACCAAAAAGCTGTATTTCTGTCCAAAATGTGACAGTGACTTATGCATGTGTAATCACAGATGTGCAGTATATTAGAGAGTTTTATCCCCCTAATCAAAAAGCTGTATTTCTGTCCTAAATATGACCGTGACTTATGCACGTGTAATCACAGATACGCAGTATATTAGAGGGTTTTTTCACCCCAGTAACCAAAAAGCTGTATTTCTGTCGTCCTAAATGTGACAGTGACTAATGCACGTGTAATCCCAGATGTGCAGTATATTAGAGGGATTTTTCACCCCAGTAACCAAAAAACTGTATTTCTGTCCTAAATGTGACAGTAACCTATGCACGTGTAATCACAGATGTGCAGTATATTAGAGGGTTTTTTCACCCCAGTAATCAAAAAACTGTATTTCTGTCCTAAATGTGACAGTGACTTATGCACGTGCAATCACAGATGTGCAGTATATTAGAGTCTTTTTTCATCCAAATAACCAAAAAGCTGTATTTCTGTCCAAAATGTGACAGTGACTTATGCATGTGTAATCACAGATGTGCAGTATATTAGAGAGTTTTATCCCCCTAATCAAAAAACTGTATTTCTGTCCTAAATATGACCATGACTTATGCACGTGTAATCACAGATGTGCAGTATATTAGAGGGTTTTTTCACCCAAGTAACCAAAAAGCTGTATTTCTGTCCTAAATGTGACATTGACTTATGCACGTGTAATCACAGATGTGCAGTATATTAGAGGGTTTTTTCACCCCAGTAACCAAAAAACTGTATTTCTGTCCTAAATGTGACAGTAACCTATGCACGTGTAATCACAGATGTGCAGTATATTAGAGGGTTTTTTCACCCCAGTAATCAAAAAATGGTATTTCTGTCCTAAATGTGACAGTGACTTATACATGTGTAATCCCAGATGTGCAGTATATTAGAGGGTTTTTTCACCCAAGTAACCAAAAAACTGTATTTTTGTCCTAAATGTGACAGTGACTTATGCATGTGTAATCACAGATGTGTAGTATATTAGAGGATTTTTTCACCCCAGTAACCAAAAATCTGTATTTCTGTCCTAAATGTGGCAGTGACTTATGCACGTGTAATTACAGATGTGCAGAATATTAGAGGGTTTTTTCACCCTAAACAAAAAGCTGTATTTCTGTCCTAAATGTGACAGTCAATTATGCACATGTTATCCCAGATGTGCAGTATATTAGAGGCTTTTTTCACCCCAGTAACCAAAAAGCTGTATTTCTGTCCTAAATGTGACAGTGACTTATGCATGTGTAATCCAAGATGTGCAGTATATTAGACGCTTTTTTCACCCCCCTGTATGCCAAAGCCGTATTTATGGCCTAAATGTGACAGTGACTTATGCACGTGTAATCACAGATATGCAGTATATTAGAGGGTTTTTTCACCCTAACCAAAAAGCTGTATTTCTGTCCTAAATGTGACAGTGACTTATGCATGTGTAATCACAGATGTGCAGTATATTAGAGAGTTTTATCCCCCTAATCAAAAAGCTGTATTTCTGTCCTAAATATGACCGTGACTTATGCACGTGTAATCACAGATGTGCAGTATATTAGAGGGTTTTTTCACCCCAGTAACCAAAAAGCTGTATTTCTGTCCTAAATATGACCGTGACTTATGCACGTGTAATCACAGATGTGCAGTATATTAGAGGGTTTTTTCACCCCAGTAACCAAAAAGCTGTATTTCTGTCCTAAATGTGACAGTGACTTATGCATGTGTAATCCAAGATGTGCAGTATATTAGACGCTTTTTTCACCCCCCTGTATGCCAAAGCCGTATTTATGGCCTAAATGTGACAATGACTTATGCATGTGTAATCACAGATTTGCAGTATATTAGAGGGTTTTTTCACCCTAACCAAAAAGCTGTATTTCTGTCCTAAATGTGACAGTGACTTATGCATGTGCAATCACAGATGTGCAGTATATTAGAGGCTTTTTTCATCCAAATAACCAAAAAGCTGTATTTCTGTCCAAAATGTGACAGTGACTTATGCATGTGTAATCACAGATGTGCAGTATATTAGAGAGTTTTATCCCCCTAATCAAAAAGCTGTATTTCTGTCCTAAATATGACCGTGACTTATGCACGTGTAATCACAGATGTGCAGTATATTAGAGGGTTTTTTCACCCCAGTAACCAAAAAGCTGTATTTTTGTCCTAAATGTGACAGTGACTTATGCACGTGTAATCACAGATGTGCAGTATATTAGAGCGTTTTTTCACCCCAGTAACCAAAAAACTGTATTTCTGTCCTAAATGTGACAGTAACCTATGCACGTGTAATCACAGATGTGCAGTATATTAGAGGGTTTTTTCATCCCAGTAACCCAAAAGCTATATTTCTGTTCTAATTTTGACAGTGACTTTTGCACGTGTAATCACAGATGTGCAGTATATTAGAGGCTTTTTTCACCCCAGTAACCAAAAGCTGTAATTCTGTCCTAAATGTGACAGTGACTTATGCAAGTGTAATCCCAGATGTGCAGTATATTAGAGGGTTTATTCACCCAAGTAACCAAAAAACTGTATTTTTATCCTAAATGTGACAGTGACTTATGCATGTGTAATCACAGATGTGCAGTATATTAGAGAATTTTTTCACCCCAGTAACCAAAAAACTGTATTTCTGTCCTAAATGTGACAGTAACCTATGAACGTGTAATCACAGATGTGCAGAATATTAGAGGGTTTTTTCACCCTAAACAAAAAGCTGTATTTCTGTCCTAAATGTGACAGTCACTTATGCACATGTAATCCCAGATGTGCAGTATATTAGAGGCTTTTTTCACCCCAGTAACCAAAAAGCTGTATTTCTGTCCTAAATGTGACAGTGACTTATGCATGTGTAATCCAAGATGTGCAGTATATTAGACGCTTTTTTCGCCCCCCTGTATGCCAAAGCCGTATTTATGGCCTAAATGTGACAGTGACTTATGCACGTGTAATCACAGATATGCAGTATATTAGAGGCTTTTTTCATCCAAATAACCAAAAAGCTGTATTTCTGTCCAAAATGTGACAGTGACTTATGCATGTGCAATCACAGATGTGCAGTATATTAGAGGCTTTTTTCATCCAAATAACCAAAAAGCTGTATTTCTGTCCAAAATGTGACAGTGACTTATGCATGTGTAATCACAGATGTGCAGTATATTAGAGAGTTTTTTCACCCTAACCAAAAAGCTGTATTTCTGTCCTAAATATGACCGTGACTTATGCACGTGTAATCACAGATGTGCAGTGTATTAGAGGGTTTTTTCACCCCAGTAATCAAAAAGCTGTATTTCTGTCCTAAATGTGACAGTGACTTATGCACGTGTAATCCCAGATGTGCAGTATATTAGAGGGTTTTTTCACCCTAACCAAAAAGCTGTATTTCTGTCCTGAATGTGACAGTGACTTATGCATGTGTAATCACAGATGTGCAGTATATTAGAGGCTTTTTTCACCCCAGTAACCAAAAAGCTGTATTTCTGTCCAAAATGTGACAGTGACTTATGCATGTGTAATCACAGATGTGCAGTATATTAGAGGCTTTTTTCACCCTATTAACCAAAAAGCTGTATTTCTGTCCTAAATGTGACAGTGACTTATGCACGTGTAATCACAGTTGTGCAGTATATTAGAGGCTTTTTTCATCCAAATAACCAAAAAGCTGTATTTCTGTCCAAAATGTGACAGTGACTTATGCATGTGTAATCACAGATGTGCAGTATATTAGAGAGTTTTATCCCCCTAATCAAAAAGCTGTATTTCTGTCCTAAATATGACCGTGACTTATGCACGTGTAATCACAGATACGCAGTATATTAGAGGGTTTTTTCACCCCAGTAACCAAAAAGCTGTATTTCTGTCGTCCTAAATGTGACAGTGACTAATGCACGTGTAATCCCAGATGTGCAGTATATTAGAGGGTTTTTTCACCCCAGTAACCAAAAAACTGTATTTCTGTCCTAAATGTGACAGTAACCTATGCACGTGTAATCACAGATGTGCAGTATATTAGAGGGTTTTTTCACCCCAGTAATCAAAAAACTGTATTTCTGTCCTAAATGTGACAGTGACTTATGCATGTGCAATCACAGATGTGCAGTATATTAGAGTCTTTTTTCATCCAAATAACCAAAAAGCTGTATTTCTGTCCAAAATGTGACAGTGACTTATGCATGTGTAATCACAGATGTGCAGTATATTAGAGAGTTTTATCCCCCTAATCAAAAAACTGTATTTCTGTCCTAAATATGACCATGACTTATGCACGTGTAATCACAGATGTGCAGTATATTAGAGGGTTTTTTCACCCAAGTAACCAAAAAGCTGTATTTCTGTCCTAAATGTGACATTGACTTATGCACGTGTAATCACAGATGTGCAGTATATTAGAGGGTTTTTTCACCCCAGTAACCAAAAAACTGTATTTCTGTCCTAAATGTGACAGTAACCTATGCACGTGTAATCACAGATGTGCAGTATATTAGAGGGTTTTTTCACCCCAGTAATCAAAAAATGGTATTTCTGTCCTAAATGTGACAGTGACTTATACATGTGTAATCCCAGATGTGCAGTATATTAGAGGGTTTTTTCATCCCAATAACCAAAAAGCTATTTTTCTGTTCTAATTTTGACAGTGACTTTTGCACGTGTAATCCCAGATGTGCAGTATATTAGAGGGTTTATTCACCCAAGTAACCAAAAAACTGTATTTTTGTCCTAAATGTGACAGTGACTTATGCATGTGTAATCACAGATGTGCAGTATATTAGAGGATTTTTTCACCCCAGTAACCAAAAATCTGTATTTCTGTCCTAAATGTTACAGTGACTTATGCACGTGTAATCACAGATGTGCAGAATATTAGAGGGTTTTTTCACCCTAAACAAAAAGCTGTATTTCTGTCCTAAATGTGACAGTCACTTATGCACATGTAATCCCAGATGTGCAGTATATTAGAGGCTTTTTTCACCCCAGTAACCAAAAAGCTGTATTCCTGTCCTAAATGTGACAGTGACTTATGCATGTGTAATCCAAGATGTCCAGTATATTAGACGCTTTTTTCACCCCCCTGTATGCCAAAGCCGTATTTATGGCCTAAATGTGACAGTGACTTATGCATGTGTAATCACAGATATGCAGTATATTAGAGGGTTTTTTCTCCCTAACCAAAAAGCTGTATTTCTGTCCTAAATGTGACAGTGACTTATGCATGTGCAATCACAGATGTGCAGTATATTAGAGGCTTTTTTCATCCAAATAACCAAAAAGCTGTATTTCTGTCCAAAATGTGACAGTGACTTATGCATGTGTAATCACAGATGTGCAGTATATTAGAGAGTTTTATCCCCCTAATCAAAAAGCTGTATTTCTGTCCTAAATATGACCATGACTTATGCACGTGTAATCACAGATGTGCAGTATATTAGAGGGTTTTTTCACCCCAGTAACCAAAAAGCTGTATTTCTGTCCTAAATGTGACAGTGACTTATGCACGTGTAATCACAGATGTGCAGTATATTAGAGGGTTTTTTCACCCCAGTAACCAAAAAACTGTATTTCTGTCCTAAATGTGACAGTAACCTATGCACGTGTAATCACAGATGTGCAGTATATTAGAGGGTTTTTTCACCCCAGTAATCAAAAAATGGTATTTCTGTCCTAAATGTGACAGTGACTTATACATGTGTAATCCCAGATGTGCAGTATATTAGAGGGTTTTTTCATCCCAATAACAAAAAAGCTATATTTCTGTTCTAATTTTGACAGTGACTTTTGCACGTGTAATCACAGATGTGCAGTATATTAGAGGCTTTTTTCACCCCAGTAACCAAAAGCTGTAATTCTGTCCTAAATGTGACAGTGACTTATGCAAGTGTAATCCCAGATGTGCAGTATATTAGAGGGTTTATTCACCCAAGTAACCAAAAAACTGTATTTTGTCCTAAATGTGACAGTGACTTATGCATGTGTAATCACAGATGTGTAGTATATTAGAGGATTTTTTCACCCCAGTAACCAAAAATCTGTATTTCTGTCCTAAATGTGGCAGTGACTTATGCACGTGTAATCACAGATGTGCAGAATATTAGAGGGTTTTTTCACCCTAAACAAAAAGCTGTATTTCTGTCCTAAATGTGACAGTCAATTATGCACATGTTATCCCAGATGTGCAGTATATTAGAGGCTTTTTTCACCCCAGTAACCAAAAAGCTGTATTTCTGTCCTAAATGTGACAGTGACTTATGCATGTGTAATCCAAGATGTGCAGTATATTAGACGCTTTTTTCACCCCCCTGTATGCCAAAGCCGTATTTATGGCCTAAATGTGACAGTGACTTATGCACGTGTAATCACAGATATGCAGTATATTAGAGGGTTTTTTCACCCTAACCAAAAAGCTGTATTTCTGTCCTAAATGTGACAGTGACTTATGCATGTGTAATCACAGATGTGCAGTATATTAGAGAGTTTTATCCCCCTAATCAAAAAGCTGTATTTCTGTCCTAAATATGACCGTGACTTATGCACGTGTAATCACAGATGTGCAGTATATTAGAGGGTTTTTTCACCCCAGTAACCAAAAAGCTGTATTTCTGTCCTAAATGTGACAGTGACTTATGCACGTGTAATCACAGATGTGCAGTATATTAGAGGGTTTTTTCACCCCAGTAACCAAAAAGCTGTATTTCTGTCCTAAATATGACCGTGACTTATGCACGTGTAATCACAGATGTGCAGTATATTAGAGGGTTTTTTCACCCCAGTAACCAAAAAGCTGTATTTCTGTCCTAAATGTGACAGTGACTTATGCATGTGTAATCCAAGATGTGCAGTATATTAGACGCTTTTTTCACCCCCCTGTATGCCAAAGCCCTATTTATGGCCTAAATGTGACAATGACTTATGCATGTGTAATCACAGATTTGCAGTATATTAGAGGGTTTTTTTACCCTAACCAAAAAGCTGTATTTCTGTCCTAAATGTGACAGTGACTTATGCATGTGCAATCACAGATGTGCAGTATATTAGAGGCTTTTTTCATCCAAATAACCAAAAAGCTGTATTTCTGTCCAAAATGTGACAGTGACTTATGCATGTGTAATCACAGATGTGCAGTATATTAGAGAGTTTTATCCCCCTAATCAAAAAGCTGTATTTCTGTCCTAAATATGACCGTGACTTATGCACGTGTAATCACAGATGTGCAGTATATTAGAGGGTTTTTTCACCCCAGTAACCAAAAAGCTGTATTTCTGTCCTAAATGTGACAGTGACTTATGCACGTGTAATCACAGATGTGCAGTATATTAGAGCGTTTTTTCACCCCAGTAACCAAAAAACTGTATTTCTGTCCTAAATGTGACAGTAACCTATGCACGTGTAATCACAGATGTGCAGTATATTAGAGGGTTTTTTCATCCCAGTAACCCAAAAGCTATATTTCTGTTCTAATTTTGACAGTGACTTTTGCACGTGTAATCACAGATGTGCAGTATATTAGAGGCTTTTTTCACCCCAGTAACCAAAAGCTGTAATTCTGTCCTAAATGTGACAGTGACTTATGCAAGTGTAATCCCAGATGTGCAGTATATTAGAGGGTTTATTCACCCAAGTAACCAAAAAACTGTATTTTTATCCTAAATGTGACAGTGACTTATGCATGTGTAATCACAGATGTGCAGTATATTAGAGAATTTTTTCACCCCAGTAACCAAAAAACTGTATTTCTGTCCTAAATGTGACAGTAACCTATGAACGTGTAATCACAGATGTGCAGAATATTAGAGGGTTTTTTCACCCTAAACAAAAAGCTGTATTTCTGTCCTAAATGTGACAGTCACTTATGCACATGTAATCCCAGATGTGCAGTATATTAGAGGCTTTTTTCACCCCAGTAACCAAAAAGCTGTATTTCTGTCCTAAATGTGACAGTGACTTATGCATGTGTAATCCAAGATGTGCAGTATATTAGACGCTTTTTTCGCCCCCCTGTATGCCAAAGCCGTATTTATGGCCTAAATGTGACAGTGACTTATGCACGTGTAATCACAGATATGCAGTATATTAGAGGCTTTTTTCATCCAAATAACCAAAAAGCTGTATTTCTGTCCAAAATGTGACAGTGACTTATGCATGTGCAATCACAGATGTGCAGTATATTAGAGGCTTTTTTCATCCAAATAACCAAAAAGCTGTATTTCTGTCCAAAATGTGACAGTGACTTATGCATGTGTAATCACAGATGTGCAGTATATTAGAGAGTTTTTTCACCCTAACCAAAAAGCTGTATTTCTGTCCTGAATGTGACAGTGACTTATGCACGTGTAATCACAGTTGTGCAGTATATTAGAGTGTTTTTTCACCCCAGTAACCAAAAAACTGTATTTCTGTCCCAAATGTGACAGTGACTTATGCCCGTGTAATCACAGATGTGCAGTATATTAGAGGGCTTTTTCACCCTAACCAAAAAGCTGTATTTCTGTTCTAAATGTGACAGTGACTTATGCACGTGTAATCACAGATATGCAGTATATTAGAGTGTTTTTTCACCCCAGTAACCAAAAAGCTGTATTTCTGTCCTAAATGTGACAGTGACTTATGCAAGTGTAATTTCCAGATGTGCAGTATATTAGAGGGTTTTTTCACCCCAGTAACCAAAAAGCTGTATTTCTGTCGTCCTAAATGTGACAGTGACTAATGCACGTGTAATCCCAGATGTGCAGTATATTAGAGGGTTTTTTCACCCCAGTAACCAAAAAACTGTATTTCTGTCCCAAATGTGACAGTGACTTATGCACGTGTAATCACAGATGTGCAGTATATTAGAGGTTTTTTTCCAGGGCTTTTTTTCTCAGATAAAAGGTGGTGGAACTCACCTTCCCATCTCTGGCCACGCCCCTGCCCACCCCTAGGACCGCCCCCTAAAACCGCCCCTTTAGAGAACAGGGTGGCAAGTAAAATTGCCAGTGACGGTCGTGACAGCCAGACTGTCAGTGCCCGCGGCAGTGGCGACTCTAGGAACAATATATAGGGGGGGGGGGGGCACAAAGATACCACAGTCAAAAATGGGGGGGCAAAAACAAAATAAGTATATATAAATAAGATGACAAAATATGAGAGAATTGCGGTATGCAGGGATATATTTATAATAAAACAATTTACTTACAAAAGAAGCTATTCAGTCGTCTGCTGTGCAGTCCTCTGCTTGCTTCCGCGGATTCTTTCCCCTTATTTCTGTCTCTCGTCAGTGCGCAGGCATACTGTTATGGTGGATCTGTGGAAGACACACTGTTATGGGGGCATCTGTGGATGACACATTATGCCTTTCATTAGCCCTCATTATGCCTCTCATCACTCCCATATCAGCCCCCATGCCTCTCATTAGCCCCCATATCAGCCCTTATGCCTCATTAGCCCCCATTATAAGCAATTATGCCTTATTAGCCCACATTATGCCTCTTATTAGCCCCATTATAAGCCATTATGCCTCATTAGCCCACATTATGCCTCTTATTAGCCCCCCATATGCCTAATTAGCCCCCATTATGTCTCTCATTAGCACCCATATGCCTCATTAGCCCCCATATGCCTCATTAGCTCCCATATGCCTCATTAGCCCCCATATGCCTCTAATAGTCTAATTAGCCCCCATTGTGTCTCTAATTAGCCCCCATGATGCCTCTCATTAGCCCCCATTATGCATCATTAGCCCCAATATCCCTCCAATTAGCCCCCATATGCCTCAATTTAGCCCCCATATGCCTCCAATTAGCCCCCATAGCCCCCATATGCCTTCAATTAGCCCCCACATGCCTCCAATTAGCCCCCATATGCCTCCAGTTAGCCCCCATATACCTCCAATTAGCCCCCATATGCCTCCAATTAGCCCTCATATGACTCCAATCAGCCCCTATAGTCCCTATATGCCTCCAATTAGCCCCCATATGCTTCCAATTAGCCCCCATATGCCTCCAATTACCCCCCATTATGCCCCCAGCCTCCACATTTTTTATAAACTTACCTCTCCTGCTCCTGGACGGACGCCGCCTGCAATTTTCTTTCTCCTCAGTCGACTGTGCTCTGAACTGGCGCGCGCAGAACGCCCTCACGCTGTGCGCAGCCCTGAACAGCAGACAGCCGAGGACCAGGAAGTTGTAAGTAAAGAGCGTTCATCACTTCCTGTTCCTTCGGTATACTAATAAGCGCTTCCATAATTCAGTATATTAGAGGGTTTTTTCACCCCAGTAACCAAAAAACTGTATTTCTGTCCTAAATGTGACAGTGACTTATGCACGTGTAATCACAGATGTGCGGTATATTAGAGGCTTTTTTCAGTATGCCAAAGCCGTATTTATGGCCTAAATGTGACAGTGACTTATGCATGTGTAATCACAGATGTGCATTATATTAGAGGGATTTTTCACCCCCGTAACTAAAAAGCTGTATTTCTGTCCTAAATGTGACAGTGACTTATGCACGTTTAATCCCAGATGTGCAGTATATTAGAGGGGTTTTTTAACCCCAGTAACCAAAAAGCTGTATTTCTGTCCTATATGGGACAGTGACTTATGCATTTGTAATCACAGATGTGCAGTATATTAGAGGGTTTTTTCACCCTAACCAAAAATCTGTATTTCTGTCCTAAATGTGACAGTGACTTATGCATGTGTAATCACAGATGTGCAATATATTAGAGGGTTTTTTCACCCTCACCAAAAAGCTGTATTTCTGTCCTAAATGTGACAGTCACTTATGCTTGTCTATTCCCAGATGTGCAGTATATCAGAGGGCTGTATTTCTGGACTTGCAGATAGCCTATGCTGGTGCACTATCGTTGCATAAAATGGCTGCTGATTATGTATTGATATTGACAAACTGAAGAAAAAAAAGTTCATTTTCAGCAGTATTTGGCTCAGGGCAGGCTTAAAAAAATTGTGCACTGCACCCACAAAACACTTTTTCTGTAGATCACTGAGTACATAAACCAGTTCTTGATGAGATTTCTCCCTGATCTCTCCCTCACAGAAGCTGCAGCCTCTCCCTACACCAATACGAGCAGAGTGACGGGCGGCGCCGAACCCGAACTTTTACGTAAATGTTTGGGTTCGGGTCCGGGTGCCGAAAACCCTAAAGTTCGGTACGAACCCGAACTTTACAGTTCGGGTTTGCTCAACTCTAGAGATAATCTCTTATATTATAAAAATGTGTTTCTGTCTGTCTGTCTGGACGTCTGTCTGGACGTTCTTTATGCACGTCTATACGACTGGACCGATATTCTCCAAATTTGGCACACAGGTACATCAGGTGTCCGGGAAGGTTTTAGACCGGGTCTCAGCTCTCTAGGACTTATCGTTCCTGAGATAATCCCAAAAAATGACCAGTATTAGCCAATAGAAGCCAGCAAGCCTTTCACTTAAATCCGAACTGCCATTTACACGGTCACATGTCCCTTATTAGCCAATAGAAGCTTGCAGGTCCTACTCCAGGTTGCCATAACACACATAAAAAACCTGATCACAGTTTTAGCAGGTCGCAGTTGCTTAAATATTCAGTCATATGATGTATGACGGCACAACTACACTGCTACATGCATGGTGGGCAGGGGCCACTATTAAACTGATGGGCACTGCGGATATCACTGTTAAAGGGGCGGGTACTGTGGAGGTCACTGTTAAAGGGGTGACTACTATGAAGGTCACTGTTAAAGGGGTGGTCAATGTTAAAACGGCAGGCACTGTCGAGGTCACTGTTAAAGGAGCGGGCACTGTGGAAGTCACTGTTAAAGGGGCAGGCACTGTGAAGGTCACTGTTAAAGGGGTGGGCACTGTGAAGGTCACTGTTAAAGGGGCAGCCACTATGAAGGTCACTGTTAAAGGGGTAGTCAATGTTAAAGGGGTGGGAACTGTGGAGGTCACTGTTAAGGGGTGGTCAATGTTAAAGGGGCGGGCACTATGGAGGTCACTGTTAAAGGGGCAGGCACTGTGGAGGTCACTGTTAAAGGGGTGGGCACTATTAAAGGGACGGGCAATGTAGAGGTCACTGTTAAAGGGGCGGGCACTGTGGAGGTCACTGTTAAAGGGGCGGTCACTGTTAAGGGGCAGGCATTGTGGAGGTCCCTGTTAAAGGGGCAAACACTGTGGAGGTCACTATTAAAGGGGCGGGCACTGTGGAGGTCACTGTTAAAGGGGTGGGCACTATTAAAGGGACGGGCAATGTGGAGGTCACTGTTAAAGGGGCAGTCACTGTTAAAGAGGCAGGCATTGTGGAGATCACTGTTAAAGGGGCAGTTACTGTTAAAGGGGCAAACACTGTGGAGGTTTCTATTAAAGGGGCAGAAACTGTGGAAGTCACTGTAAAAGGGGTGGTCACTGTGAAGGTCACTGCTAAAGGGGCAGCCATTATGAAGGTCACTGTTAACCTGTTTAGGACATAGGGCATACCGGTGCGCCCTGATATCCTGATAGTTAAGGACACAGGACGTACCAGTACGTCCTATGTACAAACCGGATTCCAAAAAAGTTGGGACACTAAACAAATTGTGAATAAAAACTGAATGCAATGATGTGGAGATGGCAAATGTCAATATTTTATTTGTAATAGAACGTAGATGACAGATCAAACGTTTAATCCGAGTAAATGTATCATTTTAAAGGAAAAATACGTTGATTCCAATTTTCACGGTGTCAACAAATCCCCAAAAAGTTGGGACAAGTAGCAATAAGAGGCTGGAAAAAGTAAATTTGAGCATAACGAAGAGCTGGAAGACCAATTAACACTAATTAGGTCAATTGGCAACATGATTGGGTATAAAAAGAGCTTCTAAGAGTGGCAGTGTCTCTCAGAAGACAAGATGGGTAGAGGATCACCAATTCCCACAATGTTGCGCAGAAAGATAGTGGAGCAATATCAGAAAGGTGTTACCCAGCGAAAAATTGCAAAGACTTTGCATCTATCATCATCAACTGTGCATAACATCATCCGAAGATTCAGAGAATCTGGAACAATCTCTGTGCGTAAGGGTCAAGGCCGTAAAACCATACTGGATGCCCGTGATCTCCGGGCCCTTAAACGACATTGCACCACAAACAGGAATGCTACTGTAAAGGAAATCACAGAATGGGCTCAGGAATACTTCCAGAAACCATTGTCTGTGAACACAATCCACCGTGCCATCCGCCGTTGCCAGCTGAAACTCTACAGTGCAAAGAAGAAGCTATTTCTAAGCAAGATCCACAAGCTCAGGCGTTTTCACTGGGCCAGGGATCATTTAAAATGGAGTGTGGCAAAATGGAAGACTGTTCTGTGGTCAGACGAGTCACGATTCGAAGTTCTTTTTGGAAATCTGGGACGCCATGTCATCCGGACCAAAGAGGACAAGGACAACCCAAGTTGTTATCAACGCTCAGTTCAGAAGCCTGCATCTCTGATGGTATGGGGTTGCATGAGTGCGTGTGGCATGGGCAGTTTGCATGTCTGGAAAGGCACCATCAATGCAGAAAAATATATTCAGGTTCTAGAACAACATATGCTCCCATCCAGACGTCATCTCTTTCAGGGAAGACCCTTCATTTTTCAACAAGATAATGCCAGACCACATTCTGCATCAATCACAACATCATGGCTGCGTAGGAGAAGGATCCGGGTACTGAAATGGCCAGTCTGCAGTCCAGATCTTTCACCTATAGAGAACATTTGGCGCATCATAAAGAGGAAGGTGCAACAAAGAAGGCCCAAGACGATTGAACAGTTAGAGGCCTGTATTAGACAAGAATGGGAGAGCATTCCTATTTCTAAACTTGAGAAACTGGTCTCCTCGGTCGCCAGACGTCTGTTGAGTGTTGTAAGAAGAAGGGGAGATTCCACACAGTGGTGAAAATGGCCTTGTCCCAACTTTTTGGGGATTTGTTGACACCATGAAATTCGGATTCAACATTTTTTTCCCTTAAAATGGTACATTTTCTCAGTTTAAACTTTTGTTCTGTGATTTATGTTCTATTCTGAATAAAATATTAGAAGTTGGCACCTCCACATCATTGCATTCAGTTTTTATTCACGATTTGTATAGTGTCCCAACTTTTTTGGAATCCGGTTTGTATTTCCGATCACCACCGCGTGGTGGGTGGTGATCGGAACCCGGTGCCTGCTCAAATCATTGAGCAGGCAACTTGGGTATATGTGCGGGGGGTCCAGTGACCCCCCGTGTCGGTGATCGCCGCAAACCGCAGGTCAATTTAGACCTGCGGTTTGCGGCTTTTACATGCGGCGGTTGCGGTCGGCAATGCCATCGGGTCCCCGTGGGGCTGTAGGGGGGACCTGATGGCATGGAAGGCAGCGCGATGTCTTCCTGAGGCATCAGCGCTGCCTTCCGGTGAAGAGCCTGTGAGATCCAGCCCCCTGGATCTCACAGGCCGGAAGCTGTATGAGTAATACAGACTGTATTGGAATGCATTGTAAAAGATTAGACTCCCAAAAGTTGAAGTCCCAAAGTGGGAGAAAAAATTAAGTTAAAAAAAGTTGAAAAAATTTAGTTTTTCCCCCCAAAAAATTAAAAGTTTCAAGTAAAAATAAACAAAAACGTCATTTTCCCCAAATTGAAAAAAATTGGGTAAATATTAGCGAATTTTTTTTTTTAACATATTAGGTATCGCCGCGTGCGTATCGACCGGCTCTATAAACATATCACATGACCTAACCCCTCAGATGAACACCGTAAAAAAATAAAAACTGTGCTAAGTAAACCATTTTTTGTCACCTTACATCACAAAAAGTACAACAGCAAGCGATCAAAAAGGCGTATGCCAACCAAAATAGTACCAATCTAACTATCACCTCATCCCGCAAAAAATGAGCCCCTACCTAAGACAATTGCCTAAAAAATATAAAAACTATGGCTCCGAATATGGAGACACTAAAACATCATTTTTTTTGTTTTAAAAAAGCTGTTATTGTGTAAAACTAACATAAATAAATAAAAAAGTATACCGTATTTTCCGGCGTATAAGACGACTTTCTAACACTAGAAATTCTTTTCAAAACTCGGGGGTCGTCCTATACGCCAGGTATACTCAGATCCGATGGTATATTCTAACCCCCAGGCGTTCCCATGGTGACAGGGACGCTTGCCTGGGGGTTAGAATATACAGGGACCCGCGGCTCAGAGGAGTATACATTTATTAACTGTAATCCGTAACTTTAACTTTAAATCAGCGCTCATCTCTTTACTAGGGTACCTTATTCTCAGCTCCGGTAACAAGCAGTGCGGGCGGCGCTCACTCACTAGGCGGCGCAGGCGTGTGACGTCAGTGAGTGAGCGCCGCCCGCACTTCCTGTTATCGGAGCTGAGAGTAAGGTACCCTAGTAAAGAGATGAGCGCTAATTTAAAGTTAAAGTTACGAATTACAGTTAATAAATGTATACTCCTCTGAGCGGCGGGGAGGGGATCTGTGGATGGCACATGGGGAGGGGGAACTGTGGATGGCACATGGGAGGGGGATCTGTGGATGGCACATGGGGAGGGGGATCTGTGGATGGCACATGGGGAGGGGGATCTGTGGATGGCACTGTTATGGGGAGGGGGATCTGTGGATGGCACTGTTATGGGGAGTGGGATCTGTGGATGGCACTGTTAAGGGGGATCTGTGGATGGCACTGTTATTGGGAGGGGGATCTGTGGATGGCACTGTTATGGGGAGGGGATCTGTGGATGGCACTGTTTAGGGGGGATCTGTGGATGACACTGTCATGGGGTGGATCTGTGAATGACACATTTAGCATAAGATGCTATATAGTGTCATCCACTGATCTCCCTCCCCATAACAGTGCCATCCACAGATCCCCCTCCCCATAACAGTGCCATCTACAGATCCCCCTCCTCATAACAGTGCCATCCACAGATCCCTCTCCTCATAACAGTGCCATCCACAGATCCCCCTCCTCATAACAGTGTCATCCACAGATCCCCCTCATAACAGTGCCATCCACAGATCCCAGTCAGTTCCCTGGACTGGAGAAGATCGTCTTGAGGACAGGGAGGGCTGGGCATTCAGGGGTAGTCTTATACGGCGAGTATAGCCCAAACCCTATATTTTTAATGGAAAAGTTGGGGGTCGTCTTATACGCCCAGTCGTCTTATACGCCGGAATATACGGTACATATTAGGTATAGCTGCATCCGTAATAACCTGCTCTATAAAAATATCACATGACCTAAACCCTCAGGTGAATAGAAAAAAAAAATAAGTGTAAAAAAGCCATTTTTTGTCACCTTACATCACAAAAAGTGTAATAGCAAGCAATTAAAAAATCATATGCACCCCAAAATAGTTCCAATCAACCCGTCATCTCATCCCGCAAAAATGAGACCCTACCTAAGATAATCGCCCAAAAACTAAAAAAACTATGGCTCTCAAACTATGGAGACACTAAAACATGATTTTTTTTGTTTCCAAATTAAATCATTGTGTAAAATTTACATAAATAAAAAAAGTATACATATTAGGTATCGCCGCATCCGTAATAACTTGCTCTATAAAAATATCAGATGACCTAAACCCTCAGGTGAACACCGTAAAAAAAAAAAAAAAAAAACGGTGTAAAAAACCCATTTTTTGTCACCTTACATCACAAAAAGTGTAATAGCAAGGGATCAAAAAGTCATACACACCCTAAAATAGTGCCAATCAAACCATCATCTTATCCCGCAAAAATCATACCCTACCCAAGATAATTGCCCAAAAACTGAAAAAACTACTGGCTTTCAGACTATGGAGACACTAAAACATGATTTTTTTTGTTTCAAAAATGAAATCATTGTGTAAAACTTACATAAATAAAAAAATAATATACATATTAGGTATCGCTGCGTCCGTGACAACCTGGTCTATAGAAATACCACATGATCTAACCTGTCAGATGAATTTTGTAAATAACAAAAAATAAAAACTGTGCCAAAACAGCTATTTCTTGTTACCTTGCCTCACAAAAAGTGTAATATAGAGCAACCAAAAATCATATGTACCCTAAACTAGTACCAACAAAACTGCCACCCTATCGCGTAGTTTCTAAAATGGGGTCACTTTTTTGGAGTTTCTACTCTAGGGGTGCATCAGGGGGGCTTCAAATGGAACATGGTGTCAAAAAACCAGTCCAGCAAAATCTGCCTTCCAAAAACCGTATGGCGTTCTTTTCGTTCTGCGCTCTGCTGTGTGCCCGAACAGCGGTTTACGACCACATATGGGGTGTTTTATGTAAACTACAGAATCAGGGCCATAAATATTGAGTTTTGTTTGGCTGTTAACCCTTGCTTTGTAACTGGAAAAAAATTATTAAAATGGAAAATCTGCCAAAAAAGTGAAATTTTGAAATTGTATCTATTTTCCATTAATTCTTGTGGAACACCTAAAGGGTTAAAAAAGTTTGTAAAATCAGTTTTGAATACCTTGAGGGGTGTAGTTTCTAAAATGGGGTCACTTTTTTGGAGTTTCTACTCTAGGGGTGCATCAGGGGGGCTTCAAATGGGACATGGTGTCAAAAAACCAGTCCAGCAAAATCTGCCTTTCAAAAACCGTATGGCATTCCTTTCCTTCTGCGCCCTGCCGTGTGCCCGTACAGCGGTTTACGACCACATAAACTACAGAATCAGAGCCATAAATATTGAGCTTTGTTTGGCTGTTAACCCTTGCTTTGTAACTGTAAAAAAATTATTAAAATGGAAAATCTGCCAAAAAAGTGAAATTCTGAAATTGTATCTCTATTTTCCATTTAATTCGTGTGGAGAACCTAAAGGGTTAACGACGTTTGTAAAATCAGTTTTGAATACCTTGAGGGGTGTAGTTTCTAGAATGGGGTTTCTATTATGTAAGCCTCACAAAGTGACTTAAGGCCTGAACTGGACCTTAAAAAGTTGGTTTTTGAAAATTTCTAAGAAATTTCAAGATTTACTTCTAAACCTATAAGCCTTGTAACGTCCCCACAAAATAAAATGTCATTCCCAAAATGATCCTAACATGAAGTAGACATATGGGGAATGTAAAGTAATATTTATAATTTTTGTAGGTATTACTATGTATTATAGAAGTAGAGAATTTTTTTTACATTTTTGGCAAATTTGGTATTTTTTTATAAATAAAAAAGATTTTTTTTTACTCCATTTTACCAGTTTCATGAAGTACAATATGTGACGAAAAAACTATCTCAGAATGGCCTGGATAAGTCAAAGTGTTTTAAAGTTATCACCACATAAAGTGACATAAAGTGACAGATTTGCAAAAAATGGCCTGGTCCTTAAGGTGAAATATGGCTGTGCCCTAAAGGGGTTAAAGGGGTGGTCAATGTTAAAGGGACGGGCACTGTAGAGGTCACTGTTAAAGGGGTGGACACTGTGGAGGTCACTGTTAAAGGGGTAGACACTGTGGAGGTCACTGTTAAAGGGGCGGACAATGTGGAGGTCACTGTTAAAGGGGTAGTCACTATTAAAGGGATGGGCAATCTGGAGGTCACTGTTAAAGGGGCGGGCACTGTGGAGGTCACTGTTAAAGGGGCAGGCATTTTGGAGGTCACTGTTAAACGGGTGAACACTGTGGAGGTCACTATTAAAGAGGCGGGCACTGTGGAAGTCACTGTTAAAGGGGTGGTCACTGTGAAGGTCACTGTTAAAAGGGGGGCACTATGAAGGTCACTGTTAAAGGGGTGGTCAATGCTAAAGGGGCAGTCACTGTGGAGGTCACTATTAAAGTGGCGGGCACTGTGTAGGTCACTGTTAAAGGGGCGGACACTGTGGAGGTCACTGTTAAAGGGGTTGGCACTGTTAAAGGGGCGGGCACTGTGAAGGTCACTTTTAAAGTGGCAGGCACTGTGCAGGTCACTGTTAAAGATGCAGTCACTGTTAAAGGGGCGGGCACTGTGGAGGTCACTGTTAAAGGTTGCGGGCACTGTAGAGGTCGCTGTTATGGGGGAAACTGTTGATATCTTTTTACAACACATGGAAACATAAAATGAAATAGGTGAAATATACCCGTGCGTAGCCGGGTCCTTCTGCTAGTAGAAGATATATATAGATATACAGTTGCAAGAAAAAGTATGTGAACCCTTTGGAATAATATGGATTTCTGCACAAATTGGTCATAAAATGTGATCTGATCTTTATCTAAGTCACAACAATAGACAATCACAATCTGCTTAAACTAATAACACACAAAGAATTAAATGTTACCATGTTTTTATTGAACACACCATGTAAACATTCACATTGCAGGTGTAAAAAGTATGTGAACTCTTGGATTTAATAACTGATTGAACCTCCTTTGGCAGCAATAACTTCAACCAAACATTTCCTGTAGTTCCAGATCAGACATGCACAACGGTCAGGAGTAATTCTTGACCATTCCTCTTTACAGAACTGTTTCAGTTCAGCAATATTCTTGGGATGTCTGGTGTGGGATGTCACTTTCTTGAGCTCATGCAACAGCATCTCAATCGGGTTGAGGTCAGGACTCTGACTGGGCCACTCCAGAAGGCGTATTTTATTCTGTTTAAGCCATTCTGTAGTTGATTTACTTCTATGCTTTGGGTCCTTGTCCAGTTGCAACACCCATCTTCTGTTGGGCTTCAGCTGGTGGACAGATGGCCTTAAGTTATCCTGCAAAATGTCTTGATAAACTTGGGAATTCATTTTCCTTCGATGATAGCAATCCGTCCAGGCTCTGACGCAGCAAAGCAGCCCCAAACCATGATGCCTGCACCACCATACTTCACAGTAGGGATGAGGTTTTGATGTTGGTGTGCTGTGCCTCTTTTTCTCCACACATAGTGTTGTGTGTTTCTTCCAAACAACTCAAATTTGGTTTAATCTGTCCACAGAATATTTTGCCAGTACTGCTGTGGAACATCCAGGTGCTCTTGTGCAAACTGTAAACGTGCAGCAATGTTTTTTTTTGGACAGCAGTGGCTTCCTCTGTCGTATCCTCCAATGAAATCCATTCTTGTTTAGTGTTTTACGTATCGTAGATTCGCTAACAGGGATGTTAGCATATGCCAGAGACTTTTGTAAGTCTTTAGCTGACACTCTAGGATTCTTCTTCACCTCATTGAGCAGTCTGCGCTGTGCTCTTGCAGTCATCTTTACAGGACGGCCACTCCTAGGGAGAGTAGCAGAAGTGCTGAAGTTTCTCCATTTATAGACAATTTGTCATACCGTGGACTGATGAACAGCAAGGCTTTTGGAGATACTTTTATAACCCTTTCCAGCTTTATGCAAGTCAACAATTCTTAATCGTAGGTCTTCTGGGAGCTCTTTTGTGCGAGGCATCATTCACATCAGCCAATGCTTCTTGTGAAAAGCAAACCCAGAACTGGTGTGTGTTTTTTTATAGGGCAGGGCAGCTGTAACCAACACCTCCAATCTCATCTCATTGATTGGACTCCAGTTGGCTGACACCTCACTCCAATTAGCTCTTGGAGATGTCATTAGTCTAGGGGTTCACATACTTTTTCCACCTGCACTGTGAATGTTTACATGGTGTGTTCAATAAAAACATGGTAACATTTAATTCTTTGTGTGTTATTACATAACCTACATAGAAAATGCCAGACCGCTAATACTGATAAATTTCTTTATTACAAAAAATCACATTAAATGAATCACATTTAAATACATACATGGTTAAAAGAATTGGTACAGGAGATAAAAAAACAACATCACTGGAGGAAACATACAGTGGACGCAGGTCCCAGTTAATCCGACATGATTGTTCACTAAAGTGCATACATAGGATTCAATTGAAAGCAGAACATAGGACAATTACCCATACTGTGTCTCCTCCAGGATGGCGCCAACCCCAACGCGCGTTTCGGCGTACCTTCATCTGGGGGTAGCGTCATCACTGGGAGGCATAGCTTATATATGAGTGTCGGCCAATCATCACATACCAGTAACCTGACGATTTGTTTGTCATCGCGGAAGCGCCGAAACTGATCTGCAATATAGAATGCCGGCATCCAGAGAACCACGTGACCTGTTTGGATCACCTGATCCTCGTATAATCACGTGGTCCTGATGACGTCACTCGAACGCGCACAGAGTTGTCGCGGCCCCGCGACGTCATCCTAACTTGCTGTATACAATACAAAATCATGGCAGGACGATCATGTTATCTTACTCGTATGGCGACACAAATACATAAAAATGCAACACGACTATAAGATGTATAAGGGTATATAAAGAGAATAGATAGATCGGTGGCCACCTTAGTTTGAATATAGAGAAAATACAAGACATGAATTCAGATATAATACCTGAAAATAATCATAAAAATAAAAATAATTATAAAGATCAATAAAATAAAATGATGAAAATAAATGAATATAAACATAGATCACCCGTATCTCCCATGATTGCAAAAGAAGCATAGACATATATGTGAAAAACATCTGAGAATAAATTAAATACGTGATTATTCATCCACTTATATGACCATTACCACAAAGTTAAGTAAAAAAATTATTAAATAAGAATTATATATTAATTATTATTATATAGATGTATCTATATGTACATCGATTACACAATAACAAATCATGATTTGACCAAAACAAGTGATAATTTTATATATATGTGCCTTAATTACATAATATTATAGCTCATAATTTCATAGTAAATAACAGTGATAATTAAAAAAATAATTATTATTGATCATGTCATATTAAAGTGCATAAGTGCATTTACGGATTATATATAAATCCCTTAGAAATGTGGTGCCCCTTCCCTTCCTCTTTCTTTCCCTTGCTTTTTCTTTCTCTTTCTATTTTGGTCCTTGGCCCCCTTTATTAATGTGGTGTATGGATAGGACACAATAGTTTTTGGTGAGGCACCACATTTCTAAGGGATTTATATATAATCCGTAAATGCACTTATGCACTTTAATATGACATGATCAATAATAATTATTTTTTTTTTTTTTAATTATCACTGTTATTTACTATGAAATTATGAGCTATAATATTATGTAATTAAGGCACATATATATAAAATTATCACTTGTTTTGGTCAAATCATGATTTGTTATTGTGTAATCGATGTACATATAGATACATCTATATAATAATAATTAATATATAATTCTTATTTAATAATTTTTTCACTTAACTTTGTGGTAATGGTCATATAAGTGGATGAATAATCACGTATTTAATTTATTCTCAGATGTTTTTCACATATATGTCTATGCTTCTTTTGCAATCATGGGAGATACGGGTGATCTATGTTTATATTCATTTATTTTCATCATTTTATTTTATTGATCTTTATAATTATTTTTATTTTTATGATTATTTTCAGGTATTATATCTGAATTCATGTCTTGTATTTTCTCTATATTCAAACTAAGGTGGCCACCGATCTATCTATTCTCTTTATATACCCTTATACATCTTATAGTTGTGTTGCATTTTTATGTATTTGTGTCCCCTCACCATACGAGTAAGATAACATGATCGTCCTGCCATGATTTTGTATTGTATACAGCAAGTTAGGATGACGTCGCGGGGCCGCGACAACTCTGTGCGCGTTCGAGTGACGTCATCCGGACCACGTGATTATACGAGGATCAGGTGATCCAAACAGGTCACGTGGTTCTCTGGATGCTGGCATCCTATATTGCAGATCAGTTCCGGCGATTCCGCGATGACAAACAAATCGTCAGGTTACTGGTATGTGATGATTGTCCGACACTCATATATATTAGCTATGCCTCCCAGTGATGACGCTACCCCCAGACGAAGGTACGCCGAAACGCGCGTTGGGGTTGGCGCCATCCTGGAGGAGACACAGTATGGGTAATTGTCCTATGTTCTGCTTTCAATTGAATCCTATGTATGCACTTTAGTGAACAATCATGTCGGATTAACTGGGACCTGCGTCCACTGTATGTTTCCTCCAGTGATGTCGTTTTTTATCTCCTGTACCAATTCTTTTAACCATGTATGTATTTAAATGTGATTCATTTAATGTGATTTTTTGTAATAAAGAAATTTATCAGTATTAGCGGTCTGGCATTTTCTATGTAGGTTATGTATTAGTATTAGTAATGCCAAAGGCTTTATTACTTAAAGAAGTAATCAGCCCATGGTTGGGGTATTTATTGGATTTTGTGTGTTATTAGTTTAAGCAGACTGTGATTGTCTATTATTGTGACTTAGATGAAGATCAGATCACATTTTATGACCAATTTGTACAGAAATCCATATCATTCCAAAGGGTTCACATACTTTTTCTTGCAACTGTATATATATATAGAAGATATATATATCCACATATTAGAAGAGCGCACCAATCAATAGTGTTAGTGGTACTGTTACTGTAGTATAACAGTCAGTGTTGTTTCCTATTAGTTCAGTTCGGCATGTTACAATATTCACACTGTGACGTATAGTTCCAGCTGAATTGCGATATAATGATTTGGGTGAATTTTCTTATGCCCAGTTCATATTCATTGAATTGTACTATAAGCTGTATAATGGCAGTCAGGTACTACCATATGCCTCCTGTGTCATCCCACATGGCATCGGTACACTGACTGCTGTTACCTTTAACGTCGTCTTCACAGACTGCTCCGCTTTTGTGTGTGGCCGATTTTCATTCTCCGCTCTGCAGTTGGCGTCCCACGTGGTTGTATATCCGCTGGCTTAGCGTCTCACGTGTTGTATGCCGAGCTGTTAAGCGGACTGGCAGGCAGATGGAGACAGATGGAGAGGTAAATAGAGACCAAGATATGGAAGCGCTTCCCAAGGGATCATCAGATACTGTCCATTATGAAGTGAGGTTTGCGGGTACAGTATTGGGTACAGTATTAATTTATCAGACGCGTTTCGGAGTCTAAATCTGACTCCTTCCTTAGTGGTAGCTGTAGCTCCAATTTCCCGGGAGGATGCCGCTGGTGCGGTGAAACATGTTGGGGGAGCTGCGAATATAGGTTTTAATATTAGTGACCAATGAATGAAAGTATGTGTCGGGGTGAACTGCAGACACCCTGACTGCTATAGTAACAACTGCATTAGATAAGAAAAACAGCGTTGAGGGGCAGATAGTCACAAACATAAGACTAGGTTGAGTAGGATTGAAGAGTGGCTACAAGCATATTAAGTAATAAGTTACTAACCATGAATGTGCTGGGGACAATTATATAATAAAGGCTGATAAGTCACATGTAACATTTTATGGTGAATGTTGACATCAATTGTTACTAAGGAGGTACAAAGTGAATAAAGCCACATCACAGTGACTATAAGGGATATGAAGCAAATATCCCAGTGGATCTCTCATAGCATAGAGAAATAATTGTGAAATAATTTCAGGTGGTCACTTTTACCAGTATTTGTTTATTTTAGAGATGGGACGGGGGTTTCGTCGAATCCATAAATCCCTCGAATCTTGCTGGATTCGTGGGATTCGTGGACTCGAATCCCGACGTAATTTACCGGATACGAATCCGATGAATCCCGGTGGTGCCCAGACTGGTGGTGGCGGCGGCAGGGCACTCTAGAAGATGAGCGCTTTGCTGCTGCGACAGGGGAGGGAGAGGCGTTTCCTTTTCCTGTTCCTCTGATACCTTGTGCCGGCAGCCTATCAGAGGCCGGTGCAGGCAGCGCGATGATGTCAGCACGCCGCCTGAGCCGTACAGCGCGGGACACAGGCCAGAAGAGGCCTGCATCGCAGCGGAGGTTAGTAAAAGTGTTTTTTTTTTATCTGTTACTGGCACATTGGTGAGGGGGAGAGGTGAGAGGCACTATGATACTACTGGCACATTGGGGGGGGGGAGGCACTATGATACTGGCACATTATGGGGGGAAATGGCACTATGATACTACTGGCACATTGGGGGGGAGGCACTATGACACTGGCACATTATGGGGGGAGATAGCACTGATACTACTTGCACATTGGGGGGGAGATACTATGATACTGGCACATTATGAGGGGAGATGGCACTATGATACTGGCACATTATGGGGGGAAGTGGCACTATAATACTGGCACATTATGGGGGAGATGGAACTATGATACTGGCACATTATGGGGGGAGGTGGCACTATAATACTGGCACATTATGGGGGGAGATGGCACTATGATACTGGCACATTGTGGGGGGAGGTGGCACTATAATACTGGCACATTATGGGGGAGATGGAACTATGATACTGGCACATTGGGGGGGAGGTACTATGATACTGGCACATTATGGGGGGAGATGGCACTATGATACTGGCACATTATGGGGGGAGATGGCACTATGATACTGGCACATTATGGGGGAGGTGGCACTATAATACTGGCACATTATGGGGGAGATGGCACTATGATACTGGCACATTATGGGGGGAGGTGGCACTATGATACTGGCACATTATGGGGGGAGATGGCACTATGATACTGGCACATTGTGGTGGGAGGTGGCACTATAATACTGACACATTATGGGGGAGATGGAACTATGATACTGGCACATTGGGGGGAGATGGCACTATGATACTGGCACATTATGGGGTGAGATGGCACTATGATACTGGCACATTATGGGGGGAAATGTTACTATGATACTGGCACATTGGGCTAGATGGCACTATGATACTGGCACATTATGGGGGGAGATGGCACTATGATACTGGCACATTATGGGGGGAGATGGCACTATGATACTGGCACATTGGGGGAGATGGCACCTCATCCTGCAAAAGACTCATCCTCACACAAGACCTTCACCATAAAAATAAAAATAAATATATGGCTTTCAGAAAATGTATATTAAATTTTTTTTTAAATGCTTTGTGTAAAAGTGGTAAAATGTAAAAAAATATATATATTAAATTGGTATCTCTGTAATTGTACTGACTAGCAGAATAAAGATAATGTCATATTTTCCATACAGTGTATGCAGCAATATTAAAACTCAAAAAGCAATAGCAAAGTTGCTGCCATTTCTTTTTTCTGCTTTGCAGAATAAAAAATGATCAAAAGGTTCTATGTACCCCAAAATAGAAACACTAATGATGACAAACTCATCCCGCAAAAATATAAGCCCTCACATAGCTCCATCAAGAGAAGAATAAATGTATGGTTCTCAGCATATGGCTGTACTGGTACCCCAGAGGCTGTTCAATAGCAACATGGCGCCCGTAAACCAATCCAACAAAATCTGCACTGCAAGATTCAAAAAGTAGTCTTTCCCTTTGGAACACTGCAGCATACCCAAACAGCACTTTACTTCCACATGTGTTGCATTTCAGTATCCAGTAGAATCCATCTAATTATTTAAAGGGTATTGTGTGTCTCGGATGGACACTGAAATAACATAATTTTCATTTTGCACAGTCAAATGCTCATTAATTTCTGCAAAACACCTGAGCAGTAGCGTACATACAGGGGTCGCAGGGGTCGCAGTTGCGACCGGGCCCGGCACTCCAGGGGGCCCGGCCGCCTGTGGACCCCTGGCCCCTGCAGTAGTGCGTGTGCGACTCAGGTGGGCCCGCGGCAGCGGCGGCGGCAGCCGCAGGTGACAGGGAGATGAACGCTTCCATTGTGGAAGCGTTCATCTCCATAGGGTATCTGTATCGCCTTCCTCAGGACAGTGATACAGATTGCTGTGCTTCGGCCAGGCAGGGGAGGGAGGCGTCTCCCTTCCCTGTTCCTCTGATAGGCTGCGGGCCTTGAGCCGGCAGCCTATCAGAGCGTGCAGGCGGCGCGATTATGTCATCGCGCCGCTGCGCAATGATGTCATCGCGCCGCTTGAGCAGTACAGAGCGGGACACAGGCCGGAAGAGGCCTGCATCGCATCGCTGCTAAGGAGATAAGTATAAGGGTTTATTTTTATTTTTTTAATACCGGACTTTACTTGGGACATGAGGAGACACTTGATACTGAAAAATGGGGGAAGGGGGGAGGAAGGTTGGAACTTGATACTGGAAAATGGGGGGGGAGGAAGGTTGGCACTACTGGAAAATGGGGGGGAAGGAAGGTTGGCACTTGATACTGGAAAATGGGGGGAAGGAAGGTTGGCACTTGATACTGGAAAAAGATGGGGGGGAAGGTTGGCACTTGATACTGGAAAAAGATGGGGGGGGAAGGTTGGCACTTGATACTCGAAAATGGGGGGGGGGGGAAGGTTGGCACTTGATACTGGAAAATGGGGGGGGGAGGTTGGCACTTGATACTGGAAAATGGGGGGGGGGAGGTTGGCACTTGATACTGGAAAATGGGGGGGGAAGGTTGGCACTTGATACTGGAAAATGAGGAAGGGGAGTTGGCTCTCGATACTGGAAAATGAGGGGGGGGGTTGGCAGTTGATATTGGCACACGGGGCGGTTGGCACTTGATACTGGCACAATATTGGGGGCACTATTGGGGACCACAGGGCACAGTATTGGGGTAGTAGGATGTTTTGTCCAGAAGATGGTAGGATGATCGAAAAGTAGTAAACTAAGATTTTTTTTTTTTGTCAAACTGCAGAGATTAAAAACGGTGTAAAAATGGTGGTTTGGTCTGAAAGGAGAAGACGAGGACAGAGAACATCTACATCGAAGGAGACGTCACTGGATGTAAGAGGTACGGGCGCGATTTATGGGTGGGGCTGTGTGTGTGTGTGTGGTTGACACCGGGGTCCCATTATCTCCTATTGCCTGGGGAAATGCCCCTCCCGAGACCGGGGGGGGGCCCATGGATCAGTTTCGCACCGGGGCCCCATGCATTGTGTGTACGCCACTGCACCTGAGGAATCAAAATGGTCACTCTACCCCACATTAGGAATGTAGTTTCCAATATAGGGTCACTTCTCAGGGTTTCACCACATTGGGCCTCAAATGCGCAAGTGCTCTTGTATTCCTGATCAATGTTGTATGTCCAGGCAAAAGATTAGGGCCACATCTAGGATGTTTATAAAACCAGGAAGGATGACATTAGAAGAAGAGGGCTTAATTTTCACACTGGCATACACTGGGCACAACATACAGTATTGGGCACTGAAATGCCATATATGTGGAAACATTTTTACTTTGTACCATCTGCTGTAATTAATTTAGCAAAACACCAGTTTGGTCAAAATGCTCACCACATCCATTGTTAAATTCTGTGAAGGGTGTGGTTTTTAAAATAGGGTCACTTCTTTTTTTCATTTTTTTTTCAGAGCCTCTGCTATATAAATAAGGCCTAAAATGCATATGGCACTCTTTCCCTTCTGACACCTGCTGTGTGCACATACAACAATTTATGACCACATATGGGTTGTTGTATTCAGGAGAAAATGGGTAACACATTTTGGGGTGCTTTTCTCCTGTTACCAATTGTAAAAATGAAAAACTTGGGCCTTTCTTGTACAAAAAATATTATTCTCCATTTTCACAGCCAAGGTTTTCTAAATTCTATGAAATGCCTGTTGGGTCAGGTGCTCTCTACAACCCTTTAAAAATTCCTTGGGGGGTGTAGTTTTCAAAATGAGATCACTTATAGGGGTTTCAACTGTAGGAGTATCTCAGTGTCTCTACGAATGTAGCATGGTGCCGGAAAGTTATTACAGTGAAATCTGCGCTCCAAAAGCCATATGGTGCTCCTTCCCTTCTGAGCCCTTCCGTGTGCCCATAAAGCAGTTTATTACCACATATTAGGTGTTGCCATATTCAGGAAAAAATGGGTAACAAATTGTCAAGTGCTTTTTCTCCTGTTACCCCTTGTGAAAATAAAAAATGTGGGTCTAAATCGACATTTAATGTTTTTATTTTTACTGCCAAGTATTTCTAAATTATGTGAAATGCTTGTGGGGCCAAAGTGCTGACTACATCACATTTTTATGGGAGGGTATAGTTTACAAAATGAGATCACTTTTTGGGGGTTTCTACTGCAGGAGTGCATCAGGGGTACTTCAAATGGGACATGGTGCCTGACAATTATTCCAGTGAAATCTGCCCTCCAAAAGTCATATGGAGCTCTTTCTATTCTGAGCCTTGCTGTGTGCCCATACATGACCACATGTGGGGTATTGCCGTATTTAGGAGAAAATGGGCAACAAATTGTGATGTGCTTTTTTTTTCCTGTTACCCCTTGTAAAAATAAAAATGTGAAGCTAAATAAACATTTGACTTGAAAAAATGTAATTTTTCATTTTGACAGACAAGCATGTAGCTATATTGGAAGAAGGGGAAGCGGCTGCTATGGGGCCAAAATTCATAAGGGTCCCATCCAGGAGGAGAACTAAAAGATTTTATTGTACGGGCACCCTCAACAGTATTATACAATGACATTATATAGAGTGACAGCAGTGGCGTCACTACCGGGGAAGCGGCTGCTTTGGGGCCTGGGTTGACAAGGGGCCGGGCGCCCGGCAGCTTGTCAGGTTTCATCATGATTATTTAATATGTTTTTCAGGGCCCCTTCACATACACTGGTGCAGCGGCGCCGGCGACCTTGGGGGCCCGGCCTGTCCCTTCCATCCCATCCCCCTGGTGCATCTTACTGCCAGCCAGCCAGAATCAAGCCGGTACAAGCCAGCGCTGTTCTAATTAGGCCTGCCCACTAAGTTCCGATCCTGCATGAGGTAACATGAAGCTGAGCATGCACGCTTACGTCAAAGTTATCAGCGTGCGCTAGCCGGGCCCGGAACATAGGAGCACCGCACGGCAGTCGGGACCGGGACAGGATCTCACGGGTTGTGAACAACTGCGGCAGTGCCAGTGACAGTCTGACAGACTCACACACAGCACTAGTCTGCCACATGCCACTGCCCAGTAGCTCTATGCCCACTGCCACTAGTCTCAGACTCACTCACCCCATCGCCCTGCCTCACGGCTCTCTCTCTCTTTGCCAGCCAAGCCAGTCACTCAGTGGAGTCAGCGACCTCATCCTTAATCTTCAGCCACCTCAAACCACCAGGTACTAGTTACCATCTGGAGACTGGCCTTGGTAACTTATGAGCTGGCCTTGTATAAGTTATACATCTTAATAAACAGCTCATACCAGCTGTACATATATAATCATATATGGAGATACCCAGGTTATATGGCCCATATCACTATATACATATAACTTACCAGCTGCACATAAATAATTATATACATAATACAGGAGATACCCAGGTTATATCATCAGCATGGTCCATATCGCTATATACAAGAAGATATTATACCGTATAACATCTTCTTGTACATAGTGATATAGACCATGCTGGTATAACCTGGGTATCTCCTGTATATAATTATATATGTGCAGCCGGGGGGCATACAAAAATTTGCTGTGGGGCCCAGTCACTTCTAGCTACGCCCCTGAGTGACAGAATATACAGTTAAATGACAAACAGTATATACATATAAGAAATTGACAAAGTGGCTGCCTGGCCTTGTCTTAGAGAGCAATCTTGACTAGCCACAGGAGTGGGGGTTGCATGGGAGGAGGGAGTTGCAAGGGGGACGATTCAAAAAGTTGCTGTGGGGCCCAGCCATTTCTAGTTATGCTACTGCAGCCAAGTCTTTGTAAATTCTTTGAAACGCCTGCGGGATTAAAGCATTTATTACACCCTCATAAAATTACTTGAGGGATGTAGTTTCCAAAATGGGGTCAAATTTTTAGGGTTTCCACTATATGGGTACCTCAGTATGTCTTCAAATGCGACATGGCGCTCGAAAATCACTCCAGTAATATCAGCCCTCCATAAACCATATGGCATGTCTTCCCTTCTCCTCTTCTGCCCTTCCGTGTGCCCGTACAACAATTTATGACCACATATGGGGTGTTTCTATAATCTGCAAAATCAGGGTAATAAAAATTGAGGTTTGTTTGGCTGTTGACCCTTTCTGCATTACAGGAAAAATTTATTAAAATGAAAAATCTGCAAAAAAAATTAGAAATTTTGAAATTCTAAATCTTATTTGTAAGCATCACCACTTTGACTTTTATGTACAGTCTTGAGGACAGAAAATGTTGATTTTGACAAGACCTCTCATATAGGCCTTTTCAGCTAGGCACTTCCTTCATCTTATATAGGTGATTTTCTTATGTTGTTAGATGTCATTGTGTGTTTTAATTGAATTAGTGGGATGAAAGCAATACTCCACAATGTTCTTTTCCATTTAGCTTTAACTGTGAATCACTAGTTGCTTAATCTTTTTTTTTGGGGCATAGATCACTTTTCAAGTTTCTTAATCCCTTCAGGACACAACATTTTTTCACCGTAAGGACCCAGTTGTTTTTTGGAAATCTGGCATGTGTCACTTTATTTCGTAATAACTTTGGAGCACTTTTACTCATCCAAGCCATTCTGAGATTGTTCAGAATAGGTCATCAGGATCTGATCGGTGGGGGTCCTAGACCCAGCCTATATGCTGTTTCTAGAACGAACCGGCTCTCCTGCTTACCAAGCACAGCTCCTACGCCATGTGACACATGAACGTGTCATCACTCGGCCTAGGAAAAGCAGAGAGAAGGCCGTGGTTCTCACAGGAGGCTGTTGCCTTCTCAAACGGATACTGACCAGATACTGATGACTAGTGTTGAGCGAATCAAAGCATCTGAAGCCGAATTTGATAAAAAATTTAGGAAAAATTCAAAGCCAAATTTCCTTGCACTATGTGGCAACAAATCATTCTTCCTAAAATGGCGGCTAGAGTTGTCTTAGAAAGAACTCACCTCATCCACTTGCTCATGCATAAGCAGTCCGCTCCTCTCTTCAGTGGAAAAGACCTGCCTAAGGACCTGCGCTGTGAGTGACGACGTCACTGATGACGTCACAACCTGATCACGCTGGGATCGTGCAGTGACGTCCTCACGCTTAGCGCAGGTCCTTTGGCAGGTTTTTCCACTGAGAGAGGAGCGGACTGCGTGAGCAAGTGGATGAGGTGAGTGAATTTTTTTTTTAAACCCAAAAGGCCATATTGAACTAGCGTATTATCTTTTTTAACATGGCTAGGTGCACTTCTGTCTAAGTGGCCATTACAAACGGTCCCATTGATTGATAGGCTGAATAGGGTTAAACCACAGCGATTCATGATGAATTAATTCTTAAGAAATCCAATTTCTTGTCATAATTCAATAGTATTCAAAATGAAGTATACCATGATGGGTGCATTGACTTTAATGAGACAAACAAAGTCCAAAAGTTAATTTCCATTTTGCTCTATGGACAGAATAGTGTGGTATATTTTTCTGTATGGGGAAAAAAGATGGAAATGAACAGCAAGTAGGTCAAAAAGCATCCAAAGATAAGCCTTTGGACTGCCTTTGCCTTACTCAAGTGAATGCACCCATCATGGTATATATCTGAACACCATTTCCAGGCATTCAAATGCATATGATGGAAAGCCCAATGAGAGACGGTCAGTCCACAGTCTAGTGTAAGTATTCCCACCAGTATAGTACATGTACATGTAAAGTATGAGTTACTGTAAACCTTCGATAGAAAGCCTAGTGTGAACCCAACCTTACTCTACAGAAATTAGGCACATATCCACAGTCTAAATCACTCAATTTAAAATACACAATAAATATGTCTCATGTCCATTTTATTGACCTGATTTGAACAAAGTTATGGAATATTTTCCTCACTTAATGTCCCCCAATAAGTGAATTGGTGGCCCTTGTCCAAAGTTTTTTCTGGGGCCCGCAGGACTCTAGTTATACCACTTGGCCTTACTTTGTTTTGGTCATTAAACGTGTCGACCACTCTATGCTAACAGCACCATAATCATCGAAACATAGAAGAATGATAGCAAAAAAGACTGCATTATCCATCTAATCTGCTCCTATATTATTTGCTTTTTACTTTTCTTTTAGGATAGATATATGTTGATCCCAGGCAGGTTTACATTCACTAACTGTAGATTTTTCAACCACATCCGCTAGAAATTTTTTCTAAGCATTTACTACTATTTCAAATAAAGAATATTATGTATTAGTATACATTGCAACTGGTCTGACATTTCAGATTGTGCCCCATTGTTCTCAAATTTAGTTTCCTATTTCCCCCATTGAAACTTATTTAACTTTTTAACATAACCTATTTTTGGCCCCTCTATGGAACCTTTCCTATGTCTTTTTGTGGGGGAGGGGGGTCTACAGAACTGCACACAGTACGCTTGTTCGCGTTCGCCACGACGGGCGAACATATGCGATGTTCGGTCCGCCCCCTATACGTCATCATTGAGCAAACTTTGACCCTGTACCTCACAGTCAGCAGACACATTCCAGCCAATCAGCATACCCTCCCTCCCAGACCCTCCCACCTCCTATCAAAAAGCAAGGACAGCATCCATCTTAGATTCATTCTGAAGCTGGAGTGTTAGTGAGAGCAGGGAGAGTGCTGCTGCTGCTGAATTAATAGGGAAATCGTTAGCTAGGCCAGTGTTCTGTGTACACTCCAGTCCTCAAAGACTCATCTGATCTGCTGTAAGGGCTAGTACATCAGTCTGCTTTTTTTTTCTTTTTATATATATATATATATATATATATATTGCAGTTGGCTGCCAGTGTGTGGCAGGCCCACAGAGTGTACTGTGCCCACTGCCAGTGCCCACCACTCATATCTGGTGGCACAGTAGCTTGCAGATAAAAAAAGTAATACAATTTTTTCTCTGTAATATAATTGCAGTTGCCTGCCAGTGTGTGTCAGGCCCACAGAGTGTACTGTGCCCACTGCCAGTGCCCACCACTCATATCTGGTGGCACAGTAGCTTGCAGATAAAAAAAGTAATACAATTTTTTCTCTGTAATATAATTGCAGTTGCCTGCCAGTGTGTGTCAGGCCCACAGAGTGTACTGTGCCCAGTGCCACTGCCCACCACTCATATCTGGTGGCACAGTAGCTTGCAGATAAAAAAGTAATACAATTTTTTCTCTGTGCCCACTGCCCACCACTCATATCGGGTGGCACAGTACCTTGCACGCATAGTACCACTAATGTAAAAAAAAATGACAGGCAGAGGCAGGCCACCCTGCAGGGGCCATCGTGGTCATGGTGCTGTGATTTCCTTTGGCCCTAGAATAATGCCCAGTGTTAAGAGGCCACGTACCCTGAACTCGAAAAGTTCTGAGGACATAGTTGACTGGCTAACACAGGACACCCAATCTTCTACAGCTTCCGCTTGGAACCTTGACGCACCATCCTCCTCCAGCTCAGCTTCGGGCACCTCTCAAGTTACCACTCGCCCGCCTGCCGCCACCACCAACACTAGCACCACAGCCGCTTCACTTGATCTGTCAGAGGAGTTATTTACACATCAGTTGGAAGAAATTAGTGATGCGCAACCATTATTGCCAGAGGATGTAGATAACAGGGATATGTCTCAGTCAGGCAGCATTACACACATGGACGTACGGTGTGATGATGATGATGTTGTACCCGCTGCTGCTTCCTTTGCTGAGTTGTCAGATACAAGTGAAGCAGTTGATGATGACGATGTGTCCGTGGATGTCACGTGGGTGCCCGCTCGAAGAGAAGAAGAACAGGGGGAAAGTTCAGATGGGGAGACAGAGAGGAGGAGGAGGAGACAAGTTGGAAGCAGGGGGAGGTCTTCTAGCAAGGAGCTAGTGGCACAGTCAGACAGCATGTATCGGCACCCGGGGTCAGCCAGACAGCACGCCAATCAACGCATGCTGTTGCCACCACCAGAATGCCGTCATTGCAAAGCTCAGCAGTGTGGCATTTTTTTTGTGTGTCTGCCTCTGATAACAGCGATGCCATTTGCAACCTGTGCCAAAAGAAACTGAGTCGTGGGAAGTCCAACACCCACCTAGGTACAACTGCTTTGCGAAGGCACATGATCTCACATCACAAACGCCTAAGGGATCAACACATGATGAGTACAAGCAGCACACAAACTCAAAGCCACCATCCTCCTCCTGGTCCAGCATCTTAGCCACGTCAACCACTGCTGTCCTCCTTGCCCCCTCTCAACCACCCGCCACTCCGCCTCTCACCTTCAGCAGTTCCTGCTCATCTGCCCACAGTCAGGTGTCTGTCAAGGAAAATGTTTGAGCGTAAGAAGCCAATGTCACAGAGTCACCCCCTTGCCCGGGGTCTGCCAGCTGGCTTGTCGGAACTCTTAGCCCGCCAGCTTTTACCATACAAGATGGTGGAGTCTGAGGCCTTCAAAAAATTTGTAGCTATTGGGACACCGCAGTGGAAGGTACCCGGCCGAAATTTTCTTTCACAAAAGGCAATCCCCAACCTATACTCTATTGTGGAAAAGGAAGTCATGGCATGTCTGGCACACAGTGTTGGGGCAAGGGTCCATCTGACCACTGATACCTGGTCTGTAAAGCACGGTCAGGGCAGGTATATCACGTGCACTGCGCATTGGGTAAACCTGATGACGGCTGCCAAGCATGGAATGCGTGGCTCTGCAGAGGAGTTGGTGACTCTGCCACGACTTGCAGGCAGGCCTGCTGCCACCTCCTCTACTCCTCCTATTCCATCCTCTTCGCTAACCTCCTTGGCTGAGTCCTCTTCTGCTGCTGTGTCTTGCTCCACATCAACTGCACCCCATCAACTCCCCAGGGGCTATTCCACATCCCGGATACGACAGTGTCATGCCGTCTTGGGGTTGACTTGCCTGAAAGCCGAGTCACACCGGATCAGCACTCCTGTCCGCCCTGAACGCACAGGTGGATCAGTGGCTGACCCTGCACCAACTGGAGATCGGCAAAGTGGTGTGTGACAACGGAAGCAATTTGTTGGCGGCATTGAATTTGGGCAAGTTGACACATGTGCCGTGCATGGCACATGTGTTGAATCTGATCGTACAATGCTTTGTGCATAAGTATACGTAAAAGATAAAAGAAAAAATTGGAGTGGATTTGTGGAGAGGGGGATTGGGACAGGGAAAGGAGAATAGGAGGGGTGAAGCGCCAGAGGAGAACTCGAAACTAGCGTCAAATTACCAGCTTGTGATAGGCTGGCCACAGTGCGAGGCAGCTGCCCACTTAAAAAGAAACAAAGCGCAGGAACATTGACAGTGTGCCATACGCAAGAGAACACATAACAGTATAGTGGGGCACCAGTTACACGTGACCGGTATTACAAGGGTTGCAGTATAGAAATATATGTATATATAACAGTATACAGATTATCTACAACAGCTCGAATGGCAGGTCTAATGGTGCTGTGTTAGAGCTATATAGAAAACATGCCATAACCATGATGGAATAATATTATTAAAATGAGAAATAAGTTAAGTCAAGGGACTTACTTCACCAGGGAGGAGGATGAACAGGATAAACTCAAGACATCTGTCCTCCTTACCTCCCTCGCCGAGGTCGCCTGTAAGATGGATACACACCCCGTCCTCGTGATGAAAGGAAACTTGAGGGCTTCAAACCAAGGATGCTTGTTTATTCCAATAAAAAGCTCGATGCGTTTCGGGGATTACAACTAAGTCCCCTCTATCAAGAGCATAAGTATAAATATAAGCATAACATAACACTGAAAAAACTCACGGTTAAATAGGGAGAATGCATATCATTCGTTTGGTTGGTTCCATGTGGCATCTCATTGTGGGCAGTAACTTCCTGGTCACATGACCTCCAGGGCCGGAACAGGAAGTATGTTGGTGGGGGACTGTAACTAAATGTTATTATGTGGCAGGGATTCCCTAGCTATATTCTTTAATCTTTAGTCACATAATGTTTTGCCCTAGGGAAATATATCAGCCCGAGGTCTACACCCTCTGACTATAGTCCTAGGCCCCCGATTTCGCTGTGCGTTCCACTGTGGAACGCACCCATAACTTGCCTGCTGGGTAATATACTTTACATTGATGCGCTCCAGCCATAAGTACCCAGGCTTACAGGACATCCTCAAGCAGGCCAGGAAGGTGTGTGGCCATTTTAGGCGTTCCTACACGGCCATGGCACACTTTTCCGATATTCAGCGGCGAAACAACATGCCAGTGAGGCGCTTCATTTACCACAGCCCGACACGTTGGAATTCAACACTCCTAATGTTCGACCGCCTGCTCCAACAAGAAAAAGCCATCAACGAGTATTTGTATGACCGGGGTGCTAGGACAGCCTCTGCGGAGCTGGGTATTTTTTTGCCACGTTACTGGACACTCATGAGCAATGCCTGTAGGCTCATGCGTCCTTTTGAGGAGGTGACAAACCTGGTCAGTCAAACCCAAGGCAACATCATCGACCTCATCGCATATGCGTTTTTTCTGGAGCGTGCCCTGCGAAGAGTGCTGGATCAGGCCGTAGATGAGCATGAAGAGGAAGAGTTGTGGTCACAAGCAGCCTTGTCGTCGTCAATTGCTGGACCTGTGGCAACGCAGAGAGAGGAGTCTGAAGAAGAGGAGTCAGAGGAGGAAGGTGGCTTTGAGGAGTTGGAAGACCAACCACAGCAGGCGTCCCAGGGGGCTTGTTGTCACCTTTCGGGGACCCTTGGTGTTGTACGTGGCTGGGTGGAGGAAGAGACCTTCAATGACGTCAGTGAGGACAAGGAACGGGACATGGCTAGCTTGGTATCCAACCTTGTGCAAATGGGAAGTTTGCGGTTGTGCAAATGGACTGTTTGCAGGTGGTTTGCGGTGCGTTAAACGGGGAGTTTGGTCTGTCAGAGTTTGGTCTGTCACTGTGAAGCGGGCGTAACCCTTACACTACCTGATCGATCATACCTGATGTTTTAAAGCACGTTATTCCAAACAATTTAGGAATGTTAGGTGATTTATGCCCTTTATGGATTAAAACCCGACTCTGCGTCAACTACGTAATTTTCCATGTGAGCTTTTGCCATGGATCCCCCTCCGGCATGACACAGTCCAGGTGTTAGTCCCCTTGAAACAACTTTTCCATCACTATTGTGGCCAGAAAGAGTCCCTGTGGGTTTTAAAATTCGCCTGCCTATTGAAGTCTATGGAGGTTTGCTCGGTTCGCCCGTTCGCGAACATTTGCGGAAATTCGCGTTCACGAACGGAAAATGTTATGTTCGCGACATCTCTACGTTCAGATGTGTTCTCACAATCTCCCTTACTGGTTGGATCACAATCTCCCTTACTGGTTGTACCTCTAGCTTTACAGCCAAGCATCCTATTCACTTTCCCTACTGCAAGGCCACAATGATAGCTAATTTTGAACCTGTCAAAAATCTGAATTCCAAGTCCTGGATAACACAGGACTGTCAATACAATACTAAGAGAATTTCTTCCCCAAGTGTGCCATTTATTCGTTCCTGCGTAAAGTTTCAATTTCAATGTTACAGACCCCTCCAGGAATGCCAACCCTATTGCGCAGCAAACAAGTCTTCTCCTACTGTATGTCACTTAGAAATCACTAGCCTCGCCTAGTCCAGATGGTCCAGACATCACCACCTTATTATCCAGAATCCCACAATGTCTATATTCTAAATCATCATTCTTCTCCTCTCGCTTTCTAAAACTTAACATGGATAAAACAGAATTCATCATCTTTCCCCCATGGAGTGACTTCGGATTCTGCCCTCTCCTTCCGACCGCACATCCAAGCCCTTTCCACCACCTGCCGCCTCCAACTCAAAAACATCTCCCGTATCCGTGCTTTCCTTAACTTTGAATCTGCGAAAATGCTTGTACATGCCCTCATAATCTCCCGCCAAGACTACTGCAACATTCTCATCTGTGGCCTTCCATCTAGCACTCTCGCACCCCTCCAATCTATCCTCAACTCTGATGCCCGACTAATCCACCTTTCACCCTGTTACTCCTCTGCCTCTCCCCTCTGCCAATCCCTATTTTGCCCAGTGAATTCAGTTCAAAATAATAACAAATACATACAAGGCCGTCCACAACCTGTCCCCTCCCTACATCTAAGCCACTTTCCCGATACATCACCACACGCAATCTCCGATCCTCACAAGACCTCCTTCTCTCGTCTCCTCTTATCCAACAATCGCCTCCAAGATTTCTCCCGTGCATCCCCCGACACTCTGGAACTCGCTACCCCAACCTAGAAACCTAAAAACCCACCTCTTCAGACAAGCCTACAACCAGTGACCCTGCTGCCTCTATACCGCCATGACTAGCTTCACCCTCACCTACTGTGTCTGTCTCCCATACCATGTAGATTGTAAGCCCTCACGGGCAGGGCCCTCTCTCTCTCCTTCTGTACGAGTTTGTAACTTGTCTTCTTTATGCTTAGTGCAATTGTATGTATTATGTATGTGTACCCCTTTTCATATGTACAGCACTATGGAACGAATGGCGCTTCAATAATAAATAATAATAATAAAATAAATTATAATAATATCAGCGGTGTTGGGGAATGCCATACTGCCTTTGCAGCTCAAGGAGGGTGTGCTTTGCAGTGTAAGAGTGGTTGAAGTGCATGCACAGTTTCCTAGCCATTTTCAGGATGTCTTGCAGATGGGTGGAAGACTTCAGCGCCGCCAACATGTTCTTCCCGTTGTTGGTGACCATGGTTCCGATTTTGAGTTGGCAAAGAGAAAGCCAGGATTCGATTTCTTGATGGAGGATGCGGAGCAGTTCCTCCCCTGTGTGACTCCGTTAACCCACCATGCCCTGCACATGTGGTATGCTGGAGGAGCACTCTGAATTGTCCCTGCAGTGAAGGCTGAGGACATGGTGGAGGATGAGGAGGCAGAGGCGGACATTGTTGTAGGACCAACAGCGTGAGAACTTGGAGGCAGCAGCAGTGTCACCTGGCCAAGTTGCTGGTGTGGCTGGGCAGGAACCACATTTAATTTACCCAGTGGGCAGTAAAGACATATATTGCCCTTGACTACAGCTCCACATGTCGGCGCTGCTGTGAGCTTTAGCAGACACCGACAGGCTCATGGACTATCCCACTTTCTGTTCAACCCACGTGTGCAGCGCTGGTACTGCCTTTTTTTGCAAAGAAAAGATGGCTTGGGACTCTCCACCTCGGATTGGCACAGCCCATCAGTTCTCTAAAAGGTGCAGAGTCCACCACTTGGAAAGAGAGGGACTGCAGTACCAGCAACTTGGCCAGGAGCACGTTCAGATTCTGCGCCATTGGATGAGTGCACGCGTATTGCTGTCTTTTTGCAATTGCTTCGGTGATCAATTGCTGATGAAATGACTGACGGGGAGTAGGAGGAGGAGGAGCAGGAACATCAGGACCAGTAGATAATGGGAAGGAAAGACAGCTCCCTTCGGCTGAGGTGGTGGAGCCTTGACTGCAGGAAAAGTCGTGCGGGCCACTGGGTGATGCAGCAGTTGCTGTGGCAGGCTGCACCACTATATTGGAGTCACAGTTCTCCCAGGCCACTCTTTGGAGATGCTTCATGTGTTGACGCAGGGTCGTGGTGCCAACGTTGGCACCCTGGCCACGCTTCACCTTCTGCCCACAGAATCAGCAATGGCCAGTTGCTGATTCTGTGGGCAGAAGGTGAAGCGTGGCCAGGGTGCCAACGTTGGCACCACTGCCCTGCGTCAACACATGCAGCATCACCAAAGAGTGGCCTGGGAGAACTGTGACTCCAATTCACCTCCTTGGCGGCTTGATAAAAAACTGCCTTACCGCCGAGTATGGCATTTCCCCCCCCAACACTCTGTGCTGACTGCCTGCTCTTGCTGCCTCCGTGAACCCCTGCACAGCTACTTTCCAGGTAGGTAGGCTCCTGTGAAGTGCGCAGTCTACCCCGGGCATGTTTGATTCCCAACCTCGCACTGCTGCCACACTAATTACTCATGGCCACGCTACCACCGTCTTGGCTCAGCCGCTGCCTCACGCGCAAGCTGCCACCCTCTTCTCCTAAAGATGATGAAGCCGTTTCTTCACCCGGCTCCCAATTGCGATCGGCTACATCATCATCCACTATTTTCTGCACGTCACTAATGTTCCCCTTATTGGTCTCAGGGCCAGGAGCCTGACTGCTCACAACATCAGTTCCCATGCGACTCTCATCATCACTACTTGCCCGCCTACCAGAGGAAGTGGCGGATCTCTCCTCCAGATCTTGGCTGGGCAGTAGTTGCTGACTGTCCTCTAGAAGCTCGTCCTCGCTGAAAAGTGGAGCCGAACATACGGCATATAATACTTCTCCAGCTGAGGGAACAGAAAATGACAGAGGCATGTTAAGGACAGGTGGGGGCACAGGGCCTGCTCCTGGGCCATGCCAACTAAGCGTCATGTCAGAGGAACCCACGACTCTTGGTTGGGGGTGTCTGATGTCACTTGCGATGTCAACTATTCAAGCACCGCTGGGTTGCTGGTCAAGACACGACCACTAGATGACACTGGGATCTCAGACCTGTTGCTGCGACTCCGGCTGCACCCCCCTTCTTCTGCTGCTACTTCTTCCTGCACCAGAAACATTTTGCCCACTGCCTGTTCCCTTTGAAGGGCCTGTTACTTGTCTGCCTGACATACTGTAAAATAAATAAATTAAATTAAAAGTAAATTAATATACCCCAAAAATGGCTGTATAACAATGTAAGTTCATTGTGGAGTGGCTAATAGACATACTTAGATTTCATATAAATACACCCCAAAACAGACTGTATCCCAAAATAATGTCACCACAGAATGGCTAATATAGACAATTCATCAGTCCCTACGGAAGAAACTCAGCATTCACCGTGCAATTTGTGCAAAACAGGCTGTATCCCAAAAGAATTTCACCACAGTACGGCTAATAGACACACTTAGATATCCTATTAGTACACCCCAAAAAAGGCTGTTTCCCCCAAAAAGTTTCACCTCAGAACGGCTAATAGACGATTTGTCAGTCCCTATGGAAGAAACTCAGCATTTACCGGGCAATTTACGCAAAACAGGCTGTATAACAATGTAAGTTCACCGCAGTACGGCTAATAAGAAGCAGGGCCGGCGTCATAACCCGGCATCCCCGGGCAAGTGCCGGGGCCCAATGCTCCTGGGGGGGGCCCACTGAGCTGCTATGAGCACTTCCATCAATACAGATGGGAGCTCTCACTGCTGTCATTTCACATACGCAGTACCCCTCTGGTGGGCCCTCTGAGCTGCAGAGACTCAGGACACGCCCCCTCTACACAGGACACACGCTGCCTGAGGAGAGAGACCGAGAGAGACCGCACGGCTGGAGCTGGAGCAGAGAAGTGTGAACACAGTCTGTGAGTGAGTCTGCACTGTGACTGTCTCTTCTCTGTGGGACAGAAGGAAAGGGGGGGGGGAATCTTCGATCTGCTGCTTCATTCTATTTAGTGGTTTTACTGTTTCATTAAGCAGTTTGCCTCCATGACACCTGCCCCCCCCCCCCCCCCCCATATCCTGTCCTATCTCATCCTCACTGAGCCCCTGCTGTCTCCTTTCCTCCCTCATGTATCCAGAGCTCCTGTTCCACCCTCCGATCTCCTATTGCTGCCCTGCACAGACCTCCAGCCACTACTTCTTGTATGAATCCCCCTCAGAGCCCCTTCCACCTACTTGCTGTGTCCACCCCTCCTGTCCATCCAGGGCCCCTGTCTCACTCCTCTGCCTCTCATTATGGTGGCATCTGAACCGCATTCACCATAAGGACCTTCTAATGTCACAGGGTCATGTGACTGTGCCCCCCACCCTGTACTGTGCCCCCCACCCCGTACTGTGCCCCCTTATACCCTGCATTGTGCCCTCCTATCACACCCTGTGCAGTGCCCATAGTCATTCCCTGTACTGTGCCCTCTTATACCCTTTTATCCGGTCACTGTATGGCGGTGTTATCCGGTCACTGTATGGCGGTGTTATCACTATATGGCGGTGGTATCCAATAACTGCATGGCCATAACTGTATCCCTTCCCTGCCCACACCACTTTTTTTAGACCTGCCATGAGCGGGAAAAGATACAGATTGCGGTGCTAAGGACCTTTGCGCCACATCTGTGTCAGAAATACACCTAATATAGACGTATTTCTATATAATAAATGACCCCCTAATTGTATTATTATTCGGGGGTAGGGCTAATATCTTTATATTATATAGATTCTAGTGTATCGTGCCCTGCATTTCCCAGTAGAAAATGATCCTTGGGAAGCACTGTTCTCACCCCTGACCACCAGGACCAGGTAGCGCTCTGTCAGTACATGGCGGCCTCCCCTCTCCGCCACGCTCCACTGTGTACTGGTGCGTAGGCTACTTTCACACTTGCGTTTTTCTTTTCCGGCATAGAGTTCCGTCACAGGGGCTCTATACCGGAAAAGAACTGATCAGGTATGTCCCCATGCATTCTGAATGGAGAGTAATTCGTTCAGTTTGCATCAGGATGTCTTCAGTTCAGTCGTTTTGACTGATCAGGCAAAAGAGAAAACCGTAGCATGCTACGGTTTTATCTCCGGCTAAAAAAACTGAAGACTTGCCTGAATGCCGGATCCAGCATTTTTTTCCCATAGGAATGTATTAGTGCCGGATCCGGCATTCAGAATACCGGAATGCCGGATCCATCCTTCCGGTATGCGCATGCGCAGACTGAAAAAAAGGTGAAAAAATAAATGCCGGATCCGTTTTTGCCGGATGACACCGGAAAGACGGATCCGGCATTTCAATGCATTTTTTCGACTGATCAGGCATTTTTAAGACTGATCAGGATCCTGATCAGTCTTACTAATGCCATCAGTTAGCATACATTTTGCCTGATCCGGCAGGCAGTTCCGGCGAAAATTTAAAAAGTTGTCATTTACAGAGATATTTCTCACACACAGTATGGGTATATGTAAAAATACACCCCAAAACACATTGCCATACTTCTTCTGAGTACGGTGATACCACATGTGTGACACTTTTTTGCAGCCTAGGTGCGCAAAGGGGCCCAAATTCCAATGAGTACTTTTAGGATTTAACAGGGCATTTTTACGCATTTGGATTCCAAACTACTTCTCACGCTTTAGGGCCCCTAAAATGCCAGGGCAGTATAAATACCCCACAAGTGACCCCATTTTAGAAAGAAGACACCCCAAGGTATTCCGTGAGGGGTATGGTGAGTTCATGTAAAATTTTATTTTTTGTCACAAGTTAGTGGAATATGAGAAAAATTATAATAAATCAATTTCCGCTAACTTGTGCCAAAAAAAAATTATCTTCTATGAACTCGCCATGCCCCTCACGGAATACCTTGGGGTGTCTTCTTTCCAAAATGGGGTCACTTGTGGGGTATTTATACTGCCCTGGCATTTTAGGGGCCCTAAAGCCTGAAATTTTGTTTGGAATCCAAATGCGTAAAAATGCCCTATGAAATCCTAAAGGTACTCATTGGAATTTGGGCCCCTTTGCGCTCCTAGGCTGCAAAAAAGTGTCACACATGTGGTATCTCCGTACTCAGAAGAAGTAGGGCAATGTGTTTTGGGGTGTATTTTTACATATACCCATACTGTGTGTGAGAAATATCTCTGTAAATGACAACTTTTTAATTTTTTTTATTCAAAGTTGTCAATTTACAGAGATATTTCTCTCACCCAGCATGGGTATATGTAAAAATACACCCCAAAACACATTGCCCTACTTCTTCTGAGTACGGCGATACCACATGTGTGACACTTTTTTGCAGCCTAGGTGCGTAAAGGGGCTCAAAGTCCAACGAGTACCTTTAGGCTTTACAGGGTTGCTCACAATTTAGCCCCGCCCAAAATGCCAGAACAGTAAACACACCCCACAAATGACCCCATTTCGGAAAGTAGACACCCCAAGGTATTCTCTGAGGGGCATAGTGAGTCCGTGGGAGATTTTTTTTGCCAGAAGTTAGCAGAAATGGAAACTTTATTTATTTTTTTCTCAGAAAGTGTCATTTTCCGCTAACTTGTGAAAAAATATTAAATCATACATGAACTCACCATGCCCCTCTGTGAATACTTTGGGGTGTCTTCTTTCTAAAATGGGGTCATTTGGGGGGTATTTATACTATCCTGGCATTCTAGCACCTCAAGAAACATGACAGGTGCTCAGAAAGTCAGAGCTGCTTCAAAATGCGGAAATTCACATTTTTGTACCATAGTTTGTAAACGCTATAACTTTTGCGCAAACCAATAAATATACACTTATTGGATTTTTAATCAAAGACATGTAGCACAATAAATTCTGACACAAACTTGTATAGAAATATAATTATATTTGAACAATTTTACCAGAAAAAGTTAAAAATACACTTTTTTGAGAAAATTGTGGTCTATTTTGATTAATATCAGAAAAACTAAAAATGTCAGCAGCAATCAAATACCACCAAAAAAAAGCTGTATTTGTGAGAAGAAAAGGAGGTAAAATTCATTTGGGTGCCAAGTTGCATGACCGAGCAATAAACCGTTAAAGTTGTGAAGTGACGATTTGTAAAAAAGGGCCTGGTCACTAGGGGGGTATAAACCTGTGGTCCTTAAGTGGTTAATGCATGACATTGTGGGTGATCCCTCATTCCCAGAGTTTTTAGCTCCATGTTCTAACATGTGCAGCAGCCATTTTAGGAAAAAATTTGTTACCACAAAGCGTGAGGAATTTCAACTTCGGAGCAGATCGAATTTTTCCTGAAATTCGGATCGATTCCACTTTGTCAACTTTGATTCGCTCATCTCTAAACAGCTCTTTATGTGGTCACTGTATCCAAGGCTTTACTGAAAATGCTGAGCAAATATAGATATTCAAATGGTCAGCCTTATCCCCATCATTATAGTAGTCTTCCACATTTCTAATTTGTGCAATTACACAAATCAGTTTACAAATAAGCTGTAATACGAGCATCTGCATGGCTGTACTCTGCTGTGTTGTTCCGGCTTCTTGTGTTGACAGCTGGTTCCCATGTATAGACAATGATTTTGCCCCAACATGGCTGCTGATGAAGGGGCACATGACTAGACTAGTGTTGAGCAAATTGAGCGGTAAAATTTGATTAGTCACTAATCCGAATTTTCTTTTGTTCCATGGTAACTAATCAGACTTTCCCAAAATGGCTGCTGCACTTATTACAAAGTGAAAAAAAAAGAAGCTCAGAAATGAGGGATCACCTATAATACCGTGCAGCCAGCCATTCAGAAGATAACTATCCCTTGTGATGTCACAGCCCTATAAAAAGCCTCATCCTGCCCAGTCTCCTCCTTTTTACTGTGTACTTAGTGCAGGGAGAGACATGACCGGCACTAGGGACAGTGATTAGGAAATACTTTATTTACAAAATATTAGTTTTGAACTGTTCAGGGACAGCACAGAGATAGTGTAGGGTTATAATAGGGAGACTTTATCCACACTATAGGGAGAGTGCAGGGGCCAATAGAACAGTGTAACACTTGGCTAATAATTGGGGTTAAAAAGCGGTCTAATACTACTGCTATTGGGGTGTCCACATTGCTTTTTAAATAGGAAATTCCATTAATCCTTGATTCTGTAATTGGGGTGAAATTGTGGTCTGATACTACTGATTTTGGGGTGTTTACATTTTTTTATACATAAGTAATTCCATTAATCCTTTATTCTGTAATTGGGGGTGAAATTGCGGTCTGATACTACTGATTTTTGGGTGTCCATGTTGTTTTTCACATAAGTAATTCCATTAATTCTTGATTCTGCAGTCTGATACTACTGATTGTGGGGTGTTCACATTGTTTTTCACATAAGTAATTCCATTTATCCTTGATTCTGTAATTGGGATGAAATAGCGCCCTGGCACTACTGCTATTTAACACTTACAGTTACTGTTACAGTACAGTATGTCCAACATACAGATGCCAGGGCTTTCCAAGGAAACAGGCAGTGGCAAAAATGTTTCTGGAGCTGGCAGAAGTAGCAGAAGCACAAGAAGCTCCAGTGTCATCTAGTGGTCTTGTTCAAACAACCCAGCTGTCCTTGAATGGTTGACTCTGTCTTTGACATAACTGATATCAGACACCCCCAGCCACGATTTGGTAGGTTCCTCTGACACCACACTTAGTTCCTACCTGTCCTGAACCTGCCTCTTTCATTTTATGTTCCTTCTGCTCTGGAAGTATTATATGCTGTTGGCTCTGGTCCGCTTTTCAGAGAGGATGAACTTATTGAGACAGTCAGCAGCTACTGCCCAGCCAAGATTTGTAGGATAGATCCCCTGCTTCCTCCTGTAGGCAGGGAAGTAGCAATGATAAGAGTAGTGTTACATAGTTACATAGTTAATACTGTTGAAAAAATACATAAGTCCATCAAGTTCAACCAAGGGATAGGTGGGGACGCGAATCCCAGAGCAGGTGTGGGAGCAGGTGTTGCGAGTGGTCAGGCATGCGGCCATGAGACTGGTGAGGGTGACGTCAGTGACGTGCAGACAGTAGTGGATGATCATATAGCCGACGTCACTTGGGAGCCGAGTGAAGAGGGGGTTTCATCATCATTAGGGGATGAGGGTGGCACATAGCGCTGGAGACAGCGGTTGAGTCAGAAGAGTGCAAGCATAGCTGTAAGTCAGCAGAGTGGCAGCAGTGTGAGATCTGGAGCCAAACGTGCCCAGGGTAGACCGTCTGCTACTCAGGAACCTACCTGTCTGGAAACAACTAGTGGTGCACGGGATCATAGAGTCAGGGGCAGGCAGTCAGCACACAGAAGTCTGGGTAAAATTCCCTACTCGCCGATGTGGGAATTTTTCATCAAGTCGCCGGAGGACATTAGCGTGGCTGTGTGTAGAATCTGTGGGCAGAAGGTGAAGTGTGGCCAGGATGCCAATGTTGGCACCACGGCCCTGTGTGAACACATGCAGTGTCACCATAAAGTGGCTTAGGAAAACCGTGGAGCTAATGCTGTGGTACAGCCTAAAGGCTTCTCCTAGTGGCCCACAAACACTTTTCCAGCAGTCAAGGCTCCATCACCTCAGCAGAAGGGAGATGTGTTTCCTTCCCATCATCTACTGGTCCTAATGTTCCTCCTCCTCCTACTCCTTGTTACTCATTTTGCCAGCAATCGATCACTGAGGCCATTGCAAAAATACAACAGTATGTGTGCACTCATCCAATGGCACAGAGGCTAAACGTGCTTCTGGCCTACTACAGTCCCTCTCTTTCCATGTGTTTAAATCTGCACCTTTCAGAGAACTAATTACTTGAGATGAGCCAAGGTGGAGAGTCCCAAGTCATCATTACTTCTCTAAAAAGACTGTACCAGCCCTGCATATGTATGTTAAGCAGAAGGTAGGTCAGTCCTCCTCCAGAGCCTTTCGGTGTTTGTAAAGTTCAAGGCAGCGCTGATGTGTGGAGCTTTAACTATGGTCAAGGACAATATATGTCTGTTACTGCTCTGCATCTGTAGTAAAGTGAGGAACCGCACTCAGTTTAAAAGGTGTCACCGGTGCCAATCAAGGGCTCTTAGGCCATTATCCAAGTAATGAAATATTGAGGCACTCAGGTTGAAAATTTTGCAATTCAAGTATGGTTTTATTTCATATTTTCTGCATCATCCATTTGCCCGTGGTATATATAAATAAATGACAGAATATTTCCGACCAGACGTTTCGGTCACGATGGACCTTCATCAGCGGTCATATTATCTGTAGAGTGGGTAGTGGTATTTCTGAGGCGCCCCAGAAATACTACTACCCACCCTACAGATAATATGACCGCTGCTGATGAAGGTCCATCGTGACCGAAACATCTGGTCGGAAATATTCTGTCATTTACTTGAATTGCAAAATTTTCAACCTAAGTGCCTCAATATTTCAATACTGCTCTGCAGGCACAATTCGGAGTGCTCCTCCAGCATAACACCTATGCAGAGCACGGCAGTGTCACGCTGTTCTGCACCTGGTTTGCCTGGGTGAACGGAGTCACACCAGGGAGAAACTGCTCCACGTCCTTCAGGAGGAACTCGAATCCTGGCTATCTCCTCGCCTATGCTCACCGATAATGGGAAGAACATTGTGTCGGCGCTGCATCAAGGAGGGCTGACACATACGCCCTGCATGATGCACGTCTTTAATCTGCTTGTAAACCGGTTCCTGAAGTCTTGCACCCAACTGCAAGACATCTTGAAAATGGCCAGGAAACTGTGCATGCACTTCAGCCACTCATATATTGCAAAAAATGTCCTCTTTGAGTTGCAAAGGCAGAATAGCATTCCCCAACATTGCCTCATATGCAACGTTTCCACCCATTGGAACTCCACCCTCCACATGTTGGACTGACTATATGAGCAGAGAAAAGCCATGAACGATTTCTTGATGATGCAGGTGGACAGGAGTACTCCCCTGTGTAAATTCAACATAAGCCAGTGGAAGCTCATGCATGACACCTGCCGTTTGCTCGGGCCCTTTGAGGAGGCCACTTTATTTGTCAGTCCCCAGGACTACAGGATGAATTCTGTCATTCCACTCCTTGATGTCCTGGGGCAGATGCTGATAAATCTGGCTGTCCAGGGGACAGGAGACGTGGTGCTTACATCTCATGGCCACCTGAGCTCTGTGGGGGCTAAAACTGGCAGAGGAGGACATTCACGCACAAGCAATGTATACAGAAATGGGTGGTTTATCTGCACAAGTGACAGGAGAGGAGCTGGAGGGCAAGGAGCAAGACCAAGCAGATGACCCTGACACACCGTAGCAGTATGCAATGGAGTTGGAGGCAGGGAGTCTCTCCATAGTGACATCTGTATTATCACCATTCGGCAGAGGGATGACTACTGGCTCTCCACCATGTTAGCCCCTAGCTACCTCTCCAAAATGGGGGCCTTCTTTCCACCTGCTGAGAGGAAGGATAAACTCAACTACTATCAGGACATCCTATGTAGTCAGTTTGTCGATGCCTATGTGTGTCATGGCCCATACTCACAAAGGTCTGACCGAGGGCCCTGTGCGTTCCCGCTCCACTACCATTACTGCTGGAGGGAGGTGGAGACCAGGAACAGCACCAGCTCAATCAGTGGTAACTTAAGTCTGGAGTCTCTAATGAGTGCTTTTCTCCACCCGCCTACTGAAGAAACCACCGAGCACCAGCAGGACATGGAGCAGAATCTGAACCAGCAGGTGGTGGTATACATTGACTGCACCCAGCCACCCCAGGTCCAAGATCCTCTGTACTACTGGGCAGACAAACTTTGTAAAGATGAATCAGACATGGATCAACCAGGATTTCCACACGCCAGTGCCGATGCATCAGACTAGAACATTCTGGGTACCACACCAAATCATTGTGAAAAAAAGCCAGTTTCTTCTGGTCACCTGCTTCAGCCACTATTCTGATACTGCGACCCACCTGATGCCACACACCTGCTGCCTCTGCTGCCATATTCTCCTACTGCCACTATCTTGTGCTGCTACTGCCACTGCTGTTTCCCCCCACTCTGTTACTGGGCTACAATGTTGACTCCTTTCACGGTTGCTATTCTCCCCACTCTGTGACTGGAGCACTGTGTCGACTCCTCATGCTGTTGCCATTCTCACCACTCTGTGACGTGGCCACTATTTTGACTCCACTAGCTGTTGCCACCCTCACCACTCTGTCATGGGGCCACTATGTTGACTCCTCATGCTGTTGCCACCCTTACCACTCTGCCTCCCAAAACACTGGGTGAGGCTCATATTGATCTGTTTCTTAAATCAGTAACCAGGGACTTGGGGAATCTAACATCGACACAGGTGAGCGGTATGAAAAACTACACACAGAGGGAAATGGAAATACTACGGGATCTTAGTACCAACAAACAACTCATATTCAAACCATCGGACAAAGGGGGGAACATTGTTGTTATGTCTAGTGAACAATATTGTAACATGTGTATGTCGCTCCTATCTGATGGATCCAGCTATGAGTTGCTCAAACTGGACCCAACTCAGCTGTTTGCGAGGGAACTATCCCAGATCCTACAGGAGGCCCTTGAGGGGAGACTTATTGACCGACGTGAATGTGACTACCTTGAAGTATCTAACCCCCGGGTGGCGACGTTCTATTGTCTCCCCAAGGTTCATAAAGGCACGGTCCCCCTCAAGGGTCGTCCAATTGTATCTGGGATAGGGGGCCTTACAGAACATGTAGGCACCTATATAGACAAGATCCTGCGCCCATTTGTGATGTCTTTACCCTCATACCTCCGCGACACAAATGATCTACTGAAACGGATAGATGGCATTGCATTGGATCCAGGTGTGTGGCTAGCCTCCATTGATGTGGAAGCTCTTTATACCTCTATTCCACACAATAAGGGCTTGGCAGCAATCAAATATTTTCTAGACACCAGATCCATCGATCTCAAGGAACATAACCATTTTGTCATCAGACTCCTAGATTTTGCCTTAAGACATAACTACTTTGTGTTCAATGGTCGGTTCTACCACCAGCTCAGGGGCACGGCGATGGGGAGCCCCTGTGCGCCCACTTACGCCAATTTGCTCCTGGGCTGGTGGGAGGACACCATTGTCTTCACTGAAGGGATGCAGAGATGGACCCGCCATATAATATCTTGGTCGAGGTTCATCGACGATATCCTGTTATTCTGGTCAGGTACTGCGGAGGATTTTGATGGGTTCATGAAAGACCTTAATATCAATCATATTGGTCTATTTTTTACCCATGAACTACAATCCAGAACAATCAATTTCCTCGACCTACAGATTAGTAAGGACATAAACAACACCTTAACAACCACCCTGTTCCGTAAATCCACCTCAACAAATAGTTTATTGAGATGGGATAGTTTTCACCCCAAACCACTCAAAAAGGGTATCCCTAAGGGACAGTTTCTGCGGATCCGCAGGAACTGTTCCGATCAAACCGAGTTTGATAAACAAGCCAGTACCCTATTCCACCGTTTTAAACAGAGGGGGTATTCTGAGGACTGCCTTTATGAAGCTTGGAACCATGCTGGATCTCTTGATAGATCAGCACTAATCCACTCTGTAGGGAGAAAGAAAACATCGGATGAAGTGATCAGAATTATAGGTACATACGACACTGAAGCTAATCAAGTTCGCCAGATCATCGGACGATACTGGTCACTGATTAAAGCTGACCCTGACCTGACTGATCTTCTTCCGGAGCATCCCTCAATCACATTTAGGCGAGGTCGGAGTATAGGGGATCAATTGGTACATAGCCACTTTGAACCTGCCCCCCCCTCATGTACGTGGCTAGTAGATAGGAGAAATGGTACCTATAGGTGTGGTAAATGTAAGGCTTGTTCCTTCATAACAGTAGGCCAATCCTTTACGAACACCGAACAGACCCATACGTATATGACCCGTGGCTTTGCTAATTGCAATACAATGGGCGTGGTTTACATGGCCCAATGTAAATGCAGCCTTAGATACATCGGCAAAACTTGTAGAGCCTTTAAAAAGAGGATCCTGGAGCATATTGGCGATATTCGCCACAAGCGCGATAAGCCTTTATCCAGACATGTGGTTTTAAAACATGGAGGAGACCCGAAAGCTATAAATTTCTCAATGGTGGAAACAGTAAAACATTCCATCAGGGGAGGAGACATTGACACTATCATGAGACAAAAAGAGTCTAAATGGATACATATGCTTAACACCATGTCACCTGCAGGATTGAACGAAAATATCGATTATTCCTGCTTTCTTTAGCCAGCCATATGCTATTTTACATGGGGTTAACATATATATCTTGAGCACTGTAGTATTTCGAAGGGGAGGATATGTGGCCACCCCCATTACAGTGCCGCTTTTGATCTACCCCATGAAGAACATCAATTTATACATATATATATGCTCTATTCACTACGATATAATATAGTATTCACTAATAGCGTTATTTAGCCTGCAGTACTTTTCCTTTTTCCCCCTTCATTGGTGTATATTATGTGCACCGTGCCCCTAGGGGCGTATACCTGTCCCAAATGCGGTCCATGGTCTGCGCATCCATATTGCGCTAGTTGCCCCACCCCCCCACCCCCCTCAGATTGCGCTAGTTGCCCCCCCCCCCCCCCCCGAAACACCCTTTTTTCTTAATCAGGGTCAATATATCTACACTGGGTCCTCTTGATTGCTGCATAACTGTGCTTTCTTGTGAAAAACCCGATTCTGACCCCTGTATTATAAGTATCCTACTGTTTTCTTACATCTTATTGTCACATGATCGGAGGTGGTGGGTGACGTCATCGGGCGGCGCTCCGGCACTAGTAGGCTACAACATTGTGACCATGTGATCGGGCGCGCCCGATGACGTCATCCACGAGGCTCGCACGCCGGCCGGCCTGTATTCCGGGTCCGCCCCCCATCATGGGGACACACCCCGTATGGGCGTTACTGGACGGGGGTGGCACCCTACACAGACTGAGTACTAGAGGACAGGGGGTCTGGTTGAATCTATCCATCATTACGGGCACGCCCATAGGAGGCGTGGGCGGGCCATAGGCCCACGCCTAACCTTAGGTATGAAAGGGGAGGGGCGGGGCGATATCCGGCCCCCGGCTCCATCTCTCAAGGGCGGGCTATTTAAACCAAGCAGGTTTCACTGCTCAGCGACCTCACACATAGGACCAGTGAGGCACCACTAACTGTGAGTTCTTTGGAGAACAGGGGGGCTGTTTCCCCCTACCCACAAAAGGTTAGTCTCTGGCCCTATCTGACTTTTAATCCTGACTATTATTTATGTCTCAAATAGTGCAGATGCGGGCTATGGCTGGAGTGATAATGGACATATGACTATCTCCACAGACAGCTTGGGCCACTCCTGGCCGTATATGGACACGCAAGTAGTATCTTGTTACCTGTTTGCCATGCGATCACATGTGTCATCATGCATGTGTGACTGTTTGTAGTAGGTTGTCACCCTGACTATTCATGTGGGAATTCCTATGTTGGCTCATCGCCGGGATATATATGTGGACATATCACCACACTGGCGAATGATTGTCTTGTGAGCAGACTCCATAGGCCCCCTTATGTGGTCCCTATATTTGATCATCTTAAGCTATTAAGTGAATGAACATAATGCGACCAGTAAATGATCTGGTCTAACGGTGTCATCATAATTGAGGACCTTGCCACCAGTTTGGTTACCTCTCTCTGATGCCAAAATACAGCATTGTACTTTGATATACGTCCCCTGAGGAACCCGACAATCAATCAGGGTGAAACGCGTTGGGACACTGGCATCTGATTGCATACTAGACGTAGTGCTTCTGGTGCCGTACGTGTATATACATCCTAATTTATACACTGATATGTACAAATGTTAACGGCGAATCTTGGTGTGTTGACGTCACACGGTGTATCCGGTGTGTGGGGTCTACACAGTGAGATCGTCCATTGATGATGCATATTCATAGATAGCCACACCTGTGGGTGTCTATGCATTCTTTATGACATATTTATTATTGGCAGCTTTTCCACCCACGCCACTGAGCATCCAGGGGGGTGGCTGTTCTGCTGCTTTCTATATTATTATTTATACTTTGTTTTTGTTTTGTGTACCTAGAGTAGGCCCTGAGTAGGGATCCACTAGGGTCACAGGGCCTTACTAGGGTCACCAGGAGGTTCCAGAATACGGGATCGTCCTTATCAGGGCGGCCATTCCGTTCTTAGGCAGGGCTATTTAGCCCAGGGCCAGGAATAGCGACAGATTAGACTCCATCTCTGTCCCCTCAGTCCATTTTGACCCGTACTTCTGGACGATTACAAGTATCATCTTCCATGTCATCAAGGATATATCTTCTTTTTTGTTCTTTTTCTATGTATGTCTGTGGGAGTTTTGTTATTTTATGTTATAATTAGATTAAAGGCTACGTTTTAAACAGGTCGTTCCCTGTGATTACATTAATTGGATTATATACCACCTGTGGTTATTATTCCCTCTGACGGGATATTGTCTTAGCTGTGATTACACTCTGCGACTGGGCCACTATGTTGACTCCTCTCACTGTTGTCACCATAACCACTCTGTGACTGGGCAACTAGTGTCCCTGTTTGGCCTTTTTGACATCACTGTTTATTTTACCCTTCTTCTGATCTGTCAGAAGAACCAAAAAATGAAAAACATAATAGATCCTGTCTTTGGAGCATCCAGAAGACCTCTATCACATGGTCAGTATATTGTATCAGGATTTGCTCATGATTTGGAAGTCAAAAGCAGGAGTGGGTACAAAACACAGTAAACATGCAAATTTTCAATCACGTGTCATCTCTGTTTTGGAACCACTCCTGTTTTTGTTTTTTTTGGCCTTAGCACTACTGATCAATTATTGACCAAATGCTGACCGTGTAAAGGCGGATGCTCAAATGACAGGATCCATTTTTTAGGGTTGTTCTTGTGACAGCTCAAAAGAAGGGAAAAATAAACAGTGACATCAACAAAAACTTACTGCTGACACCCTCTCCACTCTGTCATGGACCCGCTACTTTTATCACCGTGTAAACGAACAGGCTATCTATCAATCTATGTGGAATCAGCAGACAGTATAAAAGGAGAGCACTATTTCACTCTACAGTAGAATCTTGGACCACTGCACAGATAAGTCCTTATACCTGGTGCTAACACTGACCTGTAAGGCTGAGTTCACACCAGTTATTTGGTCATTTTTTGACCTATAACTGACCAAATAAGTGAAGTATGAAGAGATTCTAAGAGTGACGCCTGTCACCTGCCTGTCATACTGACGCATAATAACTATTTCACTGCCATAGTGGACTAAGGGTACTTTCACACTTGCGTTGTGAGGATCCGTCAGGCAGTACTGTTGCCGGAACTGTCTGCCGGATCCGGAAATCCGTATGCAAATGGATATAATTTGTAGACAGATCCGGATGTGGATTCATCGGACAAATGCATTGAAATTCCGGATCCGTCTCTCCGGTGTCATCCAGAAAAAAATGGATCCGGTATTTGTTTTTTGCATTTTTAAAGGTCTGCGCATGCGCAGACTGGGAGACCGGCGAGTGTTACGGAATTTTGGCCAGAGAAAATACTGCAGCATGCTGCGGTATTTTCCTCGGCAAAATACTGTAAGAGGGACTGAACTGAAGACATTCTGATGCATACTGAACGGAATGCTTTCCATTCAGAATGCATTAGGATAAAACTGAAGTGTTTTTTCCGGTATTGAGCCCCTGTGACGGAACTCAATACCGGAAAAGAATAACGTTAGGGTGAAAGTACCCTTTCTGTAATGCATAGTTATGTACACAGATATACACGCTCCCTGCAGCCGGGAAATAGCTGATTTTTAACGCGCTTCATCACTAATTAATTCGGATTAAATCTGATTTTTGGGGGAAATTCGGTGAAGCATCCGAATCTAATTTTTGAAAACTTCGCTCATCTCTAGACCAGACCATCCATGAGCAACCTCCAATGAGTAACACTGTGCATGACATAAGTAAGTTCATGTGCAGTGCCATGCAATATTATATGAGCTGCCACATACTAAGTAAGAAATTATGTTACTTCAGCTTGTTCATTCTTAAAGGGCTTCTGTCACCCCACTAAACATTATTTTTTTTTGGTTACTTTTAATCCCTATACTGCGATTTATGCATACATACTGTAATTAAAAATTTTGGTTCAGCAGATTATGTTAAAAATGTACTTTTAAAATATGCAAATTACCTTGCTACCAGCTACCTGGTAGCAGCCGCATCCTCCTATCCTAAAGATGCCCCCTCCGCATGTTGATTGACCAGGCCAGCGGACGGGATCTCTCTCTGCTGGCCCTGTCTGCTATCAAGATCTCGCGCCTGCGCCGTACCTGTCTTCAGTCGGCGCAGGCGCACTGAGAGGCGGACGCTCGCTCGGCCGCTCCATCCTAAATCGCAGTATAGGGATTAAAAGTAACCAAAAAAAAAAATAATGTTTAGTGGGGTGACAGAAGCCCTTTAAAGGGGTTGTGCAGCAAGTAATATTGATGACCTATCCTCAGGATTGTTCATCAATATCTGATCGGTAGGGGTCCGACTCCCAGAACCCCCTCTCATCTGCTGCTTGAAGAGGAGGCGGCACTTATACGAGCTCTATTTCCTATTCAAGATTATACAGCGCATTGTCTTGCTTGCAGAGTTGGCGCAGTGTAATTTTACATGCTTGTTCCATTAAAGTGAATGCAACAAGCACTTGTAATTACACTGCACCGTCAAGACTACCAAGATGATGCGCAGTGTAATCATGAAGAGGAAGAAGCGCTCGCACGAACATTGCTCCTTTTCAACTGATTGGCAGGGGTGCCTAGAGTTGAACCCCCACCGATCAGACATAACACGGGCAAGCAAATAATATGTAATGCCAGGTATCTACTATACTTGTTGAAACCCCTTGTTATTTTATAGTAAATTCTCCATTTATATAGTGTGACGCAAATATAACAGGTAATCAAAGCCATAGTTGGATTTGCTCTGGCTATATTAAGTTGGAAAGTCTAAGAAATGTCCTGGTCTATTCATCTACTATAAAGTATGTTAATAAGAAATAAAATGGCTGAGTGAAGGGATTTCCTGGTTTTGAAACCCTATTTTACTATACCCTATTAAACAATTCTGAGTAAACAGACACGGGTCCATTGTTTAGGATCCTCATATCTTGATCATATTGCAATTGGATGAAAGATATCAATCATCAGCAGGAGGTTGGGGAGAGTTGGGAGCTCGTGAATATGAGGACTCTGGTGCGTGCTCGATATTGTGCAGACTCCAGTGCTGGGCTCATCAGTATAGGTTTTAGCAAAACAGCTGTCAGTTCAAGCAAAAGTGACCCAGGGTTTGTCTCACTGGTCTATAAAGGCCTCAGATGGGGAAGCATAAAACTACTGACAGATTCCCTGCACACGTTGCAGACTCCACAAGTCTTTTTTGTGCTGACTTTTGTGCAGAAAAAACGCAGCATAATACAGTACCAGTAAAGGTCTAAGACAAATCTCATGCACACTTTTTTGTTCAATGCAGAAATTGACCTGCCATGCGGATTTAGAAATCCACAGTATGTTGAATATGTTTGTGATTTTTGGTGCAGATTTAACCCTTTTCAATGGAATGGTGAGATCTGCAGAAAAACTGCATCAAATGCCCACCAAAAACTGAAAGTAACACATGCAGTTTTCTCATGCGGTTATGGTGCAGAAATGCGCAAAAATCTGTGTGCAATTTTTTCAGCACAGCTCACAACCTTGTACAGCCAGCCTTACAGCATAACTGAGTTTTTAAAAAAAGGTTTTCATAATGGCAATCATACAATCAGAACTGTGAAGGAACAGATTTTTTTTGGGCTTCCCTAAAGTCTTTCAGCCATAATATTCCCTGTTTCAACTGTACAGCTAGGTGCATTTCACTAAGAAGCAGGGGGCATATCCCTTCTGTGAATTCTGCCAGCACTGTACTGCTATTATGTCCTTTGATTCAGGGTGTATACATGTGCATGATGTGTATTGTCCTGTGGATTTTACCCAAGTAACAGAAATAAAGATCAAAAGTCGTTTTTACCGGTGGCTAGAGACACACTTACTGACACACAGGACACGCCTGTTATCTGCAAAAGCAGTGTAGAAGCAGTTGTTTTATCAGGCTCAGGAGCTCAACCAGCTCTGACATGACCTCACTTCCTCATAGCCGTATTCTGAGTCTCTAACTTGGGATGGATCTTGCGTGACAACAGGCTGTGGACTGCAACTTCGGGGAAAGTGAGACCCCTAGTGGTCATGACTTTTCAGCTTTTTTCAGGTTGATGCAGGCAGATTTTTTTAACAAAGTGATTTAAATTCTTTATTAAATTAGATAAAATTGTGTGAAAGTATAGTGACTCTTTAACTTGTAGCTATGGGACAGTCCAATGTATTGCAGTGGGGACACATTACCTGTTTAGTTTTATCTTCATTGGCATACATGGAAAGAAAATAGTTCTAGAAAGTAAATCACACAAATGTATCAATTTACTTTAACTATAGTTTATTTTAAAGCAGTTTATATGATAATGAATGCAGTGTAACAATATTAAAACACAATATTTTACACTAATACTGTATATTGCGTTTCAATCAGTCTTTAAATAATTTAATGGACTTTTGTAAGTGAGAAGGTAAGTATAAAGTACTTTGTATTGTACACTGCTGAATGTGCATGGAAGAACATCAATAACATAAGATACTTATGAAATAACTAATGTAGTGTACATTATTTAATCACTCTTGTACAGCTTCCTGAGCCTCACATTGAAGCTGTACGAATACATTGTCAGTACTAGTATATAATATGGTACAGCACATAGAATTACAATTACAATGTCTTGGTGAAGAAATTAGGAGCATTGTCTTTAAAGTGGTTATATTCATCTGTTCCAGCCACCAGTACAGTTGCAGGAAAGGTCCTAGGACGTTCTGGGTCCTGTCATAGAAATATAGTGTTAATTCTACTTTATTAACATTGCAGGCTGCTACATATTCACAGAATTATTATAAGGATCATCATCTTTACAAATAAGATGCTGCCAACGGCATACAGGCAGACCATGCCCCAAGAACCTGTCCAGTAACCCCCTTCTCCAGAGCAAGTGACTTGTTGGCAAAGAAGGGGCGTGGAATTAGCCCAAACGTCATGTAAAGGGTGTGGAGGAAGAAACAAAGAGCAGTCCTTTCTGTGCTGGGTGATACAACCTGGCACCATAATAGTAGGCCAATTGTTTTATTTTTACTATGGTGCCATCCTCTTTTCTGTGTTAAATACTGGTAGCTACAGGTATATCTGTGGGGGTATCCTGTAATTTATGATGATATTGTGTATTCATGCTATCTGTAGAGCATATTATAGCCTTCAGTTAAATTACATACTGCTCCTTTCTAAATAATCTGGATGTTGGGCGCTTTTCATTTTAGGTGGCCTGCGGAGCCATTTTACATTACCCACAATGCTCAAACTCTGATACTTCTCCTATTAGGTGAGACAACCAACCTCTTCTTATTGGAAATAAATCTGGTTCTGGTTACATGGCAACCCTCTTTAAGACCCTTAACAAAGTATTATCTCTTCTCTGTAAATAGCTTTAAGGCAATACAACCACAAGGCAATCTCTGGGTTTTGTTTGCTTACCTTAATAGGATAGGCTGTGGTAGGAACATAGCGGATGACAAATCCACATCTTCTTCTGTCAGACATGTTGGGTTCACTGGCATGAACAGTCAGACCATCATGCACCTGTCAGTATAGATGAGCATTTACAGAGATTGTTTAATACACACGTCACATATCACACCAGGCTCCTAACATGGAAGCTGATGAGCAACTTGTCACCTCCTGCTCTTTTTGTTTATCCATAAGCTCAGCCCTGGACTTGGAATATATCAATAAAGATCAATGCACATCACTAGTCCATAGGGCAGTCTGGAGAAGTCATAGGTCTAGATTCGAACACATCCAGTACTTACATTCTCCAAAATAACACATTCATTTACACTTTCATTTAGAGTGCATTATCTATATATACAAAAATTGAATACCTAAGGTTTCAGTTTCTTCAAGCAGACATACTACTTATATTGTATAGCCATCTACACAAAATGAATCTCCCTGTTATAGTTAATTTTAATGGTCAAATATAGCAATAATACTGTAATATTAAGTTTGATCAACAAATCTCCGTAATGTCTTTATGGCATTAGGTTGTACTTACAGACATTTGACCAGCTTTCAGTGGACACTCAACCAAATCTTCTTCATTCACCAAGTGCTTTGGAATCTCCTGGTTTGCTGTCAGCATGTTCCCGGGATTCTCTGCAATTCTGTGCTCCAGTATACCCTGTTTATGACTCCCTGGGGCAAAATAAGTATGTAAGTCTCTATGTAAAACTTTTTTTATATTATACATTTAGCCATAAAGAGGTAATACCTGGAATTATTTGTAGGACTCCATTTTCTGCATCAACATCATCAAATGCCAGCCATACTGAAGCCACTGGACCTCCCTCAAATCCCCAGTATCTATAAAGATATAAGAAAGCCATATTTAGGTTACACATTTACAAGTAGCAGATTATCCAGTGGCCATAAAAGTCTAGCAGCTCCCATACTCACTTGATATCCTGATGCCAGGCAACATAAGGGGCAGTGTTTTCTTTGTGTGGAACCTCAGAGGAGGGATATTTACAGATAAATCTTGAGTCCAGAAGAATGACATTGGGACCCAAGACAGCTGTGATTGCTTCCAGTAGATTGGGATGGGTTGCTAGTCTCATCACCCACTCATACTGCATGTGGATATTGTGTAGATTGTACTGAGTGTACTCTTTACCTGAAAGATAAAATATGTTGGAATCAGCTAATCTTTTCTATAACTCAAAGTATTTCCCCTTAAAAAAAATATTCTGATCATGGTTAATGATACAGTATACACTACGTATTTCTGGATCATTTGCAAACTTACCAAACTTTTCTTCCAGCTTTGCATGCTCCTTCTGGGCTTGGTGCAATTCCATCTCATCTAATACATCAATAGATGTCAGATAGCCATTGGTGTCATAGAGGTCCTTCATCTTGTTAGTGTCAATCTTCATTGTGTAGTTACTAGGATGGCTTTATACTAAGAATGTCTGAATGCTGTTGATATAACTGCCTGTTTGTCACACTGACTTATATACTAAGTTTGGCGAGTGCCCAGCCCATGCTCCTATTCTTAGTAACTGGTTATTTTTTTCGCTTTTTAAGTTTTTGTTTCCTGGAAAAATATTATAGCCCTGAGTGATTGATTCTTAAGAGCATGACTCACAACAAAACTTCCTTGCTTCACTCTGCATGGACTGTCACACATTATTACTTCATCGTTTTAAAAGCTCAGGGCTGGAAATTCCAAAGCAATTCAGGAAGCAAAATATAAGATATGTCATTACTACAAAATATAATATCTTGCTCTTTAATATCCTACTATTAGAAACTTAACAGAAATAGAGTGAATTCTCAGACTACAAACAGAATTTTTCCAAATAATCTCTCTTTTTGGTGTAGGTTTATTATATGTTTTATATGTAATATTTCTGGAACAAAAGTGTCTGGAATTACAAAGCTGGAGGCATGGTTTCAGTATACTGATCTATGAAGTACTGTGACTACGCTATGTAAGGTTTCCATAGGAATTGAGAGAAATGATTTGAATTTCTACGTGACTGATATAATGATGCCCAATCTGTATGTTTTTTGTCAGGGCATATAGAATAAACAGAATAGTATATATTAGTAATATAATAGTATATGATGCTTGTATAGGAACAAGAAAAAAGAAGTGGAATTTGAACTTTCCCAGAAAAGTGTTTCAGTATTGAAAACTAGTCAAAAGAAAAAAGTCTGGTGACATCTTATCCAGTAGAAAGCAGGTTTATTGCTTTCATTAAGAAAAACAAGAGTCTTGCAGGTATGATAACATTTAATGGCTAACAAAAATAGAAGCAATGATGTTCCATAGCAAGCTTCCGAGACAAGTTTGGTCTCATCCTCAGGCATAATACTTATTTTGTTTCTCTTCATGAAAGTAATAAACCATTATCGAAATTTAAAAACTATTTTTAGGATTTAGATGATCAATTAGAAAGTTTCAATTATTTTTAATGGACCACAATTTTATAACGTCACATAATTATTACATCACAGCTTACAAAAAAATTATCTGAATTAGACCACTAAAAATGGACACCATAAACAGTAAAGTTATGGCTTTATTTTTAAACACTGATACCGGCCATGCCAGCCGGGCCAGCCCTATGATACAAATGTCTATTCTTAGCCTCAATTATGCAGACAATATGAAACTTTTGTAATTCATTCTGCACAAATTGCTCAACATAGTCAGTAGACAACATTTGCGACCAAAAAGAGATAATTTTTGGATAGTTTTTTAATTTAAAAAGATCTGACAGTGCAGCATTTTTACACTCAGGCTGCTTGTTAGCACCTACTACTATCCGTTTACCCATATACTTTGTCATTTTGTAATTACTAATGCTGTCTTGTCTAAAGAGCCTAAAAGGGTATGGATACAGTCTTATTGATGACTTTTCAGGGCAACTGGAGTACTTTTGATTCAGGTCGATATATGGCGAACTCAACTGGACTGGAAACAAATTTTTGGAAATTCACTCAGATCTGTTTACCACATTATGTAACAGAATTGCTAATAAATTAAGACTACTGGTTGATAATGATCATTGTTCCTAGAACTTCCTAGAGTAATGCCTAGAAAATGATGTTCAGCTGGATATACAGAATGACACATCATCCTTATGTATTATTTGATACTGAAATAGCGGCATCCCTCTTATTGCTCATGATGGTGCACTGGAGCTGGATAAACTTGTATCTTTTACTTGTAGCCAGAGGAAGAGGAGAGAGTCTAGAGGAGTAAATAAAGGAAATGTGTCACCTGGACTGCTCTGGTTGTGGGTGGGAAGGATGATGTCATGCAGTATAAAGACTCTCAGAGGAGATCAGGTTCTTCATGAGTCTGAGTAAAGTCTGAGACCTGCAGCAGCTATGACTGACTCTGAAAACAGAAGAGAGTCGCTCTATCTCAGCATAGGTGTCCTGGCTGTTAGTGCAGGTAGGGATATTTAACCTGTTCTCTTCCAGCATATATCCCTGTTTATATTTGCAGTTTGCATACTTCAGTAATGTTTGATTTTTCTGTTTTAGGGAGTTTGCTTCTATCAGTAGAATATTACAGTGTTGGTGCATCTGCTTCTCTTATACCTCCAAATGCCCTGGGCATCCTCCTCCTTATATTGGCAGCTATTTTAGGATATGCAGGTATGGATTTAATCACTAGTTATATCAACTTAACTGTTTACTTGAAGTTCAGTAGTTATTGGGTATAATATTTTATGCTACATTCCCTGAGAGCAGTGACAGACACCAATTCCATCATTCTGTCTGTTATGTGTGTGGGGGTCATAGTTTTAAATTAGTTGCATCAAATGATTCCTCTCAGTTTTATACATAAGCCCCAAATCCTCAATATTGATGAGTTGCAGGCTAACCCCAACCTTCAGCCCATGATTGACAGCTTTCTCTCTATGCATATTAATAAAGAAAAAGCTGTCCAACAGGGATTGGAGGACAGCGTAAAGGTGGTGACAGATTTTCATTAATACTATAGGGGATACACAATGTATACATGTATCTGTACAGTCGCATATGCCGTGTTGTCTGTAAGTAGTTAGAAAACTAGAAAGTATTGAGTTCTTCAATGTGATCACTGACTGCAATATCTAGAATTGTTCCCACTGAAATATATCCAGTTCAGAGACTTTAAATATGTGCCTATGATATTAATAACTATGAGATTTTTTTTGTAAACTTTTAACTTTTATAAATAAGGTAAGAAACTACTGACTGAAGGTAATTGTAGCATCTAATCATAGCCTAAGGGTTCATGCACTCAGGGAAGATGTACAGCTTTAAATCAATTCATAAAGGGCAAATTGCTATAACATATTACCTCTAGGAAAATAATAATACCACTTGGCTTCTATAGCAATTCTTTTCAAGATACCTAAGTATTTGAGGCTTAACCACCTCAGCCCCTATAGCTTAAACACCCTTAATGACCAGGCCACTTTTTACACTTCTGACCTACACTACTTTCACCGTTTATTGCTCGGTCATGCAACTTACCACCCAAATGAATTTTACCTCCTTTTCTTCTCACTAATAGAGCTTTCATTTGGTGGTATTTCATTGCTGCTGACATTTTTACTTTTTTTGTTATTAATCGAAATTTAACGATTTTTTTGCAAAAAAAAAAAGACATTTTTCACTTTCAGTTGTAAAATTTTGCAAAAAAAATGACATCCATATATAAATTTTTCTCTAAATTTATTGTTCTACAGGTCTTTGATAAAAAAAAATGTTTGGGTAAAAAAAAAATGGTTTGGGTAAAAGTTATAGCGTTTACAAACTATGGTACAAAAATGTGAATTTCCGCTTTTTGAAGCAGCTCTGACTTTCTGAGCACCTGTCAAGTTTCCTGAGGTTCTACAATGCCCAGACAGTACAAACACCCCACAAATGACCCCATTTCGGAAAGTAGACACCCTAAGGTATTCGCTGATGGGCATAGTGAGTTCATAGAACTTTTTAGTTAGTGGAAAATGATGATTTTATTTTATTTTTTTTTCTTACACAGTCTCATATTCCACTAACTTGTGACAAAAAATAAAAACTTCTATGAGCTCACTATGCCCATCAGCGAATACCTTGGGGTGTCTTCTTTCCAAAATGGGGTCACTTGTGGGGTAGTTATACTGCCCTGGCATTCTAGGGGCCCAAATGTGTGGTAAGTAGTTTGAAATCAAAATCTGTAAAAAATGGCTGGTGAAATCCGAAAGGTGCTCTTTGGAATGTGGGCCCCTTTGCCCACCTAGGCTGCAAAAAAGTGTCACACATCTGGTATCTCTGTACTCAGGAGAAGTTGGGCAATGTGTTTTGGGGTGTCATTTTACATATACCCATGCTGGGTGAGATAAATATCTTGGTCAAATGCCAACTTTGTATAAAAAAATGGGAAAAGTTGTCTTTTGCCAAGATATTTCTCTCACCCAGCATGGGTATATGTAAAATGACACCCCAAAACACATTGCCCAACTTCTCCTGAGTACGGCGATACCAGATGTGTGACACTTTTTTGCAGCCTAGATGCGCAAAGGGGCCCACATTCCTTTTGTGAGGGCATTTTTAGACATTTGGATCCCAGACTTCTTCTCACGCTTTAGGGCCCCTAGAATGCCAGGGCAGTATAAATACCCCACATGTGACCCCATTTTGGAAAGAAGACACCCCAAGGTATTCAATGAGGGGCATGGCGAGTTCATAGAACATTTTTTTTTTTGTTTTGCGGATCCGATCCATGTATCAGTGGATCCGTAAAAATCATACGGACATCTGAATGCAGCCTTACAGGGGGGTGATCAATGACAGGGGGGTGATCAGGGAGTCTATATGGGGTGATCACCCCCCTGTAAGGCTCCATTCAGATGTCCATATGTGTTTTGCGGATCCGATCCATGTATCCTTGGATCCGTAAAAAACATACGGACATCTGAATGCAGCCTGACAGGGGGGTGATCAATGACAGGGGGGTGATCAGGGAGTCTATATGGGGTGATCACCCCCGTCATTGATCACCCCCCTGTAAGGCTCCATTCAGACGTCCGTATGCGTTTTGCGGATCCGATCCATGTATCAGTGGATCCGTAAAAATTATACGGACATCTGAATGGAGCCTTACAGGGGGGTGATCAATGACAGGGGGGTGATCAATGACAGGGGGGTGATCAGGGGTTCATAAGGGGTTAATAAGTGACAGGGGGGGGTGTAGTGTAGTGGTGTTTGGTGCTACTTTACTGAGCTACCTGTGTCCTCTGGTGGTCGATCCAAACAAAAGGGACCACCAGAAGACCAGGTAGCAGGTATATTAGACGCTGTTATCAAAACAGCGTCTAATATACCTGTTAGGGGTTAAAAAAATGGCATCTCCAGCCTGCCAGCGAACGATCGCCGCTGGCAGGCTGGAGATCCACTTGCTTACCTTCCGATCCTGTGAACGCGCGCGCCTGTGTGCGCGCGTTCACAGGAAATCTCGCGTCTTGCGAGATGACGCGTAGATGCGTGACTCTGCGCAGGGCTGCCGCCTCCGGAACGCGATCCTGCGTTAGGCGGTCCGGAGGCGGTTAAAGGAGGTTCACACAATCACAATAACATGAGAATCAGATATGTCATCAAAGTCTGATTAGTGGAGGTTTGTCTTCTGACCTTCTCTACAATGAGATGTCCATGTGCCAGGTGAAACATATGCCAGCTTTCTAGTGTAAACAATGTTGCATTTATTGGAACGCAATAAATTGTATTCCACCAATAAATTTATTGGGTCCCATCCTTCCCACCCATGGCCTGCCTACTTTTTTTAAAAAAAGTGTCAAGTGTGGTGAAAGAGCATGTCTGATTGACCATTTATGGAAGATTACTGTGCAGTAATTACAATTTAAATGAAGTTAATAACATTTTTACGTGCTAAAAAGCATGCTAAATATGTAAATTCAATGAAGAATAATGCACAATCTCCTGAAAATAATACCAATTGCGCACCAGTGTACCCACTATGTATTATAATTAATGTTGAGTGAATGGAAATTAAATGAATTGACTTCCATACGAATTTCAGGAAAAATTTAATTCACCAGGAATCGGAATTTCCTGGGGCTTTGTGGTAACGAATCAAAACATACTCACCTTATCTATTTGTTCACGGAGAGGCCATTGCAGCCATCTTGATTGAAAAGAATGCGCCAAATCTCACGTGCGCTGATGTGCGACGTCGCCACATCATCATGGTGGCCCTTCGTGGTGACTTCTTCAGTGAAGACGTCACCGCTTCCGTCCAGTTTAATGACGTCATTAGGTCAGCGTGCGCAAGATTTGACGCGTTTTCTTCAATCAAGACCCCTGGTTTACCCGTGAAAGGCCTGAACGTCAGATGCCGTGTTTGAACGTGGCATCTGAGGGGTTCAATGTCGAGGATGGCGCGATCACCGTTCCCTGTCATTGCACCTGCTACATACAATGGAAAGCGATTCATGACAAAGTAATTTGTAGTGAATAGAACTTCTTTGTGAACTTCGGCAAAGCAGTCAAACAAAATTTTTGATAACATCTCTCATCTCTAATTATAATATTTAAATTTAAGATTTATTTATATTCCATGTTGCTCCTGCGTTGTGTTCTCCCATGAGTTCTGGTTTACCTCTGCAGGGTGGTTGGTACAATCACATACCACACAACATCAGGCTGCGGAGGTTAAGAAAAAGTGCATTTGGGGGGACCAGGAATAATATTTTTAGTGATCAACATATCTTTAAACTGTAACTGATTAGCATAAAGTACTGAATTTTAATATAATTTTCATTCTATAACTTCATTGTCATTTCTATTATAGGAATCCAGAATATTCAAGGTCATGTACCACTGTGGGTCTCATTCTATTGGACGGTTTCAGCTCTATGGTGTGGATACGGAGTCAACTTGATACTGAAAGGAACCAATGTCATCAGCAACTCTGAAATGAGAAATGCTATAGTTCCTGGCTTAGTAGCATTTTTCCTGGGGCTGTTTATTATTGGTATAGTGGGGATCCTTCAAAAGGAAATTGTCCTTGCTCTGATATCTATCACACTTTCTCTTTCCAGTATTCATGAGATAGTTCTATTCTATGATGGCAGAATAGGCACCTCAGCAGTGGCATGTAATTATCTGATTGTAGTATTACTTGGGATATACTTTATTGGTGGTCGGACTCTCCATCGTGTTAACAAGAAGCATGTTATTTTACCAGGACCAGACATAACTAACAAAAGCAATGAGCAGGAAGCATCTACAGGTTCCAGTAAGGTAGCATTGATAGCTACAGGTTTCATCCTTAACATGGCTGCCTCTAGTGTGTTTGGCTGCAAACTCCTTGGAATAACCAGTAGCCTTTTTGTTGGTCAGGTAGCATGGCTATGGACGGCTGCTGTCTACCAGACTGTTATCTGTATCCTTTCATATCGTAATTATCACATGCTCGAGGCCACACATATTGCATTTTTCTCCATTTTGAGATATGCAGAAGGCTACTCTCTACTGTATCAGTTCTTGAACACTGGTCAGTTAAATTACCCCCTTCCATTCTTGGTAGTTTTCACTATACTATTTGTTGTCCTTGCTCTTTTTACAAGTATTCAAAGTCTTATACAATCAATATATTTATTGTTCTATGTTGCCTACTGCATTTCATTAGCTTGTAACTCACATGGATTTTTTTATGGAGGACCACAGGGAGTTAATATTTCAATATACATTGCTTCAGCCATTATAGCGCTAATCACTTTATACAATGCAAAGTCATCTATGACTATCCCAACAGGTGAGGGTACAATTAAGAAACTGTTCACTAACAATAGCATTTTCAAGCTCCGTAAGGATAAAGATATAATTGAACCCTACCTTGGTTATTCCAAGTATGGAGACGCCGAAATCCTTGCTCATGCTTGCAGTATTTTGGCTGCCTTTGCCATGACAATGCCAGGGAACCCTGGAGAACCTTTGGTTACAGTTGTCTTACCATGGGTTGTAGTTGCTGGAGGAATTTATAATCTTATTTGTGGGTCAGTAGCTTTCTCCCGTGGCAAGACACTTGAAAGTAGTGCCTTCATTCTGTACGGAGTAATGTGGGTAATATGGGGAATTTTTCGTTATAGTGGAATCTATAGCACAAGCAGGGGTTTCAACACTTCCGTAGGAATTATATGTTTCATTCTCTTTAATAGCTTTATTGTTTTCAGCACACTTTTCCTAACTAAAGCCTGGTTTGTGTATACTCTCACCTTCCAACTCATTTTAATCAGCTTTCTTCTTGATGCTATCAATGCACTTCCTCTGGGCTATGATATTGCTGTTACTATTATATTTGGTCTTGCTGGCTTCTACTTATTTCTTTCAACCCTTCATAATTCCACTTTTGAGGCTCCCCTTTTACCAGTTGGCAGCCCTTTCATCAAAATTAGCGGTTTTACAAATGACAGATCCAAATGTCCTCATCTAATTTCTACAAGGACCAGCTCAGTACAAAAAATTGCAGGTGAGATCGGAGCACGAAAACAATTGCAAAATAATTTACTGCATTTTAAAAGTTTTTTCAACAGGAGTGTAACAGAAAAGTATTGATTCAAAGATATGATTGCTCAATAGATTTACATGATTTTAATTGTTGTTCCTGCTTTTGTAGAAATCATGAAAAATGGAGGGATATGTGGCATACCTACAGACACGGTGTACGTCCTGGTGGCAGCTTGCAATCAGCCAGAAGCAGTGGAGAAGGCATACAAGTATGTTCAGATACTACAGCGTGTGTAATGGGATTTCTGAAAATATCTTTATAGTTACACTCCGGGCATAACATATACACAGTTTATTAAGGGTCAGTCCATTAAACTGGGATTCTTAGAATAGCAAAAACAAACCCCTGTCATACACTACCATCTCAGCCCATAATATCATGTGTCCCAGAAATTAGCCTAAAGCGTTCCTTTAAGAAAATTGCAGGAATACATAAAAAAAAGAGCACACAGTGTGTTATATTAATCCAGCATATTCCGATGCAAAAAAAGAATACATTAAAGCAGCTATCAGAAATCCAAATAACATAAATATTGTTATAAGTCAGTATGGCATAGAGGAAATAGATGAAGTATATTGTATGCTGCAAACAACAATTTTTAAATGAGATTAATGTTGCCCTTTTGCAGAACAAAACGTCAAGCTCAAGATCGACCAATGTCTCTGTGGATTTCAAGCCTACAGCAATTAAAACCTGCCAAACATTTGCTAAGTCCTTTGCTATGGGATTTCATGGAAGCAGCTTGGCCCTCATCCATCAGTCTTGTTATCCCAAGAGGTGAATACCTACCATAGTGTACCATGTTCATATTTCATCTAGAAAAAGTCATCTCTTCAGTCTACAGATGGATATATATCATTCTACAGGTCCATTACATTTGCATTATACCAAAGCTGTCTTAATAATAATGCATATATTTCATTCATAGGACCATGGTTGGATGTGTTAGGCGCTCATGATTCGGCAAAATACATTGGAACACCTCAGAGCATTGCTATACGGATACCAGATTGCGCAGTGACTACTCACTTAATTGATATGGTAATAATAAAAGTCCATTTCCTTCTAAAAGTATGGAAATATGGTATTTCTTCACACAGATGTTATTAAAAAGTAAAATTCATACATAGACGCTTTTTTATAAACATTTACTGCAGAAAAACTAAGATTAAGCTTTTATATTTGTTCTGTAGGTTGGTCCCATCGCTGTCACGTCAGCCAATCCTTCGGGAGAAGCAGACACTACTCATCACAATCAAGTCTATGCAAAATTAGGAGATAAGGTAACTAGAAATACATTAGTATTTAGCTGGTTAAGTTTACAGGTAAAAAAAATAGTCTAATGCATCTGTCATTTCAGGTTGATGGTGTGCTATGTGATGGGGCTTCTCCTGAAAATATTGCTTCTACTGTGGTAGACTGCACAAAAATAGAAACTGGTGACATTGCATTCTTCAGAGTTGGCATCGTTCCTAAATCACAGGTAATCTGATATTGTGATATTTTCTTTTTTTTCTGGCAAAATTTTTCCATTGTCTACGCGTGGTCTAGTTATCCATAAGAATGCGATAGAAATATTTATCTCAGCTTATATTTAAAATCAGAAAACCTTCAAATTCAAATTATTATATTTTGCAGGTTTTCCAAATATTTGACCAAGTTCAGCAGAGGCACAAGAAGGGTCTTGTTAATATGGGCTTTTCTGGATCCACAGATGAAATAACACAGGACATAAATCCCAACTCTGAAGATAATAAATCATATGTTAACAATGGCTTTACAATAGATGATGCATCACAGTAGTGTGTTCCTTTAAGAAATGTTGCAGAAACTGTATGATATGTCATTTTTGTACTTATTTATATTTCAATTAATAGATTAATGAATATTAAATTATATTTTTGTTAAAACAAAAGTGTCATCGTCTCTTCAAAGCCAGTGGCATTCCTATTATTTTATTAGGTTTCTGAGAATATGTATTTATGATTTAGGATATAAGCTGTAATGCTCATTACCCGCCAACCATATTCACCAAGTATAAGATATCTATTTTAACCTCATCTATAACTACATGTTGGGTTTTATAATCTTTAAAAAGATTTTCCCGGATTTTTTAACTGGTGGCCTATCCTCTAGATAGGTGATCAGTATCTGATTAGTCACATCATGTTCATCGGTCACATGAAGTGAATGGGGCTGAGCTGAGATACAAAGCATGG